>NC_137893.1:87689422-88150920 GCF_963455335.1 Martes martes | reverse complement strand
GCCATGTGCTAAGCCAGGGTGAGATGTTTTCTGCCTGTTTAGTCCTCAGGACCCCACCATGGGCTATGAGCATTGTCCTCATTGGACAAAAGAGGAAACAGCCGGAGAGGTTCCAGTAATTCCCTCAGAATCATAAGGCCCGGAGCCAGGTTTTAGTCTCCAGGAGCCTGACTCCAGAGCCTTTACCCACCCCAAGGCTGCCTTGCCTCTACCTGTCCTCTCAATGGGATTTGAAGGTAATTGAGCCACCGAATGGAGACTGGGAGTCAGGCAGGAAGTGAGGGGGGAGAGGGTGGGGTTGGAGTGGGGGAAAAGCCGGGGAGCAGAACCTCCCTCATCACTTTCTTCACCCCCTCAGTTCCCAGATGGGAACATTTCAGTGGCAGAGGAGGAGGAGGAGTGGGAGAAGGAAGAAGAGGAGGAAGAAAGCATTGTAATGCTTCCTTCTTGGGGCTTTTCATCTGGCCTGTGGCATTCCATTCCCACCCCTCCTCGAACTTGCCATTTCCTTGAGCAACTTTTTCTAATTGAGTGCACCTGGTTAGAAACTCCTCCCATATTGGCCTGGTCATTCATTGCTTTGTCTTTTTGTTTTTTGTGTTTTGTTTTGTTGTTGTTGTTCTTACAAAAACCGAGGGGATCCCCTATTCCTTCCAGGGAGAGCTGATTGGTGAAGTCCCTGTAGGCAGATCAGCCAACATCCAGGAGCCACTTTGCCTGACCTGGGGCAGCATTGAGCTCACCTGCCTCCTTTGAGGACAGCCGGCTGGTTGTTGGCTGGCTCTTTGGCCCTGGAGGTTCGGATGACTCAGCCCTGGGCACAGTACTCCCAGCCTGGGGTGAGGCAGAGGTATCCCTCATAATGCCCTGCCCACCAGGAGTTCCCTTTCCCAGGGCACAAGTTCCCACCCTACCTTCCAGGATGGGGCGGTCTTTTGTGTGCCTCTTCCTCTATAAATCAACAACTAATAAATCAACACCCGTTCATGGAACAAGCAGAAGAATGAATTAGTTTAAGAGCAGGAATTTTGCAGCCAGATTGCCCGGGTTGAATCCTGCTACTACCTCTGACTTCCTGTGTGACCTTGGGCAAATTAGTTAGCTACTCTTGAGTCTTCGTTTCCTTTTATGTAGAATGGGGTGAAATAATAGTATACTTCTCATACAGTTGATGTAAAAATGAGACGATTCAGTACCTATCAGGTATATACGGTGCCTGGGACAGAGGGAGCCCCCCATAAAGGATTGATATTCTTGCTGGTGGTCCCAACACAGTGCTGGGTCTTGCAGAGGAGACCCAAGCATATAGGACACAGTCCCTTCCTTGAGAAGAGGCAGTCCAGCATTGAAAAGGGTGCAGTTTGGGAAGAGCTAAGTAGACCTTCCGTATGTTATTTAACTCCGTGGTACCTCAGTTTTCCCATCTAAAAACCATTCTTAGAGGGTGAGACCGTGCATCATAAACCCCCTGCCCCATGCCTGGCATATAGTTGGATCTCAATACATATGGATTCTCCTCCCGTTTCTAAGAACTACACTCTGGATAGGGACAAAGAGCAGGGCCAGAGCCAGCCAGCTAGAGGTAGAGGATGGACAGTTGTATCTGCAGGAGTCTGGAGGTCAGAGGATTGGTTCCAATAGTTGGATTGTCCTAGGGAGGCTTCTTGGAGGAGGAGTTTGGATCTGAGTCCAAGGATGAATAAAGAAATGGAGCAGGGGCACCTGGGTGTGGCTCAGTCAGTTAAACATCTGACTTTGGCTCAGGTCAGTCTTAGGGTTCTGGGATCGAGCCCTACATCGGGCTCCCTGCTCAGCAAGGAGTCTGTCAAATAAATAAAAAAGTAAGTAAAATCTTAAAAAAGGAAGGAAGGAAACAGAGCAGAGAGATTAATGGGCGGACCAGTGGCAGAAGGGGGAATGAAGAGATGGGGAGGGCAGTGAGAGGTCTTGCCATGTTTTCAGAGGTCCGTAGAGAAGAAGATTCTGTTTCCTCTGCCTCATATCATTGTCTAACTGGAGTTTTCCCTGCTGACTTACATACCTCTTGTTGAAGGCCACTTCTCTTGGAAGTGACCATGGTTATTTCAGACTGGATGAGCTTTTGGTGTTTTTCTTAAGTACTTTTATACTTAATATTGGGCTGAAGACCAGGTGAATTTCTTTCTTCTGCTTCTTTTGTTTTTAAGATTTTATTTATTTGACAGAGAGAGCACAAGCAGGGGGAGTGGCAGGCAGAGGGAGAGGGAGAAGCAGGCTCCCCACAGATCAGGGGGAGCCCAGTGTGGGATTCAGATCCCAAGACCCTGGGATCATGACCTGAGCCCAAAGCAGTCACTTAACCTACTGAGCCACCCAGGCGCCCTCGGGTGAATTTCCATAGACAAAAGTTGCAAGAATTCTGAGCACCATTTCATCCCAGTGAAAGTCTTTGGCCATGAATGACAAAAATAAGGCATAGTCTGAAGTGCAAGAACCAGGCCAAGGGGTGCTTGTAGCAGAGAAGTGAGTGACAAAGAAAGAACAGATTGTTAAATCAGTGCCATGGAAACTGTGGGTGATAATTTGGGAAAAGTAAGGCTAGAGCCCCACTTAATATGATACAATGAGTAAAGGTAGGTAACAATGTATACATTAAAAAAAAACAACACCCGGGATGCCTGGGTGGCTCAGTCGGTTAAACGTCTGCCTTCGGCTCAGGTCATGATTCCAGGGTCTCGGGATTGAGTCCCGAGTCGGGCTCCTTGCTCAGCGGGGAGTCTGCTTGTCCCTCTCCCTCTGCCTCTACCCTCTGCTCGTGCGCACTCTCTCTCTCTCTCTCTCTCTCATTCTGTGCATCTCAAATAAATAAATAAAATCTTAAAACAACAACAACAACAACACCCAAATTTATGTACTCTTGAAAATGCAGAGTTTGGGGGCCTCATGACAGGCTTGAAGAATGAAAAGCCCTGAAGCAGGGGTCAGAAAACTGCATTTTCAACAAGTTTCCTAGGTGATAAAAAACATTCATCTGTAAATATTTCCTACATTTTCTTGTAGCGCTTTTATAAATTTTAAGGTGGACAAGGCATGATTCAAAGGCAGAAGTCATTGCAGAAAATATCAGTAGATAAGGCTATGTAAAATAAAAAACTTTTATTTGTCAATAAGAAGAAATCTCTCACTGGGGTGCCTGGGTGGCTCAGTGGGTTAAAGCCTCTGCCTTCAGCTCAGGTCATGATCCCGGGGTCCTGGGATGGAGTCCCGCATCGGGCTCTCTGCTCAGCGAGGAGCCTGCTTCCCCCCTCTTTGTCCCTGCCTGCCTCTCTGCCTACTTGTGATCTCTGTCTGTCAAATAAATAAATAAAATCCTCAAAAAAAAAAAAAAAAAAAGAAATCTCCCATGAACCAAAAGTGAAAGGCAAACAATGAACTAAAAATAAAAATTACAAAATATATGACAAAGAAAAATATAAAAAGGGGTTAATATCCTTCAAATGTAACAAGTGCTTATAAATCAATAAGAAAAAAAATCATATAAAAGAATGGGCAAAGGAGGGACACCTAGGTGGCTCAGTTGGTTGAGCGGCTGCCTTCCTCTGGGTTCATGATCCCGGCGTCCTGGGATCGAGTCCCGCATAGGGCTCCTTGCTCGGTGGGGATCCTGCTTTTCCCTCTGCCTCTGCCTGCCACTCTGTCTGCCTGTGCTCGCTCTCTCTCTGACAAATAAATAAATAAAATCTTTTTTTTAATTTTTTTAAATTTTATTTATTTATTTGAGAGAGAGAGATGACAAGTAGGCAGAGAAGCAGGCAGAGAGAGAGGGGGAAGCAGGCTCCCCGCGGAGCAGAGAGCCCGATGTGGGGCTCGGTCCTGGGATCGATGACCTGGGCCGAAGGCAGAGGCTTAACCCACTGAGCCACCCAGGCGCCCCAAATAAATAAAATCTTAAAAAAAAAAAGAATGGGCAAAGAACATAAATAGGTAATTCATTTACATAAGACATGTAAATGTCTAATAACTTGTCAAAATATTATTACTAATATTCCACTTTTCATCTGTAGTTTTTTCTCTATAAAAATGTGGCGTGTGTGTGTATATATATATATATATATAAAGATTATTCAGCCACTAAAAAAACATTTTGCCATTTATGACAACATTGACAGACCCTGAGGCCATTATATTAAGTGAAATAAGTCAGATAGGGAAAGACAAGTACTATATGATGTCACTTGTACGTGGAATCTAAGGAAACTAAACTCAGGTACAGAAAACAGATTGTTGCTTGTCAGAAGCAGGGGGTGGGGAAGTGTGGCGGGTAGGGAAAATGGTGAAGGTGGTCAAAAGGTACAAATTTTTAGTTAAAAGGTAGAAAAGTTCTGGAGATACAATGCACAACATGGTGACTATAGTTAACTACTGTATTGTATATTTGAAAGTTGCTAAGAGAGTAGATCTTAAAAGTTCTCATCAGAAGAGGAGAAACTAGGTGAAGTGATAGTTGTTAACTGATTGGGGTAGTCATTTTGCAACACATACATACATCAAATCATTATGTTGTCTAACTTAAACTACTATAACTTAGGTATATGTCATTATAGCTCAAGAAGTATGGAAAATTTTTAAGATATGAAATAATGATGATTTACTTTCTCATCAAAGATAACAGTTTTATTATCTCAGCAGTCCTACTCAATAATTCTGAAAGTAAAGAAACACCTTGCTTCAGGACAGACCTAGTTTTTGGTTCTGTGTTTCAAAAGCTACTTTTTTTTTTTTTTTTTTAGATTTTATTTATTTGTTTGACAGAGGGAGAGAGAGGGAGAGAGAGAGCGCACACAGGCAGGAGCACAGGTAGGGGAAGTAGCAGGCAGAGGGAGAATGAGAAGCAGGCTCCCTGCTGAGCAAAGAGCCCCAAGTGGACCTTGGGATCATGACCTGAGCTGAAGGCATATGCTTAACAGACTGAGCCCCCCAAAAGCCCCCCAAAGCTACATTTTTTTTAGTCCTCCTGCACCCTAAAAGCCTCTTACACTTCCACATCTTTGCCTCCCCAGAACTTCATACCCAATCTTTATAATTTTAAATTTAGTGTTCTTTTTCATAAAAGAGTGCATTGCAATGATTAGCTAAAGAAATGCATGTTTGTATTTTTTTTTTTAAGATTTTATTTATTTATTTATTTGACAGACAGAGATCACAAGTAGGCAGAGAGGCAGGCAGAGAGAGAGAAGGGAAACAGGCTCCCCGCCAAGCAGAGAGCCAGGACCCCGGGATCATGACCTGAGCTAAAGGCAGAGGCTTTAACCTACTGAGCCACCCAGGTGCCCCACATGTTTGTATTTTTGAAGACAGGGGGAGGAAAGGACTCACGGGATCAGGCAAAGTGCATGGCACACATACATGTTGATACTAGTGCTTTTGAATTAAAAATACATATAATTACTGATACAGTATTTGCTATTTTCATCTCTCCAATTGGTAGTGGTTTTTTTCTTTCAAGTTTTCTAATGTTTGTTCATTAGATCAGTTCAGCTTTTTTTTTTTTTTTAAAGATTTTATTTATATATTTGACAGCGAACACAAGCAGAGGGAGCAGCAGGTGGAGGAAGAGGGAGAAGCAGGCTCCCCAAGGAGCAGAGAGCCCAGAGTGATCCCAGGACCCTGGGGATGATGACCTGAGCCAAAGGCAGACACTTAACCAACTGAGCCACCCAGGCGCCCCTCTGTTGATTCTTATCAGGGAAATTTGGTAATAAGAACTGTATCAAAAGCCTTAGAATGTTTCATAACCTTACATTGAGAAATTCCACTTTTAGAAATTAATTCACTTTAGAAATAATCATGAATGTGCACAATGATAAAACAAATATATTTTACAGTATTGTTTCTAGTAGTGAAGTACTAGAAACAACTTAAATTTCCAGCAATACAGCTTTGGTAAAATATATTTTGATACATTCACCAAAGGCATACTACATAGCCATTAAAATGTAGACTATTTAATGATATGGGAAAAGTATTAACAGTATTTTTTTTTAATGAAAAAGCTTAAGTTGTTATGAAACAACTTGCAATCCTATTCCTAAAAATATGTTTATTCGTAGAACAATTTTAGAAAGATAAACACTGACATTTTAAAGTTTTTTTTTTTTAAGATTTTATTTATTGATTTGACAGGCAGAGATCACAAGTAGGCAGAGAGGCAGGCAGTGAGAGGAGGAAGCAGGCTCCCTGCTGAGCAGAGAGCCCGATGCGGGGCTGGATCCCAGGACCCTGGGATCATGACCTGAGCCAAAGGCAGAGGCTTTAACCCACTGAGCCACCCAGGCACCCCAAAACTGACATTTTAAAGGGTTGTCTCTGGATGGTGAAATTGTAGGTGGTTATTTCCCCTTTTTTGTGGCTTATACATATTGTCTTAAGTTTTCTATTGTGTAAATGAGTATTCCTATGATATGAAAATGACACTAAAATGTTATTATATAAAAAAGAGCAGGGGCACAAGGCCGGTTCAGTCAGAAGGGCATGCGGCTCTAGATCTTCGGGTCATGAGTTTGAGCCCCACGTTGGGACCAGAGGTTACTTAAAAATAAAGAAAAAAAACACCACACAAAAAATTCATTGAGAAAATGCTTAGCGTAAAACTTGCCTTTTCCGTAACTCATTTCTCTAACAACTCACTTCGTCAGTGGCTCCTTCCTGGGGAGGATCCCAGGAGCGGCAGGGATCCCCTCAGGCCTTCTCCCATTTGGAGCCTTCCAGGAAGCCTATGGTCTGGCCCTTGGTCACATAGAATCCGGCTTTGGGGAAACTGCGAAGTAACCCAGACGCTGGGAAGTAGAAGAAATGGAGTTGGGAGATTTTACAGAGCCGGAGCCAGGAACTCTCTTCACAGAGGATCTAGTTTCTCCGCCCATGTTTTCCTCAAATAGCAACTAAGGCTTGTCCAAGGCCACCCAGCCAACTGAATGACAAGGTGAGGCCTTGAATCCCTGGCCTTTCCGCCCTGTTGTATCACTGTAATATGCAGATTTAGACCGTCCTTCTCTTCCTTAGGTGTGCGCAGGGAGCCCCAGGGATCTTGTTGAAATGCAGATTTGGACCCAGCAGGTCCGAAGTGGGGCATTTCTCAGTAGCTCTCGGACCCTGCCAATTTTGCCCGGCTGGGGATCGCAGTTTTCGTGGCCGTGGTGCAGAGCACGGATTCTGGAGCCAGACTTCAGCTTTCCAGTCCTAGCTGGGCCACAGACTCTATGATTGTGACCCTCACTGGGCTGCTGTTTCGTCATCTGCGAAATGAGTCTCATACCTGACTCGTAGAGTGCGAGTGAGAATTTATTTAGTAAGTCGTTACACGTTAAGTGCTTAGACCGGTGTGCATGAAGAAGTGGCTAGCTTATTATCATTCTCAGAGCCTTTGTGGGGGGGGGGGCAGACGGTGAAGCGGGGTTTGACGAATGAATGAGTAACCTTTAGAAAAAAGTTCTTTCCTGGGCGGCTCGAGTTGGAGAAGCCAAGGGGGAGGGCTGGTCGGTGGGGAAGAGGCCCACCTCCAAGGAGCTTCTCTCCACCGGGTGGTCAGAAGGGCCGGGAGCGCCCGGAAGCCGGCCGGCCCGCGCCCCGCCGACCAATGCGGCCGCCCGGGGGGAGGGGGCGGCCCGCCAGCCCTTTCCGTCCTGGGCTCCGGCGGCCCCGCCCCTTGTGCGTTGCGGCGCTCGAGCATTCCACGGTTGCTACATCGTCGCGAGGGGCGGGGCGCCTGTCAGGGAAGCGGCGCGCGCGCCGGCGCGGGCGGGCTGGGGCTCGGCCGCGCAGTGCCAGCGCCAGCACCAGACCCGCGCCCCGCGCTCTCCAGACCGCTGCCTGCGTTCTGGCTCCCGAGCCCGAGCTCCCGCCCGCCCGTGCGCCGCCCGAATATGGAGCTGCTGTGCTGCGAGGGCACCCGGCACGCGCCCCGGGCCGGGCCGGACCCACGACTGCTCGGGGACCAGCGTGTCCTGCAGAGCTTGCTCCGCCTGGAGGAGCGCTACGTGCCCCGCGCCTCCTACTTCCAGTGTGTGCAGAGGGAGATCAAGCCGCACATGCGGAAGATGCTGGCGTACTGGATGCTGGAGGTATGGCCCGGAAGGGTCTCCCCTCCCCCGCCGCCCGTCTCCGGACATCCCCGGGCCGCCTTGTCGGGACATCCTGGTCCCAACAACGATCGGCAAGATGCTTTGGTGGCCCAGATCCCCGGGGCCTGGCTTTTCACTCGGATACCCTAGCGGGCCGACTGCCTCCGTGGTGTCCCTTCCCCTTCCCCAGCCCTAACTCTGACGGCCGGTCGTTTGGCACCCTCACTAACCCTCTCATCGGGCCAGGAAAGCGGGACCAGGGCAACCCTCTCCCCTCCGGCTTCTCTCGGCGTCTCCTGCTTCCCTCCCCCGCCCGGATTTCTCAGGAGAGCGCGCCTGGAAAACCCTGGGCTTGGCCGCCCCCGCCCCAGAGCCGGTTCCTGTGTCTGTCGCGGGGTTCTGGCGGGGCAGACGGTGGGGGTGGCGCGCGCTGTTCCGGCAGTCAGGGAAATGAAAAGTGCGGGAGGCAGCGGCTGGAGTCTCCTCCCTTCCCTTTGGGTGTGTGCAGTGGGTGGTGGTAATGGGGGGTAAGGTCCCAGTTCTCTTGGCTACCGTGGGTGACTCTTCGGTTTCCCCAGCCCCCTTCTCGCCATGGGGGAGGGCAGTCTGAGTTTGGAATCTTTCTTAAGGAAGGGAGCCTCTGGAGTAACCCCCCAGCCCCCAGGGGAGGGGGCGAGGAGGCAGGCAACTCAAGAGGAAGTGGGGGGGCGTCACCTCGGGGAAGGCGCATCCTCCTCGGTATGTTAGTCCTTGTCACCGAAGGTACACTTATCCCCCCCTCCCATTTTTTTGCTTCCCATTCTACTTCCCTTCGACGCCACCCGCCCCCCTCCTTCAGTCCTGCAGCGTTTCCCAGGCCCCCGCCCCAGAAGTGACTGTGCGCCCTCCCCCAGGTCTGTGAGGAGCAGCGCTGTGAGGAGGAAGTCTTCCCCCTGGCCATGAACTACCTGGATCGCTACCTGTCCTGCGTCCCCACCCGAAAGGCGCAGTTGCAGCTCCTGGGTGCGGTCTGCATGCTGCTGGCCTCTAAGCTGCGCGAGACTACGCCCCTGACCATCGAAAAACTGTGCATCTACACCGACCACTCCGTCTCTCCCCGCCAGCTGCGGGTGCGTGCCTACATCTCCCCACCCCCGACACAGCCTCACTTAGCAGGAAAAGAAAAGCCCAGAGACCTCAGAGGTTTTCTGCCCCTGGGCAGGGCAGCGGGCAGTTTATCTTGGGGGGCAAAAGATGGGGCACCGTGGTGGGACCGTCAGGGTAGCCCCAGCCCAGGCTCAGGCTGCCGGCACCAGTCGGATCCCCTTCTCCTGACCTCCAGGGGGTGCCATTCCTTCCTGGTCTTTCCCCCAGATAGCAACAAGTCAAACTGCATGTCTCCACTCACTAGTACTTTGCCTCTGGGTTTACACAGCCACCGTGAGTTATTTATTGGCAGCAAAAGGACATGCCTGCACCCCCCCCACCCCCCACCCCTCACTGGAGTGGGGGGAGTGGAATGTGCTTTATGTGGGGGAGGGGGCTGCCTTGGTTGAGTCTTTGTCCCAGTGTGGACTTTGTGATTGAAAAGCCTCCCAGAACCGATTATGGTCAGGCCCTGATTGCTCTCAGGAAGGGCCAAGGAGTTGTCATCCCACCTTGCTTCCTTCCTTTTATATCCCAGAAGAGCCAGCTCCTTCCTTGTCCTCATTCTGAGGAGCTTGAGCTGCTGCTTCCGACCCGGTGGAGTCACCTCTCCCTTTCCCCCTCAGCCAGAGGCCGGAGCTGAGCTGCAGCTGCTTCCCATGTGATAATGCTGCCCCCTCCCCGGGCCCACCCTCTCCGCCAGAAGTCTTTCATAACCCTGTGGGGAGCTGCTGTCACTCCTGTGGTTTGGGAAGTGGCTCCCTCGGCCTCTTGCTGGGAACTTGGGCTGGGCTCTTCCCCAGGCAGGGCAGGAGAGTCAAGGCTCTCTTTCCCCCATTGAGCCCGGAGAGGAGGATGGGTGAGCTGGCACCTTCCTCCACCTTGCTCTACGGCCGGCCAAGTCTTCTCCTGACCCTGAGAGGAGTCTCTGGGCCCCATCTTCCCGGGAGGAGGGCAGCCTGGAGACTGCTGTGATTGGCTGGCCAGGAGGCCAGGGTACTGGGGCCCCCGACTGCTGCTGCTTGTCGAGGAACAGGATTCCTCTTCCTGCCAAGTCGCTGGGAGATGGGAGTAGGAGGCCGGAGTTGGGAATCTGGGAGGCCTCACAGCTCTTTTGTGATGAATCTGGTAGTTTTTGGCAAGTCTGGAGGTGGAGCCGGTTTCCAGGGCCAGCGAGCCAGATGTTTTTGGAGGGGCTTGGGCAGGAGGGTAGAAGAGGACTTCCTTTTTGTGAAAAGACTGGCAAGGGGTGTGTGCCTTTGTGTGAGGGGAGTTTTCCAGAACAGGCCACAAGGACTCTTCCTCCACTCCTGCTGCCTGAGCTGGGGGAGGAGTGTGCAGATGCCTTCCTAGAAGGTCAGAGTTGGAAGGGACTGCAGCGAGAACTCCAGTCCAAATCCTTGCGCAGCAGAGAGGCCCAGTTGAGGCCCAGAGAAGGAGGGGGAAGACTGCACCGAAGCAGATGAGGAAGGTCAGGGGCTTCTGGCTAGCCCAGGGGGCCTCAGAACTTCCAGATGTGGAAGTTGCCAGCCACTGCCACTAATTGCTCCCAGGGCTGTGTTGTCCACCGAGTGAGGGCGGAGATTTTCAGGAATTGCCCCGATCCAGGGTGGGGTAGCTGGCTTCTCTCACATGGGATTCCCTGCCTCCCCATAGGGAGGGCCCCACCCCTTCTAGATGGTTCCTTAGAGGCTAGGTGCTTTCTGTCATTTCAGCGTTAGAAGTTGGAGCACTGGGACTAGCGTGAGTAGAATGCTGGCTTCTCTGCCCAACTTTGGCTCTGGGCCAGGCTTTTTCTATAGGGCCCTGTGAGAGGCTTGGGGCTGATTTGGGAGGATGACACTCAGGTGGGGGGCCAGAAACGGGACAGCTGTGACAGGGGACCTGGAAGAGATTGGGTGGGGTTGCCATTTCTGCCTTAGTAAGGGGCCAAACCCATGAGTTCCTTCCTGAGATAAAACAATGAAGAAATCTTCATGTGTGCAACTCAGAAATGGGGCCAGGACTAGGAACCCCAGACGAGTGGATTCGGGTGGGGCTCCCAGCCTCCCCCGCCAGGACCTAGCAGTGGTATGTAGGTGAGGGCAGGCAAGGATAGGGGTTTTGGTCCCTCAGGGGTCATCTGGACCTATCCTGTTGGGTTTGGCCTCCCCTTGGCTTCCGAGGCTTAAATGGCACTAGCCACTGTGGTTCCAGGGAAAGGGGGTGCAGTGGGGTGCTACATCTCAGACCCACCCCTCAGTGTCCCACCAACGGGATGTGGGTTGGGTTGGGCAACCTCCCCTTTGAGGAACCTCAGGGTTGGTTCAGTGGCTCTGTGACAGGAGGCGTGGTCTCATGTTCATTCTGGTGTCTTCAGGAGGTGTGGACTTGGCTGGGATGCAGAACTGGAGGAGAGGCTAGTGGTGGTCTTCCCTTTCATAAATCCTGGGATTTGAGAGTCTGTTTCATTCCAGAGGAGGTTCAAGGTTATGATGATGCCGGTGGTATTCGCTGGTGCTTTTCTTTCAGCCCTGGCTGGGGAAGTGCCCAGAACCCTGCATGAGGTCAGGAGAGGACCTGTATTATTGGCCCCCCTGAAAGAACCAAACAGGATTGAAAGAGACAATTTATATCAACCATGTAGTTCTGGTACTTGGTAAGCGAGCAGCAGGTGCCCAAAGCCAACTCCCCCAGGACTCGCCATTCTGCAGCACCAGTCTGTAAACCCAGAAGCAGAACTGGGGTCTTGACCTTCAAGTCTGATGGGCTTCCTTCCCTGGCGGACTTCTGCTTTACTCCCTCTCCTTCCCTCCTCAGCCACTGACTCCACCCTCTTTCCAACCTCTAGGACTGGGAGGTGCTGGTCCTGGGGAAACTGAAGTGGGACCTGGCTGCTGTGATTGCCCATGATTTCCTGGCCCTGATTCTGCACCGGCTTTCTCTGCCCCACGACCGACAAGCCTTGGTCAAAAAACATGCCCAGACCTTTTTGGCCCTCTGTGCTACAGGTAAGAGCCCTGTACACATTCTTTTTTTGCCGAATGAGGAAAATCCGAAGACTGGGAAGGGTGGCATGTACCTGGATTGTGGTGTATACTCCTCTCAAAACTTGTGATTCCCTTCTGAGGTGGGGGCCCCAGAAAAGGCAGCAGAACATAATCAGAGTGGTTTGGAACTTGAGAGACAACCCCCCCCGCCCCCCAGTATGTAGGTGGCTTCGAAGTGACTTGCTCAAGGTCTCACAGTGATGAAGCTGGGAGCAGAACCAAGGTCTTCTTGACCCTGGTTTTTTTTTCCACACCAGGAAGAGAAGTCATTCACTTCCCAGTCCCTGGTCAGGTTCACTAACCAACCACCCTGGACCAGATGGTGGTGTGGGAGTTTGCTGTCCAGCCTGACGCTCTCAAGAAGAGTGGCCCTTTCCTGCTCTCCTCCATTGCTCCTCAGTGCTCATGGCAGGGCGTGATTCCGGCTCCATTCACGCTGCCTGGTGCTTTTCTGAGCCACAGGAAGTCCTCACCAAACCTTTGCCTCATGCTTCCCTCTCCCTCTTTCCAAGATTACACCTTCGCCATGTACCCGCCATCCATGATCGCCACGGGCAGCATTGGGGCTGCAGTGCAAGGCTTGGGTGCGTGTTCCACGTCTGGGGATGAGCTCACGGAGCTGCTGGCAGGGATCACAGGCACCGAGGTGGTGAGTGGCGGGGGGGGGGGGGGGGGGGGGGGCAGTTCCTGACGCAGCGCTATTCTCTGGGCCTCCAGCAGAGGGAGGTGTGCATCCCTAACCCAGTCCCCCTCCTGGTTTCAGGTGTCCCACCCTTGGGGCTTCTGTGGCCTTTTATCTCCTGCATAGGTCTGGGGAAGAACAGGCGCCTTGGGTGGGTTGAAGGGCACTGTCCCTGGGTGCCCTTTTCCTGCCAAACAGTGCGCAGGAGTGGGGGTGGAGGATCTGCTGTCACACGCAGGGCTGCTCTCACACCCCCTTGCCACATCCTCTTGCCAGTTTCTTAGAACTGAAGGCTGATTCCTGGGGCTGGCTGTGGCCCAACCTCCCCAGACTTCCCTGTGTGCTGGAAGGTGTCCTTCCCCCACACCTGCCGCCAGATGCTGTGGGCGGTGGGAAGTGGATCCTTAGTCCCCAAAGAGACGACCTTCTGCCATCGTACCCATCAGTCACAGCTCACTGTTGCCCTGTTTGCAGGACTGCCTGCGGGCCTGTCAGGAGCAGATCGAAGCTGCTCTCAGGGAGAGCCTCCGAGAAGCCGCCCAGACCTCACCCAGCCCAGCACCCAAAGCCCCCAGGGGCTCCAGTAGCCAGGGGCCCAGCCAGACCAGCACTCCCACAGATGTCACAGCTATCCACCTGTAGCCCTGGAGAGGCCCCCTCCAGTGGCCATGGGCAGCAGAAGAGGGGACACTGCCACCCCCCCTCCCTGCCTGCAGGAATGAACCACGCCACATCCGAAGCCGGAGGGGGCTCCTTCCTGTTCGCCCCTTGCGAAGCCTAAGGGGTCAGGCCCTACCTATCTCTGCAGTGTGCACTAAGGGGCCTGGCCAGCCATGTGTGGGTGGCCAGCTGGGCTCCTCCTTTTCTCCGCATCTGACCAGCTCTGCCCCTTCCCTGATCCTAGCTGGTGGCAGGCCAGGCTGGTTGGAAATGAAATTGAAGTAGATAAAATACACGTACCAGCATTCCTTTTTGAGGCACCCTTATCTCTGGGCCTCTCACATTCTCAGAAGCCCACATGCTCGCAATGCCTTGTAAAGGTGTCGCACCTTCCAGAGTTCTTTCTGGAGAAGTTTCAGATATTCTGGTAGACATGTGTGAGGGGAAACAGTCTGGACAGCTCCTCTTGACACACTTTGGAGGCCCCTGCATAATCCACGCCCACAGCTGCTCCCAGAGGGCGGGCCCAGGCCCGTCAGAGGGGCGGGGACCAACCAAGCCCTCCTTGGTTTCCGCTTTGCTTTCCGCTCAGCTTCTCCTGTGTGATTGAGGGGGGTCAGTGCTGAAGGAAGAGGTGGTTTTAATTTATTGTTTTGAGGACGGCTGTAAGAGGGTGTGGCGGGGCCCATCTACCCCACAGGTGGCAGTAACCCTGGTGGTTGCTGCAGCCCTCCCTTCCGCTACTGGCTGGAGGATCTTTGTGGCCCAGGAGCTGCTACAGCCTGGGGTGGGGCCATGCCCTCCTCTCCCTCTGGCCCTCTGCCCCATCCTCTGGGGGTGAGGGATGGAGATACCCAGACAGGATAATCTGGAGGTGACAGCCCCCGTCTGGAGAGGGAGGCAAGCCCTGTTGACACAGGTCTTTCCTAAGGCCACAAGGTCCAGGCTGGTGGCCCAGGACCATCACGCTACCTTAATAAAGATTCTGGAATAAACCTGGCTTTGGCTTCTTGGGTTGGATGGTGGCATGGGCAAAAGCTGTTTCTAGAGCGCACAATGTAAAAAGCAGGGCAGAAGTCAAGGGTCATGATGCAGGGGTCATCACAAAGCCAATTTGTGAAGGGCCAGAGTATTTCAGGCTCTGGGTCATTTGATTTTTGCCCCAGATACAGTCAGTTCTGCATTACAATGGGATGTACGCATTCCTAAAACATCGCACCATGCAGAATTACACAACAAAAACCACGGCCCAGGGAAAACAGGCTTGAGGCACAACATTCAGTAACTTAGTGACACATTTTTAGGAAGGAAATGAAGTAGATAACGTAATTTTTACTTTAAACGGTTAAGAAACCTATGTACTGTGATACGGCCCTTTCTCTTGAGAAAGACCTGAAGTGTGTGTGTGTGTGGTTCCCCACACGAGGTAAACAGAGGCAGTCTGGTGTCGGGGGCCTGTGCAGTTTGTAGTACCTAGCTGGATGCAGCCAGGCACTGTTAACAGTGTTTCTCAAAGACGCAAATGCAGGTAAATATGAAATTCATGATCCGTTTCTCCCCAAATACATGAGCTGGGTTGGAGGGAAGTCACCATAGCAAACAAGAAGGGTTCTAGGGGTGCCTGGGTGGCTCAGTGGGTTAAAGCCTCTGCCTTCAGCTCAGGTCATGATCCCAGGGTCCTGGAATCGAGCCCCACATTGGGCTCTCAGCAGGGAGCCTGCTCCCCCCCCCCCTGCCTGCTTGCGATCTCTGTCAAATAAAATCTTTAAAAAAAAAAAAAAAGGGTTCTAGAAGGACTGTACAGCTGGCCCTTGAATATGGGATGGAACCAGGCAGGTCCACTTACATATGCAGATTTTTCTCAATAGATGTATATGCTTAACACTACTGATCAATAGTATGGGACTGCAAATGTGTTCTCTCTCATCATTTCCTTCACATCTCCTCTTCTCTGGCTTATTTTACCGTAGGAATGCTGTAGGTATGACACATAACCTACAAAACGTGTGAATTGACTGGTTATTGGTAAGGCTTCCAGTCATAGGAGGCTACTGGTGCTCAGGTCTGGGGAGTCAAAAGTTTTATACGCAGATTTCTGGCTATATGAGGGGGTTGGCGCCCCTAACCCCGTGTACTCTTCAAGGTCTAACCCTACTCAGCTCTGCTGCTGTAGCATCAAAGCACCCATAAAAAACAAATGGATAGGCATGGCTGTGTCCCAACACAACTTTACTTAGGGACACTGAAATCAGAATTTCATATAATTTTCACCTATCACAAAATACTCAGGTTTTTTTCCCACTTAAAAAATGTAAAAATCACGATTAGCTCATGGGCTGCAGGAAAACCTGCTTACGACTCTAGTCTGCCAACATCTGGTCTGAAGCTTTAAGTAGCCAAGAAAGTTAGGGAACCTGGCTGGCAGTGACTCCAGATTGACGCATTCCAGGGCCCGACCTTATTCTCCGTGGCTGCAGTTTTCTCTCAGGACTTTCTCCTGCAGTGGTCCACCCGCAGCTGAGACATGACCATCTTTTGAAACACCCACCTTCCTGGTTGCTGGCATTCCCCCAAAGTAGCTTCTGACTCTGTGAAGGCTCTACCTGGAGACACAGACTTACAGAATGAGGAGGTAGGGAAAGGTATCAACTGTTAAGAATCCGCTCTGAACACAAATAGGGAAGAGCTTCCCCCCAGCTGAGTGAAAACAAAGATTTCCATTGACCACATCAAAACACAGAAGTTCAATAAATACCTGCCTTTGGTTTTTATCTATATAGCGCAGTGATGAGCCACAACAGCCCACGGGAAAGAACCTATTCCAAGCCCCCACCAGGGAGTGGGAATGCTGGCGTGGGGCACCTCCAGTCAGGCCTCAGAACTGAGTAGGGATGAAGACCTAGAATGGAAAAGGGAGCCAGCCTGACCCTCCAGTCCTCCCTGTCAGCCACTGGAAGTCACAGCTGCCTGTGGCCTCTCACTGTCCTGACCTGTCCCGAGTTCAGCTGTTAAAAGCTGTGTGTCACCAACAGGGAATCCTGGTGTCCCCTCATGCCTCCTTGACCAGGGCAAGTCACTTTCCTCACTCCATGGTGACAAGCACATCTTCCACATCTCGGGGGACTGCGCTCTGAAGCTCACGCCGAATCTCAGGGGACAGCTGTGGATGGGGCTGCAGTCGGAGCAGTTCCAAGAGGGCCTCTTTCTGATCCGTGGCTAGGTCTGCCTTGTAGCGCTGGACCAAAGTCAGGAGGCACTGGTGCCAGAGCACAGGCAGTTCACGCCTGTCCGTCTGGAAGCCCAGGAAGTGGAAGACCAGGGCGTCCAGCACGCGGTAGGGCAGCGCATACTTCTTATCCAGCAACAGTCGCAGGAAGATGCTATTAGCACCGCTGTATTCCATCTCGGCGATTTTCAGCATGGCTGCGCTGGTGGGGAAGGATTAGTGGTGGGGGGGGGGGGATGCTGAAGGAAGGGCCGCCTTCTACCGTCCCTCTGACCCCTTTCCTCCTCTGTTGGCCCCTGCACTGTGCTATTCCCAATGGGGGCCATCTCAGGCCACCATCTCACCTACCCAACCTGACACTCCCTCGGCCCCAGTTACCAGCTCAACGCAGATTTCACCCCAGATGACTACTTCTTGCTCAACCGCTGGTCTCAGTATCTGGCTAGAATAGGTTCAAGCATGTGAAGATCTCCACCCTTACACACTGTCTTCCCATGTTTCCTATTCATTCATTCAACTCTTTACTAAACACCTGCCATGTGCCAGGCACTGGGCTCCTGTTTTGGGGGAGCTTACATTCTAGTGGAGTGGCAACACGCTCAGGAGCTTCAACAAGCCACAGACCTGGGGCTGTTTCAGCTCTTTCTCCACTCTGTGTGTTCCCCTACCCCCCAACCTGGGATTCTCCTATCTGGGTCTCTCCTAACTGTCCTCCACTCCCACTGAAACTACCTGGAGTGCAACACAGGAATGGAGCATTTGGTGATGATGCTACCCACGATGATGGCTTCCCGGAGGGTACAGGTGCCAGACTCGCACAGTGGAATCAGGATCCCTGGGGAGAGTCAGATGGGGGTCACCTTGAGTTCAGGGTGAGGTGCTACAGCAGCTCCCCACCTACCCAAAATACAGTCAGCTCCCAAGTCAGGCTTGTTGCTTTTACCTGCAGGAGCTCCAGCCCCTCCCTCTCAGCGGCCTCCCGTGTTCCCACCTTTAAACCAGGCTCCGGGCTTAAATAGGGCCTTCTTGAGAGCCATATAGAGGTGGAAATTCAGTCGTTTGTATTCGGCGATGTCATCTCGTACCCGGGGCAGCAGGACAAGGTTGTAGAAGCGCTGAGCCATGCGTTCCTTGAGGTTAGAGGCGAAAATCCTAGGTTTTTTGGGGGGGTGGGGGGTGGGAAGGAGGGATATGGGGGAAGATCCCAGGTCACTGGACAGTCTGGCACTGGCACTTTGAGTATCATCATGGCTGGTGCACATATGAGATGTGAGGGGTGTGTGGGAGTCAGCTGTGTGCACCCGACACCCAAGTCAGACGAGAGAGGGCACAGGACAGGCAACCAGGTGCACCCAAGCAGTGAGTGCTGTCTTCAGGAAAGCCTGAGCTCTCCGCTGTTCCCTTTCCTTCCCCAAGATGGGTTCTCTCTGCCCTCATTACGAGGGAACTGAGCCTGCCTGGGGAGCCACAGACTTCGGAGGCCCCTCTGATACACCAAGGGTTGTCCCCCAGTAGTTATTAGCCCTGCTTCTGGAAACTCATCAGAGCAGAGTCTCAACATGGTCCTGGCCCTGAGGCCGGAAACAGGAAAGCTGGGGAAACAGTGAGCTAAAGAAGCACAGGCTAGAGCTCTGGGGCAGGAGTAAAACAACAACAATGGTAGACAAAGCCTGTCCCCCTCACCCCTAGCCTCTACCCAACCCCCTTTACTCCACCTCGTAGCCTGGTACATGGCAGCTGCAGTCCAGGCCTCGGGCTCCGTCACGTAGAGGATCTGCTCCCAGTTGGAGAGCGCAGGGATGATCTTGAAAGCCTTGGGCAGCTTCCCGCTGCGGTATGTGGATAACACCTGGGGACGGGGGTGCAGAATGAGCACTGCCAATGACAGAGAACCTGCGTGCCCCACACCAGGCCCGTCTGTGTGGTTTTCATGGCTTGCTCACTTAGTCCTCACAACAACCCTGTAAGGATGTGCTCCTAGCACCTCATTTCCCAGGTGGGGAAACCAAGACCAGGGTTAAGGAACCTTCCCCAAGGACACCAAGTGCCTGAGTGGCACAGCATGAATCAGAACCCACACACACGGGCTCTTAAGTCTGCTCCTGGCCACTGTGCCTCACTTGTGTAGGAAGAGAAAGCCAGAGGTGGGAGCCCACAGCCCCTGGCAGGGTATTCCATCACGGCTCTCCTCTCAGCTCTTACCTCCCGGACCCCCCTGTAGACCTGCAGAACCCGGGGGTCCAGCTGAGGCATGGGAAAGCCTGACACCTCTGACATAACCGTCTCAACTTCCGTCTGCTTCTCAGTCAGCTTCTCCATGATGATGTCAGCCAGGGTACGCCTACGAGTAAGGGAAGTGCGGGAGGGAAGGAGAGAGGGCTGGGGTCAGTCCAGGAAACTCTACACAGCCCGTGTTGGGATGTGAGGCCCCAGTCTCCCTGGGCCATACCACCCACCACAGAATCCCTGCAGGGTGTGGAGGACCTGAAAGTCATTCCTTCTGGGACAAAGCTGACAGTGTAGGGAGGTGAAGAACCTGCATTCTCCCCGTATGACCCTGGGCACATTCCTTGGCCTCTCTACACCTCAGTTTTCCTCATCTGTGAGACAGGGATATTAACAGTACCTAACTCCTAAAGTCAGCATGAGGATTACAGGAGTTAACGTTCGTACATTACTCGGAACTATTAGGACACAGCAAGCATGCAGAAAACATTGTTTATTTCAAATGCATCTATCCTGTGCTGGTGATATGCAGAGGAGTCCCCTGTTACAAAGTCCTGGTGTGACCTCTCCAGTGGGCCAGACACATCTGTTACCTTCCAAAATTTCAAGGAGTGAGGGGCCATAAGGAGGGACTATGACACAAACTTTCCCATAACTTCATTTATTAAAATTTATGGAGGGACCCCTGGGTGGCTCCGTGGGTTAAAGCCTCTGTCTTCGGCTCGGGTCATGATCCTGGGGTTCTGGGATCGAGCCCCATATCAGGCTCCTTGCTCAGCAGGAGTCTGCTTCTCCCTCTCCCTCTGCCTGACGCTCTGCCTACTTGTGCTCTCCATCTCTCTGTCAAATAAATAAATATAATCTTTAAAAAAATTAAAATTTATGGAAAGGTTTCTAAGACTAATGATATTTTTCTCAGGTTCCTTACGTAGAGCATATCACACATCACCTTATTGTGACAATTCGGAATTACTGTCACGTTGGGCTTCAGGATAATAACGGTGTCTTCAGAGGCTCTACAGTATATTTAAAACACCTCCTGTTTTCTCAACACCAGGCAGTGAGGTAGGGCTTGGCAGATGTTACCTCATACAGGCTGTGTGACATCTCAAAGAGGTGTCATTACTGCCCTTATTCAGACACAGGAACTGATACCCACAGAGGTCAATAACACCTCCAAGGTCTTACAGCCTTGCTGGGTGTTCAACCCTGGTCCTTCACATTCTAAAGTTCAGGTACTTGACGGTATGCTATCATGTGCCCCCAACTGCACCGGCCTCTGACTGCTGAGTTCACGTGGGTCTAGGCTTGGCTTTCAGAAGCTGCCAGCTGTCATTTCTCAAGACTGTCAGCAGCTCCTGCTTTTGGTAGCTGCGTGCAGTAAAGTCACCCGGCCAGTTCTGCCAGCATGCTGTGTTACAAAGGAGTTCAGAGGTGCTGAGTGAGAACCCAAGGGGCTCTCTGGCAGGACAAACATACCAGCCCAGGACACACTGTGACATCCACTTCAGCTGCTGGGCATCACTGTGGGCAATGGGCTCATTTTCTCACTCTGTGCTCTCAAATAAGTGATCACAGAACTCCTTCAGCTTCCTTTTTTTTTTTTTTTAAAGAGTTTATTTATTTGACAGAGCGAGAGAGAGATCACAAGTCGGCCGAGAGAGAGAGGGGGAAGCAGGCTCCCTGCTGAGCAGAGAGCCCAATGCCGGGGCTCGATCCCAGGACCCTGATTTCATGGCCTAAGCCAAAGGCAGAGGCTTAACCTACCGAGCCATCCAGGTGCCCTTTAGTTTCCCTTTCTTTTCTTTTTTTTTTTAGTTTCCCTTTCTTATTCTCAATATTACTAGCAAAGAAATATGCATTAGCCCTAAAAAGCATAAGAACTAAGAACAGCATCATGTAAGTATCACAGGGTCAGAATGAACTAGTTGAGGGCCTTTATCCGAGACTCCGCCTCCCCTGGGTCAGAATCTATGGGCTTGAGAGTTTGACCACAGGAGCTTCAGTGCCCGCATGCTTTGGAGCTGCCATTTAGGATACATAGCAAGAAAACTGTGCTTCCAACCGGGGGCAAGTCTGCCCACCAGGGAACATCTAACAGTCTGGACACATTGTTTGGTTATTGCGATTAGGGGAAAGATCACTACTGGCACCCAGCAAACATAAGTCAGGCATGCTGCTAAACATCCCCCAGTGCACAGGACAGCCTCCATAAAAAAGAATTATCCATAATTCTTATCCATAATCCATATCCATAATTATCCATAATCCATATCCATTTTTATCTCCATAAAAAACAATTATCCAAAATGCCAGTAGAGCCGAGGCTGAGAAACCCTGGCTGAACTGATGCTGAGTGTGTGAAAGAGACCTAGCCAAGGAAATTGAGCTCAGCACTCAGAAAACCGAGCAGACCAAAACCAAATCCAATGGGATGGACTACCCTGGAGGCATGAGAGAAGGCCCTATAGCTGTCTCCCTGGGCAGTTCTATAAGTGGACAGCTGGGCCTGGGTCATTCCCACTGAGGATGGGCCAGTTCCCCAAAACTAGCTTTGCTCAGGCCCTTTCCAAAGGCAGGGAACTGAAACTGCCAGGGCATCTGCTTCCCTATAGGAAAGCTGCCACCGGGACCTAACCTCCCACACCCCCAGGCCATGCCAGCTTTACCTGGCAGGAGGGTTCTTGTTCATGAACATCTCAATGGCACGCTCATCCTCAGGGTTCACGACCACCTCTGCATGATGGCCTGACCCCGTCATTGTAGCAGCCTTTTCCAGGGTGGGCCACTCCTCATCCTCATCATCTGATCCATCCTGTGGGACTCCTGGACCTAGAAGAGGAGAAAAATGGATGAGCAAAAGCAAGTCGTGGGTGGGAGATGTAGAGGTCAATTCAACGTTACCCATGATGCACAGTAAAAGCCTCAAATGGGCTTGTCACAGACACGGAGAGTTGTAGTGAAAGCAGCAATGCCCCACTGCCTTCCAGTTCCTGGAGGGGGGTGGTGGTGGTTCCTGTTCCCAATCTCGCTTGAGAAACAAAACGTACAAATATGAGCCAAGGAGACAGCGATAACAATGAATAATCATTAACACGCAGGAGCTCTTCTAAACACTGTACCTAATTTTCATAACACCAAGAAGTAGGTACTACTATTCTACCCAGTTTCAGAGGGGGACTCTGAAGCATGGGAAGTTAAGTAACTTGCCTAGGCAGGTAGTCTGGGTTTAGACTGCGCATTCTTCCCCTCTGTTCTATACACGTTGTAGGGCTTCATTATATGCCAAAACAAGTAGCAGAGGCAGTGTATACACACAGGCATGTAAAAGGTGATGGAAGCAGAGGACGATCAGACTCTGGACAGGCAGTACAGGAGCTAGAGGAGTGTGCTCCAGGTGTGGGTAACAACACTGGCAGAAATGGTTGGTTACCAGAGTATCTAACAGGCCGTAGCACGAAATAAGGCTAGAGCAGTAAAGTAAAGCTACACTGTAGAGGGTCTTGAGGCCAGGCAACGGAGTTCAGATTTCAATGGAACAAACCCCCTCCCCCTGCCTTTAGAACTTATTTGAGAAAGAGTGTGTGCACATGCAGGTGAGCATGAACAAGGGCAGGGGCGGAGGCAGAAGGCAAGAAAGAAGCAGACTCCCAGCTGAATGCAGAGCCAGACACCGCACAGGGCTCAATTCCAGGACACTGAGATTATGACCTGAGCCAAAGTCAGATGCTTAACTGACTGAGCCACCCAGGCACCCCGGCACAACCCATTTTTATAACTGATTATTGGAAGGCTACAGCTACCTGGGCATCTGGAGAGGTATGTAATAATCCAAGCAGAAAGATAAAATGTTACACATGAACAGCTCATTAAGAACAGAGGCAGTGAGGGCACCTGGGTAGCTCAGTCAGTTAGGCGCCTGCCTTCGGCTTGGGTCATGACTGCGGGGTTCCTGAGATGGAGCCTCGTGCATGGCTCCCTGCTCAGCAGGAAGTCTGCTTCTCTCTCTCCCTCTGCCTGCCACTCCCCCTGCTTGTGCGCACACTCTATCAAGTAAATAAAATCTTAAAAAAAAGAACGGAGGCAGTGTGTCATAAAAGCTAAATGGGGGAGGGGGATGCACCAGATGTTTTGTCTCCACATGCTAACAAACCCCAAATCTGTGCCTGTAGGTAGATTTCCCTTTACTCCAGAGACTCACTCCAGCTCCCTCCTGTACAGCAGCTCTTGGATGAGCCACAGGCAATTCAAACTTCACCTGTCATCAACCAAATTCACTCTCTTTCCCTTCTAGGTCTCTGCCATTCACTGTATTCATGTCTTAAGTAAATGGCACTACTGTCCACCAAATGCTGAGCCAGAATCTGGTAGGCCTCATCCCCTGCCCTCACCCCAATACACAATCAGTTAGCAAGTCCTATTCAATTCTACCTCCCAAACTATCTCTCAAATCCTTCACAGTTCTGCCTGAACCTAGATCAGCATCATCTCATCTGCATTAGATCAGCAATCCCCTAACTGGTCTCCGTATTCTCCAACAGCCCCCCACTGTCTTTGGGACAGCTTTAAATCCTGAACATAGCCTCCAAGTTTTCTGTAGATTTGGTTCCTATCTACCCTACTACCATTAACCCATTCACTCAGCAAACAGTGAGTGCCTACTATATGTGAGGCCCCGTTCTGAGTGCTGAAATTAGTGTAAAAGAGAAACTGACAGAGCCGAGTGTTTTAATAAGGGAGACAGACAATAATAAGTATTAAAAGAAGACAAATGCTATGAAAAAGATATAGAGCAGGGGCGCCTGGGTGGCTCAGTGGGTTAAAGCCTTTGCCTTCAGCTCGGGTCATGGTCCCAGGGTCCTGGGATCGAGCCCCGCATCGGGCTTTCTGCTCAGTGGGGAGCCTGCTTCTGCCTCTCTCTCTGCCTACTTGTGATCTCTGTCTGTCAGATAAATGAATGAAATCTTAAAAAAAAAAAAAAGAAAAAGAAAAAGACATAGAGCAGAGTGGAGAAGTTGTAAGTGTGGAAGCAGGAATGGGAGCTTGCTTTTTCTTTTTTTATAAAAGATTTTATTTATTTATTTGATGGAGAGAGACACAGCGAGAGAAGAAACACAAGCAGGGGAAGTAGGAGAGGGAGAAGCAGGCTTCCCGCCAGGCAGGGAGTTCAACGTGGAGCTGGGTCCCAGCACCCTGGGATCATGACCTGAGAAGAAGGCAGACACTTAAAGACTGAGCCACCCAGGCACCCCATCTATCTTTCTTTTCCTTTCTTTCTACTTCTTTTCTTTTTTTTTTTTTTTAATATTTTATTCATTTGGGAGAGAGAAAGGGAGAAGCAGACTCCCTATCGAGCATGGAGCCCAACATCAGACTCTATCCCAGGACCCAGAGATCATGACTTGAGCAGAAGTCAGATGTTTAACTGACTGAGCCACCCAGGCGCCCCGAGGTATTTCCTTTTTTTTTTTTTTTTAGTATGATTTCTTTTTTTTAAATTTATTTATTTTGACAGACAGAGATCACAAGCAAGGAGAGAGGCAGGCAGAGAGAGAGGAAGGGAAGCAGGCTCCCTTTTTTTTTTTAGTATGATTTCTTTTTTTTTAATTTATTTATTTTGACGGTATTTCCATTTTTAACGGAGTGGCCACGGTAGGCCTCTCTGAGAAGGTGAAGAATCAGAGGAATAAATCTACAGGGGTATGAATACAAAAGAAATAACAAGGGCAAAAGCCCCAGCTTATTTTTTTTTTTAATTTTATTTATTTATTTTTTACACACAGAGATCACAAGGAGGCAGAGAGACAGGCAGAGAGAGAGGAAGGGAAGCAGGCTCCCTGCCAAGCAGAGAGCCCGATGTGGGGCTCGATCCCAGGACCCTGAGACCATGACCTGAGCCGAAGGCAGAGGCCTTAAGCCACTGAGCCACCCAGGCGCCCCAAGCCCCAGCTTATTATGTTTAAGGAAAAATAAAGCCTGTATGGATGAAGACGGCAAGGGGAAAGTACTAGAAGAGGTCAAACTGGCAACAGGGGCAGATCACATAGATCTTTGAAGTCTTCCCGCTGTTGCGATGGACTGTTAAGGTGGATGGGAATACTAATTAGAAAGCTACTACAATAATCCAGGTGAGAGATTATGGTTGTTCAAAAAGGACTGTGTTTCAAGGCGATGAGAAATGGTCTGACTCTGAATCTATTTTGAAGACAGTCAACAGGATTTCCTAATAGATCAGATGTGGAGTAAGAAAGAGAGGAGTCCAAGGTTTCTGTCTTGACAAAATGGAAAGATATCATCCTATTAACTGAGATGAGGAGGGCAGTGGGAGGAGCAGGTTTGGCAAGAAGAACAGGATTTCTGTTTTGGACACACTAAATTTGAGATGTAAAAAGACAGCTGAAATAGAAGAATCTTATTTTCATGGAAGAGATCTGGGCAAGAATACAAAGTTGGGAGCAGTCACCAAGTAGATGGCACTTAAACCATGAAACTGATGACAGCACCGCAGAAGTGACATGAAGAGAAGAGGTTTCAAGAACTGAACTTTATGGCCCATCAATGATAAGAGGCTGGAGCCAAAAGAGGAGCCAGCAGAAGACACTGAAGCCAGAAGTCCAGTGTTCAACTGTGTCAAAAACAGTGCCCTCAGGACAAATTAAAGATGAGATCTGAGAAACAGATCAAGTAACTGGGAGGTCAACACTTCCACCCTAATACTGACCATCTTTTAATTAATCTCTCTTCCTCCTGAGCACCTAAACAATATCACTCTTTCTGCTCAGAGCACTCCCCACTCATTTTTCTCAACACAAAAGTCATACAATCTGGGAAGCCTGACCCCCAAAGTAATGCTATTGCTATAAGGAAAGCTATTCTTTCTTTACCCTGGAACGTATTATTCTAATCATCAATTTAATTGTCTCTCTCTTGGGCTAGACTGTAAGATTCTGAAGTCAGGCACATGGCTATTCTGTTTCCTTCTTTACCCAAACCATCTAAACTCCTAGCACAGTGCAAAGTGTGGACCAGACAACCCCCAGGAATGTACAGAACAAATGGATAAATGTTAGGAGTGCTCTGTGGCGTGAGCAACTACTTCCTGTTGGTCTAACTTCGGGGGTGCCTAGAAGCCGAGTATCTAAAACTACAAGTGGGTGTAGAGAGGTCTGACCACTCTAAATCTGGTCCAGAGCTGGGTCTCCCAATTCATTACCTTTGCAAGGATGTATTGCGGACCCCTTATTTACTTTATTTGATTTTCTTGATTTCAAACGATTCCCCTGCCAAATACCTTTTGGCCGTCTACTCCTCCCCTCCCCCAAACGAACCTCCCTCTTCCTGGCACTCCCCCCCCCCACACCACTCACCGAGCCGTGTGGTACGCTCGCGTGGCGCTGCGGGCTTGCCCCCAGTCCCATGCTCGGCCTCGAGTTCCTCCTGCTGCTGCCGTGCTTGCTGCAAAATCCGTCGGGTCAGCCTGGGCCCCACATACTCTTCCTCCTCGTCTCGGGTCCCACGACCGCGCCGCTTTTCCCGGGCTCCCGCCCGCACCGCGTCCCCACTCAGAATCTGCTCAGCCAGGGGAGCATGTTTTTCCTGACCCGCAGCTCCGCGAGCCGCCTTGAATTTGGGCATTTTCCTCCAAAACTTCGCCGGAAAACTTCACACGTGGGGACGGAGGTGGGGGGGGGGTGTCTTCAATGCGCTTGCGCAGTGAACTCCCAGTTCCCAAGAGACTCCCAGGGAGATTACAGCGCCTCCTAGCGTTCGGAGGCCAGGAGTGCCATCCGCGCCGTCACACCCCCTAAAAGAGCTCACGGATCCTGGAGCTGGACTCCCGAATAAACTCATTGCATTTAACGTTGGATTCTCCAAGTTGTGGCAGTCTGGCGATGATTTTTCTACTTTCACGGATCGAAGACCTATGTCCCCAGACGTGAACTACCCCAGCTGGAAGGCCGGGGCCCGGAGTCGATCAGTGACGTCACTGGAGGCGTCACCGAGGAGGTGCCTAGATCTGCCCCTGTTCCTCGCGGGCGCGTCGACTGGACGCTCTGTTTTTACGTCATTTCCGGAGCACCTCCCTCGGCAGAAGCTTGCGTTAGGGGGGATTCGCTTAGTGTGGGCGGCCGGAACCCACTGTGATTCAACTGTTTGTTCCTGCCACCCTCCTGGCCCGGTACCATGGGAGTGACTTGGTAGGCCCCCAAGGGACTTTGAGGGGCGGCGTTTGGGGTCGGGAAGGGCCCTAAGGAGCCTGGAGTGTACCCGGGAGGAGGCTCGGGACCAGGGTCCGCGGTCCTCCACGAGCTGAGCAAGATGTCTTCGGAATGTGTGGGTGAGGGAGGCACTGTGAGGGCTGCGGATTCTCTGGGCTTGTTTGCTCGAAGATGCTCCCTTTCGTCCTGGAAGGCGGCAGATGAATGGTTTTGTCCCAGGAGCCCATCGGTGGTGAAACTCCTTCCTTTTTCTTCCTTCCCAGGAGGCCATCGGGCTGCCAGAGGTGGAACTTAAGCGTTGGAAATAGGATGTCCGGACTGGGACCCAGTCTGCAGGCGGGGCTAGAGGGGGTGCAGGATAGGCCACGAGGGAACCATCTTTTTTTCCCGTTTTCTCCTGCCCCTCCCTACAGCCACCTAATGCAGTTAGACCAGCCCGTGTCTGGTTCTGGTGTGGCCGTTTTAAGATCTTCAGTCTAAGGGGCGGGAGAGAGAAGCTGTTGGAGTCAGATGAGGGTTCAGGCACGTCACCTCTTAGGATCGGTTTCCTACTATGTTTAATTATCTGATTGGTCTAGTTTCTATGGACTTTTACTGACATGATATAAGTAGGGTGGCAGAGAAAGGTATGGGCCTAATGCCTGGGGGCATGGGTTCCAAAATGCTAGATTT
The DNA here is from genome assembly GCF_963455335.1 of Martes martes. Classification (NCBI taxonomy): domain Eukaryota; kingdom Metazoa; phylum Chordata; class Mammalia; order Carnivora; family Mustelidae; genus Martes; species Martes martes. The sequence continues at coordinate 88,122,982 of NC_137893.1, read as the reverse complement.
CAGGTCTTTTTTGGTTTTGTTTTGAATATTGGTAAGTATTAGCATGTTTCCAGTCAGAGAGGGCTGGAGGCTAGAATATCCTGAAGTCAGTGGCCATAGCCCTTGGGAACTACTCTTTCTGGTAGCTCTAGTTCTTGCTGGCTTGTCCGTTACTGCACCTTTGTTTTCCATAGTGGACATCATGAGCCTTTTCTAAGTCTTCTTGTGTAAGGGGGAATGTGTGAGGGATGGAATGAAAAGTTTGCAGCATAGAGCCTTGGAACTCTGGAAGCCCTTGTTCTTTCAGTAGAAGACAAGAGAGGGAATGGAACCCTTAAGTTTTTCACACTCCTGGGACTTCTGACCCCTAAAACATCAGTTTAGGGATTCTCTTATGTTTCTCAATAAGGCACATCATCTCATTGCTCATGAGTGCCTTTTCTGATGGAGAGTTGTGACAATATTTAGCAACAGCAGGACTTCCATTTTTATACCTTCATGTAGTTGATCATAAAGTAACGCGATGTCTTCCAAAATTCAGTAACATGCAGTTTTTATATAGCTAGGTACCACATGCAGTAGTTTTTGTTTTCTTTTAAATCTATGTCTTTGCCTTAAAAACTTTTCAGTAGGCAACAATGTCTCTAGGGAAACAATCTAGTATAATGGATAAGAACACAGACACGGAGCCAGCCTGCTGGCTTCGAATCTTGGCTACACCATACCAAGCTCTGTGACCTTGTGCGAGTTACTCAATCCCTCTGTACTTCAGTTTCTTCGTTTGTAGCAAGGATATAAATAATAGCTCATTTATAGGGCTGTTGTGAGAATTCAAAGAGTTCATTTGTCTGAAGGCCTTTGGACTCTGCCTGGTAAATGGTTGATGCATAATGATTGTTACCTACTACTCTAAAGGGGAAGCCAGTTTCACTTACCATAGAAGGAAATCTTGAAAATAACATTTTTATTTCATTGTTTTGATTTTATTCTTATACACACTGTCGCCTCTCGTTCCTAAAGATTATAAACTTGAGGCTTGCTTTCTCTTGGATCGTAGGGCTGTTGAATACAATTTTTTGCATTGACGGAAATGTTCTATGACACCATTGTCTAATACACTAGCCTTCGGTCACATGTGGCTATTGAGCCTTTGAAATGTGGGTAGTGTAGCTGAGGAGTTGACTTTTTTTTTTTTTTTTTTTTAAAGATTTTATTTATTTATTTGACAGACAGAGATCGCAAGTAGGCAGAGAGGCAGGCAGAGAGAGAGGAGGAAGCAGGCTCCCCGCTGAGCAGAGAGCCCGATGCGGGGCTCGATCCCAGGACCCTGGGATCATGACCTGAGCTGAAGGCAGAGGCTTTAACCCACTGAGCCACCCAGGCGCCCCGACTTTTTTTTTTTTTTTAAGATTTTATTTATTTATTTGACACAGAGATCACAAGTAGGCAGGGAGGCAGGCAGAGAGAGAGGAGGAAGCAGGCTCCCTGTTGAGCAGTGAGCCGGATGCGGGACTCGATCCCAGGACCCTGGGATCATGACCCGAGCCGAAAGCAGAGGCTTTAACCCACTGAGCCACCCAGGTTCCCGGAGTTGACTTTTTAATTTGACTTGTTTTTAGTGTAAGTATAAATAGCCACATGCAGCTTGTGGCTACTGTTCTGGACAGCGCACATTCAAAGTGTTAGAGAAATGGTGTAAAGACATACTAAGCCGATATAGTCAGAACTGAAGGAATCACAAAGGACATCCCTTTCTCATATGACCCAATGTTACGGAATGCTCAATCTCTGTACCACTTAAAATCTTATCTTTTTTTTTTAATGAGACTATTTTTTTATCATTTTATTTTATTATTTTTTAAGATTTTAATTATTTATTTGACAGAGAGAGCATACAAGTAGGCAGAGTGGCAGGCAGAGGGGGAGGGAGAAGCAGGCTCTCCACTGAGCAAGGAGCCCGATGTGGGACTCTATCCCAGGACCTTGGGATCATGACCTGAGCCAAAGGCAAATGCTTAATCGACTGAGCCACCCAGGCTCCCTTAAAACCTTCTCTTGAACATTGGCATACATGTCCTGCTAGGGAAATATTGGTGTGATAGGGAGTTTACTGCACTGATGAGAGTGTCCTGAGACCTGTGTTCTAGTTCTCAGTGGAGCTCTCAGGAACTGTGAGCCTCTATTTCTTTGTTTTTAAAATGAGAGAAAGGATCAGGGTAACTCCTGGCCCTGAAGAGCTGTGATTCTGTGCGTAAATGAATGGCTCAGTGAGTGCACCTAGGTCTCCGGATACTGATGATTTGGTTCTCTCCCTTCCAGTGTGTCCCAGATGCCTGTGGCTGAGGGCAAGAGTGTCCAGCAGACGGTGGAGCTCCTCACCCGGAAATTGGAGATGCTTGGGGCAGAGAAGCAAGGAACATTTTGTGTGGATTGTGAGACCTACCACACAGCTGCCTCCACTCTTGGCAGCCAAGGTCAGTGAGATGGATCTGCAGGATGGCTGGAACCTTGCTTGGAGTTGATTGACATTCATGTTCATTGAAATCTTTTTTTTCTCTATTGAAATCTTTATGCTCTTTTGCTAAGGGTGGTATTCTTTTTTTTTTTTTTTTTAAAGATTTTATTTATTTGCCAGAGAGAGAGAGAGAGAGAGTACACACAAGCAGGCAGAGAGGCAGGCAGAGGCAGCGAGAGAAGCAGGCTCCTCGCCGAGCAAGGAGCTCGATGCGGGACTCGATCCCAGGACCCTGGGACCACGACCCGAGCCAAAGGCAGCGGCTCAACCAACTGAGCCACCCAGGCATCCCTAAGGGTGGTATTCTTGAACATGTGGCACATGTTTCTGAATTCATTAAATCTTGGTCCTTCATCTCTTAGACTGGGTTGATGCTTTAGTCTTTTTGCACTTTGCACTTTTAAAGCTGTGTTTCTCAGGGATTTGGTCACTGGCTAATGGCATCTAAGCATCTGGGTTACTTGTTAAAGGTGCAGAGTCCAGGGGCGCCTGTGTGGCTCAGTCGATTAAGCGTCCAACTCTTGATTTTGGCTCAGGTCCTGATCTCAGGAATCAAGTCCTGCATCAGGCGCCACGAGGAGTGCAGCATCTGCTTAGAATTCTCTCTCTCCTTCTCCCTCTTCCCCCCTTCTCACTCTCTAGCTCTCTCTCAAATAAGCAAATAAAATCTTAAAAAAATAAAGGTGCAGAGTCCCGGCTCTCCTACCACCTGACTGGTGCTGCAGGCCTCATAATTATACTTCAGCCAGCTCCCTTAATGATCTTTACACACTCTTCAGTTTGAGAGAGACTCCTTTTAGGTCCGGAAGTCTATGATCCTTTCACAGCTTTAGAGTGTTTAGAACTTCATGCAGAAAGGCTTTCAGATTCCCACACCTAGTCAGTGGCCTTGGATATCTCACTGGCATGACCTCGACCTTTAAATCAACTTTTGTTTTAAATATATTGAGGTGGGCTGTGGATGGTGGTGGTAGGGAGGCAAAGAGCATCTTTTTTTTTCTTCAAATTTTTATTTAAATTCTAGCTAGTTAACATACAGCATAATATTGGTTTCAGGAGTAGAATTTACTGATTTGTTGCTTACTGTAACACCGGGTGTTCATCACCCCATTTAGTCGCCAACCCACCTCCCTTCTTCGATCCTGTTCGTTATCTATTGTTAAGAGTCTTTTATGGTGGGGTGTCTGGGTGGCTCACTTGTTTAGTGTCTGTCTTCGGCTCAGGTCATGATCCCAGGGTTCTGGGATTGAGCCCCACATCGGGCTCCCTGCTCAGCAGGGAGCCTACTTCTCCCTCTTCCACTCCCCCTGCTTGTGTTCCCTCTCTCGCGGTCTCTCTGTCAAATAAATAATAAAATCTTAAAGAAAAAAAGTCTTCTATGGTTTGCTTCTCCCTCTCTCTTTTTTTCCCCCTCCTGTATGTTCAACTGTTTTTGTTTCTTAAATTCTACATGTGAATGAAATCATATGGTATTTGTCTTTCTCTGACTTACTTCACTTACCATAATACACTCTATTTCTATCCATGTTGTTGCAAATCTCAAGATTTTTCTTTTTGATGGCTGATTAATATTCCATTATGTATTTCTATAATATAAATAGGTGTAGTAAATGTATAGATCATATGTATATGTAGATAGTAGATATGTATCTATACATCTCCCACATTTTCTTTCTCCGTGCATCAGTTGATGGATATTTGGGCTCTTTCCATAATTTGGCTATTGTTGATAATGCTGCTGTAAACATCAGGATGCATGTACCTCTTTGAATCTGTACTTTTGTATCCTTTGGATAAATACCTAGTAGTGCAATTGCTGGGTCGTAGGGCAGTTTCTTAAATTCTTGAGAAACCTCCATACTCTTTTCCACAGTGGCTATACCAGTTTGCATTCCCACCAACAGTGTAAGAGGGTTCCCCTTTCTCTACATCCTCGCCAACGTCTGTTGTTTCCTGTGTTAGAGAACCTTTGCATATGAATTAGAGAGCCTGGGTTCTCTTAGTCTTGGCTCTGCATTAATTTGACCTAGGACAGTTCCAAAGCACAGTGATTAAGAGGTTAGATCATGGAACCAGAGAACTAAGTCCTGGTCGCACTAAATGCAACTTATGGAAGTTCCACAACCTTTGACCGTTTCTGTGCCAGTCATTAGCCTATTTCCCCTGTAGATCCATTCCCCATACTTTCCCTGCAATCAGCATTTGCCAGGCCCCTTTTAGTCACCTTTGGCCAGTGAGGGGCAGTGGGGAAGGTTAGAGGGCCGAAGAAAGAGCACAGGATCTCCTCTCCTGCTTTGCGCAGTGTCTCCGGATGTGACTGTGTCTATCCCTTGGTTTTAGCTCCTGCTGGGTGCTCCTTGTGCCTGGCTCGAATGACAACACATCCTTTCTTTTTCCTTCCAGACTTAGGGAAGCAGTAGCTTCCTACTGCTAATAGAAAGTATTTCTTATTCCTAATAAGCAGTATTATTTCTTTCTTTTTTTTAAGGTTTTATTTATTTATTTGACAGAGAGATCACGCAAGTAGGCAGAGAGAGAGGGGGAAGCAGGCTCCCCGCCGAACAGAGAGCCTGATGTGGGGCTTGATTCCAGGACCCTGAGATCATGACCTGAGCTGAAGGCAGAGGCTTAACCCACTGAGCCACCCAGGTGCCCCTAAGCAGTATTATTTCTTACAGTAGCTCCCTGTGCTGCTAATATTTGAGTGGCCTCACCATTTGTTTTGTTTTTTTTTTTTTTTTTTGGTTTTTCCAACCCTGGTATTTTTGTTCCCTGTATTAAATCCCCTCTGATGAAACTATTTGCTACATGGTCTGTTTCTGTATCTTCCCAGGACTGGTCTGTCATTTGTGAAATGAAAATATCATAGTACCAATCCCCTAGTGTTGTGGTCATTAAATAAGTTACTATATGCAAAGCACTTAGAACTGAGGTTGTCATGTAGTGTTTAATATATAAGAGCTCTGCTGAGTTTCATCATCAGTAAAATCACAGTGTTACCATTAGTTTTGCCTTAGTAGGAAGGATGTAGGAATTAAAAGAGAGAACAGTTATGAAAGCATTTGGAAAATGAAACATTTGTGCACAGATATAAGATGGCATACGTATCTATGAAACTACCTGTCATAGGCTCTGTTTCCTGATTTGACCTTTACTTTTTAAGGAGCTATAATCTGGTTGGGGAGAGGACACATTGGTAGCAGACAGTAGGGTGGAATGGAAGGAGCAATAGACTTGAGGTCAGAAGGCCCGGATTGGAGTTCCACTTCTGCTCCTTGCTGGCTCTGTGCCTTTAGATCACAAGTTCTCACGTGGGCCAGCATTAACATTACCGAGAGAGCTCGTTAACACAGATTGTGGGGTCCCTCCCAGACTTTTCCACTCATTATCAGCCAGGGCAGAGAATCCACATTTTCAACAAGTGCCAGGAGGTGGCGCTGCTGCTGCTGCTGCTGCTGCTGCTGGTCCAGAACCCTATAGGCTTCATTTTCCTTGTCCGTAAAAGGGGGAGAGTAACACTGGTTCTGCTTGCTTCACAAGTTTGTGCTGATACAGAGATACTTTTTTAAAAAAGATTTATTTATTTGAGAGAGAGAGAGAGAAAGCACAAGCTGGGGGAGAGAAAGAGGGCGAAGCAGACTATGCAGGGCTTGATCCCAGGATCCTGAGATCATAACCTGAGCCAAAGACTCTTAGGGGTGCCTGGCTTAAGCCTCTGCCTTCAGCTCAGGTCATGATCCCAGGGTCCTGGGATTGAGCCCTGGGCTCTCTGCTCAGCAGGGAGCCTACTCCTCCCACCACCGCCTGCCTTTTTGCCTGCTTGTGATCTCTGTCAAATAAATAAATAAAATCTTTCAAAAAAAAAAAGATTAAAAAAAAAAGCATACACTTAGCCAACTGAGCCACCCAGGCATCCCCAAAGATACTTTATTTTGATTTAAAAAATACTGTTGTTTGTAAACAATTGGCAGTGCCTTCTTCATTAAAAACAAAGACAAAAACAAAAACCTTAGTTGACTTTCAAAATATTTTTTTTTTTTTTTTTTTAAAGATTTTATTTATTTATTTGTCAGAGAGAGAGAGGGAGAGTGAGCGAGCACAGGCAGAGGCAGAGGGAGAAGCAGGCTCCCTGACAAGCAAGGAGCCCGATGTGGGACTCGATCCCAGGACGCTGGGATCATGACCTGAGCCGAAGGCAGCTGCTTAACCAACTGAGCCACCCAGGCGTCCCGACTTTCAAAATATTTTTAAGACAGTAAGAACTCCTGCAGACTATGAATTAAATAGTTACAGTGAGTTTGCACAAGAACATAATGACAGATCAGCTTTGGGTACTTTTGTTTTTTTTGCACTGGGTTTGGCAGGAGGTGAAAGGTACGCATTGGCAGCAAGTGGTCAGGAGGGATGTGGGGGGGCGGTTGGCACAGAGCCTGTTGAGTTTTGGAAGTGGCAGCAGAGTGGAGGCCTGTGTAGAGCTGTCTCCGCCCCATCTCCTCTTTCTCACTGTTAAACTCTCATTCCTGCCTAGGATGTCTTTCCTCCTCTGTGCAGCTGAACCCTATCCTTTCCTCATTTCATAGTTCAGGTCCTGTTTTCTTTTTTTTTTTTTTTTTAAAGATTTTATTTATTTATTTGACAGAGATCACAAGTAGGCAAAGAGGCAGGCAGAGAGAAAGAGAGAGGAGGAAGCAGGCTCCCTGCTGAGCAGAGAGCCCGACGCGGGACTCGATCCCAGGACCCTGGAATCATGACCTGAGCCGAAGGCAGAGGCTTTAACCCACTGAGCCACCCAGGTGCCCCCAGGTCCTGTTTTCTCCATGAAAGTTTTTCCTGCTGATTCTTGCACACTCTGATCTCTTTCTGCTCTGATCTTCCTTCCAAGAAGACTTCTGGTCTGTCCCATGTAAGCATTTTGGTCTTAGAGTCTCTTTAAAAGTTTTTCACCTGTCTTTATTTTTTTTTCTTAAAGATTTTTGTTTATTTATTTGAGAGAGAAAGAGAGAAAGAGCAGTGGGGAGGGGCAGAGGGAGAGAGAAAGGGAGAAGCAGACTTCCACCTGGGCTCGATCCCAGGACCCTGGCATCATGACCTGAGCCTAGACAGATGTTTAACTGACCAAGCCACCCAGGTGCCCCTCACCTATCTTTAATGAGAGCATCAGCGTCCTGAGGCCAGGTGCTAAGTCCTTTACTTGCATTGCTTCTTAAACCCTTGCAAAAAATATTGGGGATAGGGACGTCTGGGTGGCTCAGTGAGTTAAGCAGCTGCCTTCGGCTCAGGTCATGATCCCAGGGTCCTGGGATCGAGTCCCACATGGGCTCCTTGCTCAGCAGGGAACCTGCTTCTCTCTGCCTCTGCCTGCTTGTGTGCTCTCTCTCTCTCTCTCTCTCTCCCCCCTTCTCTCTGACAAATAAATAAATGAAATATTTTTAAAAAATAAAAAATATTAGAGATAGTTAAATACTTAATAAATATTTTATAGTTAAGTCTTAATAAATACTTGGGATTGTGGTAGTCTATCCATTGATTCTTGTTGTATATGAGAGGGGGATCCTGCTTTCCATTTTCAGTTAACCAAATATATGTAGCTTTCCTTTCTTCTTGCAGAGAATCTCTAGTAGTAATCAGTGAGAAAACTCATTTCTCAGAGAAATCACCCAAATCAGCTAATACATTAAAGCACTCCAAGGGTTTGGGCACCTGGATGGCTCAGTTGGTTAAGATCTGCCTTCAGCTCTTGATGCCAGGGTCCTGGGATCAAGTTCTGCATCCAGTTCCCTGCTCAGCGAGGAGTCTGTTTCTCCCTGTACTGTTCCCCTCTGCTCGTGCACGCGCATTCTCTTTCACTCTCTCTCTCTAATAAATAAAATCTTTTTTTTGCTAAAGATTTTATTTAATTGACATCAAGCATCCATCTAGGAGATCATCTCTCAATCTAAGAACTAAACTGTTACTAGTTCTATCGAAATTCCCTTGTGCTCCTCACGTTTTCTGTAGAGTGGGGTTTTACCACATGCTGTCTTGCCTGCCGTTCTTCTCTCTGCCTCTTTGAAAAAGAGTATTGGTGAGGGGAATTCTGCCCCCCACCCCTGGCCATTGCCCTCCAAGATGGCTGAGGTAATGGCAGATTGCCATCTGGCCCCGTTGTGCATATTTGACTCTATCCCGGGGTTTACAGATGAAGATTTTGATGCTGATAGGCTCTCTGTCCCTGCAGGTCAGGCTGGGAAGCTGATGTACGTGATGCACAACTCAGAGTACCCTCTGAGCTGCTTCGCCCTCTTTGAGAATGGCCCTTGGCTTATTGCCGACACCAACTTCGATGTGCTCATGGTGAAACTCAAGGGCTTCTTCCAGAGTGCCAAGGCCAGCAAGATTGAGACACGGGGTACTCGTTACCAGTACTGTGACTTCCTAGTGAAGGTGGGCACAGTCACCATGGGGCCCAGTGCCCGGGGCATCTCCGTAGAGGTAAGACCTTGGGGAAGCAGGAGCAGTGTGTGCTGAAGGGCCGCTCGGCAGAGGGCCCTGCAGGTTTTCTCACCCCTCTGAATGCAGACAGGCACTTATGCCTTCCTCATCCCTGTCTCCAGGACCTGTGTGCTCCTCTGTCCCTGTGTCCTTTACCTTTTCTTTAATCATTCAGGCTCTGGCCCATGATGGGAATGGGACGCTAGGGTCAGAGCAGATAGAAAGCTTAGGAAGGCTGGCTTGCTGGAGAAGGGAAGGAATAGTCAAGTGACCAGTCACCCATCACAAGGACTGGAGCTGACCAGGGCAACTTTTTGTGCAGGTAACTTTTGGGAGGTGGGCCCTAAATCATGTGTCTACATACTTTTCCATAGTACAACTTAAGATAGGTCACAAAGATTGTGTAGCAAGATGAGCCTTTCCTTTTGACATGCTGTCGACTTTCTTTCATGGTAGAAAGAGGTGTGTGTGTGGGGAGACTTCATCTCTGAGGTGTATATTGGAAACCACAAAGAATGTGGCAATAGCTGGCCTTAGGACCAGTGAAATTCCTCAGTCTACCACATGCCCAGCACTGTGTGAGATTTAAAAAAAAAAAAAAAAGAAAGAAAGAAAATAGGTGAGCTACAGGGGCCTGCCTTTTGAAAACGTGTGATAGTAAACGAGCGAAGCTGAAACAAAGTGTTTTTGAAGTTAGTCTGTAAGACATTCCCCCGGCACAGATTGCTCTGGGAATTCAGGCCAGTGAGAACACTGCTGACTTTGAGGGTTGGGATGCTTTCTTCAGGAGTAGCATGTAAAGAGGGACTTAAAATGTAGAGATACGGGGATAGATGAGACTCACAAAGCATTCCAGGTAGAGAAAAGGGCCTTAGCGGTAATTACTGCTCTGAAACTCCAGGGACCCCTGTGACCAAGATTTCTTGATGCCTTTTGGCTTGTGATACACCTCGCATTTGCTGAGACCCACTGGGAACCCACTGTCTGCCTGTCCTTCGTATTTCCAGCTTTATAGTACAAATACATCCCAGTTCTTTCTTTACGTGTTTTTCCTTATGGTTACTAATTATTTTCCCTGCCATCTTTCCAGTGAAAAACTAGGAGAAAGGTTTGAGAAAGTGTAAGATGTATCTCCTTTGGCCCCTGCCACATTGGTGGGGAAATTACTTCTTAGGGTCAGGTGGGTCTGTTGTGGGGTAATGTTTGGTCTTAAAGAGACTTACGAGTATGTGTGTCTGCTTTGCTCCCTGTGGACACACACAGATACATACATACTTTTACATTCTCTTGTTCTTCATTTTCTGTCAGAATTTTCCTGAGCTCTCTTTGGATCTTCATGCACCATAGCAGGGACTGTACAGTGAGGTCATCAGAAGGGGCCTGTATCTGTCTCTGGGTCTTGTGGGTTGGGGCTGTGCGTTGATAATTCCCAAGATGAAAATGTCAGAGATCCCTAAAGGGAATGTGGAATTCCTGGTGTGTGGCTTGAGTATTTTCCTGTGGAGCAATACTGTTAGAAGGTGTGTGTCTTTGGCTTGGGGTTGGAGAAGATGGGAGCAGGGGGCAAGAGGTGCAAGAGAAGCAGAAGACCTCGTCCTTGTCTGCACTCACCCTTGTTCTCTGTTCTTTTGGTCCCCAGGTGGAGTATGGCCCCTGTGTGGTAGCTAGCGACTGCTGGAGCCTGCTGCTCGAGTTCCTACAGAGTTTTCTAGGCAGCCACACACCAGCGGCTCCCGCAGTGTTTGGGAACAGACACGATGCTGTCTATGGCCCAGCAGATACCATGATCCAGTACATGGAACTCTTCAATAAGATCCGCAAGCAGCAGCAGGTGCCGGTGGCTGGGATTCGTTAGTGACTGGTGGCTGCCTAGCTGAGCTCTGTCACCAGGGGGTCGGTGCAGGAAGAGCAGGGGCTGCACCCTGAGACCCCTGGACCCCAGAAACCCAGGGCAGACATGGAGGCTTCTCTCCCTCCTCTCGGCTGTGACTTTTGTTCTGGGGATCTGGACTCCCTTCCCCTGACCCTCACACATAGCCCTCCAGCAGCTGCTTCACCCTACGCCTTATTGGACTTGGCCTGTTCTCAAGAATGGTAATTACGAAGAGTGGAGAAGTGTGAAGCTTTCCTGCTTTAGGGAAAAGGTAGGACAGGGCTGTCCCTGCCCAGTGTTGGTGGGAAAGCAGTCTCCAGCTGTTGCAGATTTGGCCTAGGTCCACAGTGGATGGACTGGGCTGGGCTGTGCTGGGCTGTAATAAAGGCCTCTTCGTCTACTCCAGCGATGCAGTTGGGCCTCTCCTGGAGAAGGAGTAGAAGGCATAACTTGGCGTGATGGCTGTCATTTCCTGACCTGTTTGCTGAAGTAAACTGTGAGTTGACTTTTCTAGGATACTGCCGGAGTCCTTTGGAGTCTCCCTCTGGCATGTTTCTGTTCTGTTGTGAATGAGGTTAAGCCGTAAGCCAAGCTATTGTAACAAAGAGAACCTAAAGTACAATGGCTCCTGGTAGAAGGTTCTTCTTCTCTCTTCTAATAGTACAGATGTAATCAGATGGTCTGGGGCAGATTTAACTGTACACGGTCACCAGGACCTCGGGTTCCTTATGTCTTGTTCAGCCAACTTTGGGGTGTTGACCTTGCCCACGAGGTCAAAGCAGACTCATCAGTTCCGTGTCTACAATACACTGGGGAAAGAGAGAGCAAAGCACTTTCTTTTTAAAGGATATGACCTGGAGTCCCTCAAATCAGTGTGGCCACGCTTTGCTTGAAAGGGGCGCTGGGACATAGAGCCTCTTACTTGGGTGACCATGTGTCCAGTTAAAACCCTGGGGCTTCCATGACTAAAAGATGAAGGAGAAAATGGATGTGGGGGCCTAGTCAGGGGCCTCTGCTACATGGAGCTCAATGGATGTGCCCAGGAGGAGGGCCCTTGGTGGTTATTTTGGAGAGCACCCCCGGTAACGGAGTTATTTGTCAGTTGCATTGGGTTACGGCAGGTGCCAGAGCCACTAGTGAGTTTCGCTGGCTTAGTCACACTGGGTAGTCCGTTCCGTGCCCCCCTTGCCTAAGGGTTCACGGCTTCCTGAGCTCTTTGTCCTTTTTTCATTTGAGGATCCAAGCTGCTCATTGGACTTACATCACCTGCTTACCTGACTCCGGCTGCAGAAATGTTCACTTGGGCTAACATTGATATATACAGGCAGGAATGATCTGAGGAAACACTTTAACGTACTTTACCTCAGAGCTGTCCTCAAGGATACTGTCCCTCACTGCAGGTACCTCAGAGAAATTAGTTTCAGATCTGATGCCTCTGCAACAGGAATCAGGAGACGGTCACATTTCCCTTGTAGCTTTGGCTGGCAGGAAGCTCAGTTAACTCCAACTGCAGGACCTGCCGCCTGTTCTCTTTATTTTCCTTTGCCCCTGGCTTTTTTGTTTGGTTCTTCTGTTTTTGCTTTTTTAAATTGAGGTGTGTTTTAGATGTCATTTACAGACAATAAAATGCATAGATCTTATGTTTTTGGCTCTCTGATTTATATTTGCTCTCATCCAGCTTTATCTGTGTTTTTCTGCAGACTCCCTCAAAGTTTCTGTGAGATGAGACGGCATTTTGAAAACATAGAGAGATAGAGTGTGATAAATGTGACTCAAGACGTATGCATTTTACGGAGGAGTTCTGTGCTCTAAAAAGTAAAGAAGAGTATAAACTCCCTAACTGTAGTTTGCCTTTTGATGCAATCTCGGCTCATACATTTCCAGCACTTTTTCCTTATTTTGAGCATACATTTTTTTTTAAAGATTTTATTAATTTATTTGACAGACAGAGATCACAAGTAGGCAGAGAGGCAGGCAGAGAGGGAGAAGCAGGCTCCCTGCTGAGCAGAGAGCCCGATGGCAGGGCTCGATCCCAGGACTCTGAGATCATGACCTGAGCCGAAGGCAGAGGCTTAACCCTCTGAGCCACCCAGACACCCCTCGAGCATACATTTAACCAAAGTCAAGTCCAGTGGACACCAGACCGGGCTTTATGAACTACCACATTGGGTACTTCTGTCCACTCTTGTCCTTTGTGTCAATTAAAGAAAGTGTATCCCTATAAAAGGCAGGTAATACAATACATTTCTTCATTTAACAAATACGGCTCCTCTAGTGAGGTTGCCAAAACTGAGCTGGTAACTAGTGGGAAGGGTCCAGATGTCGTCTAGCTTTTATGTGCAAGTTGGAATGGGACTTTCAAGAGTCGTTGAGGATTGTCAGTGTATTATTTTTGAAAGTTCAGGTTGAATGAAAGCTTAGGAGCATTGGCATAAATTTAAGGAGAAAAGGGCATGGTGATCCTCATTTTATAAATGATAACTTAAATGTGGCTAGTTAATGGAGATCCCATGTGTTTGGTTTTAAATCTGATGTGGTTCCTTCTTCGCTAGACCTGTCTTCCTGTGTCTCCTGCCTCTGCTTCCAGAGGCTTTTCCATTCTTCCCATCTGTATCCACCCCAAAAGAGCAGAAACTGGGTTCTAAGACCCTGCTAACATGTCAGCTTGGTGAGTACCTTTGTCAGAGCTCTGCAGCGAAGCTGTAGGACTCCACTAGTCTTCCTTTTTTGGGAGATGGGGAGGTGGGGGTCATGCTGAGAGAGGAGGCTGCAGTTTGGACCAAATTCCAGACTTAGGACCCCTAGCTACTATCATGTGTCTAAATGTGGCTCCTGGGCCTGTGTGTGGTGCCAGGCTATTTTAGGTGGAATGTGGAAAACACTTTTCTGTTAGTACTTACGTCTTATTCTAATGTATGTTAGAAAAAAGCAGAACTAGCACTTTATTCCATAGGATGAGGGTAAGTTTTTAAGGAAGAGTCCCTTTACAAGAACTGTTGAGTTCTTGCACAAATGATACCTGCATATGGCAAACCCTGGGATGGCAGAAGGCAAATGGTGGGATTTGGGGAACCCTGTATTCTACCTGTGTCTAGCCCATCACTTGTATCCATTCATGGTTCCTGCACTGGCTGTGCTTTCTTCCTGTGTCCCGTGCTCTTGTGATTCTCTGTATTTCTGTTCCCAGGCTGCCTCCTGCTTGCTTGCCTCAGATCTTGAGTACCAAGTGGTCACTCATGTTTCCCCCGCCATCTGGTGGTGTCCCTGCTCCTCTGAAGGAATACCTAGAGACTGACCACTGCTTTCCACCACCAGGTCAGCCCCAGCCCAGTGTGTCCAGTATTCATTCGTGGGGCTTCAGTGAGATTTTTCTTTCCGAATCCTGGATGATAAAGGAAAGCGGTTAGAAATTCCCACCTCCTCATGCCCTCCAGGTGTCAAGAGTGGAGACTGCGAACATAGGAAGGGCAATAGGCTGAACATTTTGAAGCTGTGCGTATAGTAGATCTGGAGCCAGGTGGGGCTGAGATGGATGGTATATACCTGTGATTCCCAGTATTGTCTTTCCCTTACAACAGCCTCCCTCTTTGTATCTACCGCTGTCTGGACCCCTTGGGCTGCAGGCCCCAGTCACAAGTGCCATGTGGCATGGCTAAAACCAGTTGTATCACAAATTTGGTCCTCTCCTGAGGGTTGGTGTCTTTGGACTTTGAGTAGTCTCTTCTTGGGGATGGACTCTTCCCCAAGGTGAGTTTCTGCCATTGTGTAGAGCATTCCAAAATCAGTCTCTTGGATTACAAGGGACCCTTTAGGTCACCTCGTTTGACCATGATTCAGGACTCAGATCTTTACATCATCCCTCCCAGAGGTCATGCAGCCTACACTTGGCCTCATCTAGGGAAATCCCTTCCCTGTGTATTCCATTGCTTTTCTCAGTAACTGAGACAAATGCAAAACAAGACAGAACAAGCCTGTCCTTTCCCTCCCGGATCATGGAGACTGTATTGTGCTTATTGAGGGAGTTTTTTCTTAGTTGGTGCAGGAGTGTGAGCGGACGATGACTCTCAAGTAGCAGTTCAAACTTAGGGCAGCCTAAGCCCCGAGGGGATCCCTGAGAGGACGAAGATGCCTCGAAATCTGTGTGTGTATATGTGTGTAGTTTGGGGGGGATAGGATTTGTAGGGTTCATCAGAGGATCTCAAAGATCTGTGATCTATAAAAGGGTCTCTAAAAGAGCAGATCCTGAAGGGAAACAGGAAGGCAGAGGTAAAGCGGATGTGAAATACATCCTGCTGGCTTATCAAATGCATTTATATATCCTGTATATAAATATATGTGTCTTCTGTCCCAAAGGCAGAATTTCAGTATTGGAAATCTGTCTTGTAGGAAGGGCAAAGCTAGGGATGTGAAGGTGACAGGTATTCCAAGGCTGCTACTAAAGGAGAGAGAGCACTGTTTAGAAGATAGGTAGCTAGGTGCTGGCCATAGTACTGTCCTAAACCTGCTTGGTAACTTCAGTCAAGTTGACCTTTCTGGATCTGATCTGTAAAGTGGGAATAAATGATGCCTACTCCCCATTTTTCATAGGCTTGTTGAGGGGCTCAAAGGAGAGTAGATGTCAAAAGCTTTGTAGGTAAGGAGATGCCCTCTCTGCTCTTGCTTCTTTCTAATGGTGCTGAAGGTACTGGTGTTTGGTTAGGATGTTTAAGCTGGGATATTATGGGGGCACCTGGCTGGCTCAGTTGGAGGAGCATATGACTCTTGATCTCGTGGTTATGAGTTTGAGTCCCATGCTGGGTATAGAGATTACTTAAAAATAAAATCTTTAAAGGAAAAAGTGGGGAAGTTATGGGGTCATACTGCTTGGTGGCAAGTTAAAATTCTCCCCCAGTGGAAAGAATGCTATTGTAATAGACAATGAGCAGTGGGAGAGGGTCCCAAGAAAGTATACAATAGTATAGGTATATTTTTTAACCAGATCAATGAGCACAGTGTATGGCCCATCTCTGGAGCACTGAACTCTATTTTTAATACTTACCTACAGTGATAAGATTTTACCTGTTCTATAAACTGAAGGGAAAGAGGCTCTGCTTTAAATAATTTTTTTTAAAGATTTTATTTATTTATTTATTTGTCAGAGAGAGAGAGACAGAGAGCGAGCGAGCACAGGCAGGCAGAGTGGCAGGCAGAGGCAGAGGGAGAAGCAGGCTTCCCGCCGAGCAAGGAGCCCGACGTGGGACTCGATCCCAGGACACTGGTATCATGACCTGAGCCCAAGGCAGCCGCCTAACCAACTGAGCCACCCAGGTGTCCCAAGGCTCTGCTTTAAAAAAAAAAAAAAAAGTTTGGGCGGAAGTGACTGTATCTTCTTTGTGGAACGTACCCATCCCTGTTTCCCCTCATTTCCCAGGCCTTAGTTGTGCCTGTCTCTGAACTGTGTTTGTGTGGTGCCATGTGTATTGTGATCATGCTCATTACCAGTTGTGTCTTTAAAGGAAGCTCAGTGTTTGATTCTATTTTCCATTTCTTGTTGATGAACCATTGAAGTTCTTAACTCTGAAACTACACTAAAGCCTTTTTGTTAGCTATGCTGCATAGCCTTCTCATATTTGGATTATCCAAAATAGTCTTCTTATTCTGCTTCCGTCTAATACACAATTCTCAAACTCTTTAGTCTCAGGACTCCTTGATGCTTTTAAAAGTTCCAAAGACCTTTTGTTTATGTAGGTTATACCTATTGATATTTGCCTTATTAAAACTTATGAGAAAAAAGAAGGTATTCATTTAAAGATAAAATAAGTCCAATGCATCTTAACATAAATATTTTAATGAAAAATGACTTTTTTTTCCAAGCAAAAAACTTACAAAAGTGACAATGTTTTATATCTTTGCAAATCTCTTGAATGTCTGGCGTAATTGAAGACAGTGGATTCTCATACCTGTTCTTCATTTAGTCTATTAAAATTTATCATTTTGATTGAAGAATGTGACTCCAGCCTCACAGATGTGTAGTTGGAAAAGGGAAGGCGTATTTTAACAATCTTTACACATAATTGTGCATATTCTTTGAAACTACATTGCAACTCTGCTGTTAGTTGCAATGCAGAATCAAATTCTATCAGTAAACTTTTTGTACTGTTATATAATAATACTCATTGGTTTATTTTGTACCTGAAGGGATCTTTTACTGATACCTGATTTTCTAGCATCATGCATTGGTCGTTTGGAAAACATTGCAGATCTTTTAGGTGCTGACACATTTTGTTATACAAGAGAAAAAAATCATATTAACATCACCACTGTTCTCATCAGGAAAGTCTTGGGAGGCTATTAATATTAAGTTCACAGCGGCAGTTACAGGTTTCCAAAATTCAAAGTTTTGCTTGAGAGCTTGAGTTTCATCATTGCTAAGGAGTGCTGTCAGGCTTACATTATCTTTGAGAAAATCTCTGTTAGACACCCAGAGCTGACAAAATAGAGTTTTTCTGTTAGCTTTCTTTCAAGTAAAAATGGTATTCCACGAAGAAAGTTACTAATTCAGCTCAAAATGCAGAGAAATTGCACAAGTGCTTTTCCTCAAGAGAAAGATGGTACTTAGGTAAGAAATAGAAGCACTTTATCATATGTCCATTTAATCATGTAGAATAGTATTGAAAAGATGGGTACTTAAATAAAACAATTTTTAGTATTTCATCAAAGATTTCTAAAGTGAAACAAGTTTTATTTTTTCCTGTGAGTGGGTGACAGTGAAGAGTACATTGACTGATAGGACAGTTGAGTGCTGTTGCCTTGATACGTGCTAAGGCAGCAGTAGTTTTATCCATTGTTACTTTTTTTTTCATCAGTGCAAATGTCATCACTTTGACAAAACCAAATAATGTCTTATTATGATGAAAATAGTTTTGATCTCAGGGACCCTGTGAAAGTGTGTCAGGGCTCCATAGGCCACACTTTGAGAACCGCTGATCCAATATATACTCAGGGCACTGAGAATCTTTTCCCCCTAGATTGCTATTCTGAGAACACTCCTTCCTTCAGAAGTCTTATGTGTTCCAAAACCTCTCAATAAAAGCACCTATTATGTGTGGGGCACTTTGCTAAGGAATTAACATTGAAAAAGGTACAGTCTTGAATCTCCAAAAATTTTGGGGGGGATTTGGGGAGCAAGGGGAGAAAACTGCTAATAAAGGAGTTAAAATGTAAGATAAGATTTTTAAAAAGAATTAAAGGTGATAGGCAACAAAGGGAATGCCAAATTTTTAGACCCTACTTTGAGCTCATGAACCACATGGCAAATCCTCATCAGATCAATCGCGGAGTCCTTTCCTTCCATCATCAAACCTCTTAAAAATGGCCAGGTTAATTACCTTTAGACCTGTTTTTACACTTATGTAAGCTTGGCTGCAGGCATTGTAGTTTCCTGCTTACACATGCACTGGCTGTTTCTCCCTTCTAATTTTGCTGTTCTTGAGCTTTTGTGCCTCTGTATTTCATATTGACAAGTGTGTAGCCTTGAGCCACTGTAGCTGTTAACTCAGATGTTTGTTTTCTTTGTCCTTCTATTTACATGTAAGCCTTTGCCTGCTTTAGCCATGTGTTGAGTGATGTAACAGTGTTGGTCTGGTATTTGTAAACTGGGGGGTGTGTGTGTGTGAAACGTCACCTCCCGCAATTTATGTCAGAACAATGCAGCCTCTGGAGGAAGTCTTTAAGACTAGTAGAAATAGCCGCTGTTGTTTCCCTGTGGTCTGCATCCCTACGATCTGCTGAACTTCTTAAGTTTTTGGCTGTGAGCCTCTTCCTTGGGGGGATTTCCATAAAACAGCTGGGTCCCGCCTAGGTCATCAGTGGCAAAAGTCAGACACGTGCTCACTGTCTGGTAGCCAATAGTAACTTTTGCAAACGCAGCCTCAGGAAACCTCAGGGTTCGGAGGCTGCTGCTTTCAGAACGACACTGTTAGCAATCACTTAGTCTTTTAACAGAATAAAACAAAAACATAGGATAGTGACAAAGGCTTGCCCCCTTGGCAGTGGGGAGAGATGTTAAAGGAGCTCCAAAAAGTGTTCGGGGAACTAGTGTAGATGGAATTCCTTCACTGTTCCGCGGGCTGAAGTGCTGGGGAGAAGGGGGCGGAGATAGGCTCGGAGAGTCTGGCCCTTTAAGGAGGAGGGACAGCCTTAAGACTCTGTACCTTTAAGAGTCTCTTTGTCTGGAAACCTTCTTATTTACCCTCCTGTGCTTCAACCAAACTTCGACCCGCGATTCACAACGCCCCTCTACGCCGCCGCCCCTTACGCCAGGCTCAAATCGGCCGCACGTTTGTGGCTAACCCTAAACTTTGCGCCCGCGGCGCGAACCTTCGGAGAGGCAGTCTGTGCCGGGGTCGGAGCCGAGCGCTGCGCCGTTGGCGCAATGCGGGGCCCGGGGGGCGGGGCTCCGGCGGGCGGGCCAATGGGCGGGCAGGGGGCGGGGCCGTGTTCGGTTGTCTCGCGCCCTGGTGACAGCTCGCGCGTGCTGATGATGGCGGTAAATAGAGGGGGGGTCGGGGAGGGGGCGGAGGAGGTAGGGAGGCAGCGAAGGGGGTAGCTCCAGGGGGTGGGGGGACGGGGACCGGGGAGGACGCGACGGCCAGGGAGCCCGTTCTAAGACTCGGAGGCGGGGACAGGAGTCTCCGGCACACTGGCCCTCCCCTTTAAAGAAGCCAAATCCTCACACACCGGGTGAGGGGCGACAAAGGCGGCGCGCGCCTTGCGGGCGGGAGGAGCGGCGGCAGGGGGCGGGACCGCGGCGCCGGCGGGCTGGGGGCGCCCGGGGCGGGGGCCGGCGGAGGCGAGAGCCGGCAGTCGGGGCGCGCCAGGGCATTATTTTGGCGGGGTGGGTTACGACTGGATTGGGGGTTAAAAAAAAAAAAAGCCTTGAGAGGAGAAGCGAAGGAAGGCTTAGGGGCTGTGGGGGGAACGGGTCTAAGAATGAGATGAGGAGGATTAAGGGGAGAAAGGGTTAGAAGGCAGGGAGAGGAGGAGTGAGAAAAAGCCAGCCAAGGAGGTAGAAAGGAGGCAAAACCCAGGGTGGGTGTTAAGGAAGCCAGCAGGGAATGAGGTTAGGAAGACCAGGTCTGGGGTTAGGTTTAAGAGCAGGGATTTGAGGAAGAGAGCTTTGCTGGGGATGGTAGCAGGGTGAGGGTGCTGGGGGGAAGAGTTGGAAGTGGAAGGCAAGGAGGGGCAGAGCTGGGGTGCTAGTTGGGAGTAGAGGAGAGAGGGTGATGAAGAGCCAGACGTGACAAGGGTGTGAACTAGTGCAGAGCGAGAGGAGCTGAAGGACTAGGACCCGCGTTGGGGTGGGAATCGCGAGGTTCTGAGAAAGGTATGGGTTAGTGGGTGGGCGATGGGTGTAAATTCTTGAAAGTGAGGGAGGGTGAAATAGATACTGGACGAGTACCAGGTGGAGTTAGGAATTAGCGTAGTGGAAGGGTGAATGGAAACAGATGAGAGGTGAGGCGTTTATAGGACGATTCTGGGGCCAGACAAGCTGAAAGGAGAAAAGAGTAAGGGTGTAAAGGAGTGATGACGGTCTGGGACATGGTAACTGGGGAATTGTTTTAATTGACGAGGTTCAGCCAGATCCAAGGTAAAAACAGTGAGGTGGAGAGACAGGGCTAAAAGGGGATGGTGAGAGAAGTAAGGAAGAGATGGGCCCTGGGATTTAAAGGATGAGATGGGGTGTAAGGGATGAGAATAGGATTAAGGGAAGCTGGAGAAGTCCTGCTGGATGAAGAACTGGACTAGACTGTGCAGGAGTGGGAATCAAATGTGCAGGTTGTGGGGAGATGTTCCAGAAAGTCTGCATGGGTCAGGGTACAGATGCTATAGTGAAGGATTAAGTGTAGGGAGCCTTTGGTGCAGAAGAGGAGGAACCATGGTGAGTGAACGGAGACCTAGAGATAGGAGTAAACACTGAAAAGTAAGAGTGGAGGTTGGGGGAGGGTGGTGGGTGTTTGCAGGAAAGGAGTTCTTTGTTGAGAAGAGAACTGTGTGTTGAAATTGTGGGTCCTTTTGTCTACAAAAGTAGGAAATTCCAGAAACCTGTCTTTCTCTTCAAGGCATCTTGAATCTGCTTTCACCTCTCATTGGTTTTAATTCGACTTTCATGTCTACTTTGAAAAGATGAGACCCATTTTGATTTGATTTTGTTCTTCTGTGAATGATGAAGCGTCAACTCAGTGTTGAAAACCTCTGCATTTCTCTAGTGTTGTGATGATGGGAATACAGGTTTTATTTACTTACAGTATGGCTCTGCCTGTGTGGTGTGATAGTGTTGTGTTGTAACAGGGTGTACCTGACAGCGCTGGGCAGAGTGCTTTAGCCACAGCACATTCATTTTCAATGGAGAGCCCACTGTTGTTGAGATAGAGAAGGATGAACATCTTTTTGTTTTGATTAACCAACCAGATTTCTGCCTAATTGTTTTTTGGTGGCTGGAGAATATTGAGAAATCATTTCAGAAGAGAGCAAATAACCAACTAGGGAAGTTTGCTGAGGAAGAGATTTAAATCAGGACTGTGAGGGCTTTGAGTTCCTAAGCTGCCTTTAGCTTTATGTGGGACATTTCACACTGTAGTAGGTGACTTACTCATTAACTAAATGGAATAAAGAAAGGGAGATTTGTAGAACAGTGGAGGATTTTAGAGTGGGACTTCTTTTTTAGGTTAAGTAGTGAATTTATGATTTTTTTTTTAACATGAAAAAGCCTCCATACAATAATGCAATGCCTTGGACAGCTCCACTGCCTGTCCTGTTTCGTAGTTGTGACTAAAGAAGGCCATATTAATATTAATTTCCTAGAAGCTTTTGATTTTTAAGACACTTCTGGAAATATAAAGGAAGATGAGAAATTTGGGACAAAATTTAGATTATTCTTACTATTTTGTTTGATGATTTTTATTCTGAAGCTTTTACATTTAGTTAAGAATGTGAATGATTATTACTTTTTATTTGATAGTTCCAAAATAGCTATAATTTACTTAAGGAAAAAATGCAAACTGATCTTGAGAATCTTAGTTGTGGTTATTTTTTTAGTGTGCGTTCAGATATATAAAGATAACTTTTTTCCAAAGTTGTATAAATTTTGAATTGCCACCATTTTATGGGTTTTTGTGTAAATGGCAAAGATGATAGCATTTGTAACAGCAAAATGTTATTTTTATTAGTGGTTATCAGAATCACTGATGTTCATTTATGTCAGTTTAGAATCTAAAATCTATCTGGATTCAGCTTCTATGTTCATGGATTCTGGATTCTCTTAGGCAGATGGTCAAGGTGACTACATTGATTTTGTAATTTAATAGAAGATTTTTAGAAATTACTATTTTTGCTGCTAAATTTCAAGAGGATTAGTCTGAAATGTAAACTTTTTGAGCTGAAGAGTAACTTTGATGTGGGGCACTTGTTTCTGTAGGATGTTTGTGCATATTCCCTTCCTGTCTAGATAGGTTTGGTATTACTAGTAGGCTGTACTGTGTTTATGGTTTTGCCATTTTTATAATGTAATTGTTTTATATTTGATGTCTTCATGTAAATAATTTTAGACTTATTTGATGTTGATGAAGAAGGGAAAAAGTCTGTTTGGGTTCTGTCTTTTGTCTCTATCTGCCGCAGTAGTGTGCTAAATACACTGATTCTTATTGGGAATGGTTGTTTCTCAGTTGATATTTCTAAAACTGAAAATGGGTAATCTTTTGGTTCAGATAATACTCTTCATCAATAAGGACTCAGTGATAAATGTAAACTTTGTTTTCATTTGCTCACGTGAACTCAGTTGAACTTTATTTTGGTTATAATCTTGTTTGCTAAGCAAAAAACTTTTAAGTTCTATATTCAGATTTGAGTGAGTAGGTTTTACGTACTTAAATGTTTTTCTGATTAATTGTAGATTCTTTGGATGGGAAGAGACCTTGAAAGGACCTCTAGTTTATCCTGCAACTTCAGTCAATATCCCACTTAAATCATCCCAGGTAGATAAAAATTTATCCTATTTTCATAAATCTTCAGAGGGAATATGGCAGCCTTTGTAGATAATCTTTTCTGTTATTTAATTATTTTCTTTATTAGGACAGTCTGCCTTCTGTCTAACCAGCATACACCTAATACTGTATTTGTATGTGTTCTCTGTTGCCCTATTCTCCATTTTTGAGTAAAAATATGTCCTTACTATAGTATTAAGGAGACCCTAGTTCTTCATAAACTTAATAACAATAGCTGCCCACATATATGCTTTTATGCCACCCATTGTTGTAAGTTCTTTGTAGATTGTAACTCATTCACTCCTAGCAGCAACCCTATGAGGTTGGTATTGTTACTGTTCCCATTTTACATATGATGAAATAAAGTCTCCTTGAGATTAAATGACTTGTCCTCAAGGATTCACTCAGACTTTTTTTTCCAGTTGTAGAATTCTACCAAGTGGTGGGGATAGGACTTGAACCTTGGCATTTTGCAGGCTGTCTCTGCTCTGGTATTACCTCTGCTTGACTGTTGTGAACTGATCAGTCACCATGTTCTCCAGATTAAACAGTGCTGGTTTATTTTATCCCTTAACCTGTCCTGTTTGCCAGTCCTTAGATTATCCCTGTGGTTCTGTTACTGACCTTTCCTCAGTGGCTTGCTAGATGGGGAACCTGGGACAAACACCATAAGGGCTACTGCAGAGATTACATCAGTGTTCTTACATGCTCTTATTTTTTGCTTTACAAAATGGTGTTCATAAAACAAAACAACCTAAAACCAGTAAAAATGCCTAAGTGCATTGCAGATAAATGGTTACCTATCTATCTTTTTCACATAAAAAAGGACTTGTTATAAACCATATAGGTTTATAGTTGAGAGATTGTTGCCCATTGAGGAAAAATGGAACTCCAATTCCAGTGCAGATGTCTGTAAGCAAAGTGTGTTCAGATTCTGCCTGGTTTTTCACTGTCTTCTCTTTATGTGTGTCTGTGCAAACAATATACTAAATATATTTATGTATGCTTTAATTTGGTTAAGTAAATTGATCCACGCTTCTTTTTATTAAGACTATTTATTTATTTATTTAGAGCAGCTTTAGGTTAACAGCAAAATTAAGAGGAAGGTGCAGAAATTTCCCGTATCCCCCTGCTCCCTTACATGCACAGCCAGCCTCTCCCATTATCAGCATTCCCTCACCAGAGTGGTTCATTTGTTATAGTTGATCCACTCTCATTTTTTAAAAATAACTAATAATTAGTGTTTACTAAGTGCCCAGCATGAGCTAAGTATGTGAATTGTTTGAAACTCTCAGCAACCCTGTGAGAGAGCTTCTGTTGTTAACGCTCTTTTTGTGTGTGACTTGATATTTTTATTATGTTTCAGGCTTATGGAAAAGTTGCAAAGATAGTGTGGGAACTTCTCTGTTCCCTCATTCAGATTCACCAGTTGCTTTCATTTGCCCCATTTGCTTTATCATTTTCTTTCACTTGAATATTTTTCAAGAAAAGTTGAAAAAAAGTGGATAAGAAGGCCTTATTTTCAGGACCCTGAGATCATGACCTAAGCTGAAGGCAGAGGCCCAACCCACTGAGCCACCCAGGTGCCCCAAGAAGGCCTAATTTTATTTTATTTTATTATTTTTTTTAATTAAAGATTTTTATTTATTTATTTGACAGACAGAGATCACAAGTAGGCAGAGAGGCAGGCAGAGAGAGGAGGGGAAGCAGGCTTCCTGCTGAGCAGAGAGCCCGATGCGGGGCTCGATCCCAGGACCCTGGGATCATGACCCGAGCTGAAGGCAGAGGCTTTAACCCACTGGGCCACCCAGGCGCCCCATGAAGGCCTAAATTTAAAAAGAAAAGGTGGGGGTACCTCAGTGGCTCAGTCAGTTAAGCGTCTGCCTTCAGCTCAGGTCATGATCCCAAGGTACTAGGATTGAGCCCCATGTTGGGCTCCCTGCTTAACTTCTCTTTCCGATTTTTCCCTTCTCCCTGTTCCTTCTCTCTGTCTCAAATAAATAAAATCTTTAAAAAAAAATAAAAAGGAAAGGGGAGAATGTTTTGAATGTATATTAAGTTGGTATGTTTGATTTTAGTTAATTTTACCTGTGAATGACAAATTTGTAGGCCCCTCCCTCATCAGCAAAAACCATGTCATGGTGTACACCTCTGTTGGGGACCTTCTTAGCATCTGGCATGACGTGTCCACACACAAGGGAGTCCTCAGGATATGATAACTGTTAATGACATATGAGTGATTATTATGTTTTTAAGGATTTTATTTATTTGAGAGAGAGAGCGTGCATGAGTAGAGTAACGGGCAGAGGGGAGGGACAAGCAGACTCCCCACTGAGTGAGGAGCCCAATGTGGGGCTCGATCCCAGGAGGACCCCAAAATCATAACCTGAGCTGAAGTCAGACATTTAATGGACTGAGCTTTTCACGCACCCCGTTTGGGTGATTGTTATGTGAAAACAGGAGTCACAGGCCTGTTCATCACTGTGACTGAGACATATTTAGGTGAAATACATATATTGAAGATCCTTATGTAGCATCAAGGAGCTGGAAGAAATCTAAGTGCAGAATGTACTTCCTTAAGAACCAGGTTGCAGTTAATACAAATAGGTTTGCCTTATGGTAAAGGAATGAATATAAATATCCTAACATGTTATTACCTTCCTCCAAAATAAACCTAAATTTTGAGGGTCTTTTCAATTGTCATCATATATGGAGATGTAACTGACTCCATCCCACTACTATCTTCCAGCTCATCCTCAGTCTTTATTAAAATGGTAGCCAGTCCATTTCATAAAAACATGACCTGCAGATTGAGGCCTGTTCAGTTTTAGTATAAGAACTATTAACTATATTCTTATGTATGTAAAACACAGCACTTGTGGGCTTCTCCCTACCCCACATCTTTAAGTGATCATCAAAGCTATGAAATATAGCTCCTTACTAAAGCTGATTGTAATAATTAAAAACACTTAGCTTTCATAAGGATGGTAAAACTATAAATTATTTGGAAAGCATCCTTTCCTGTCATGCATTATTGTTTCTGAGACATGGGCAGTTTTTAAAGACTATAATACTGTTCCTTTGCCATTTACATGTTAATAGAAGTCTGAAAAGTAAGGCGCTCTTCTAAAATTTTCGGGGTTGTTTTTATTATATGTCAAGTTGTAAATAGCATTCTGTGACAGGTATTTTCTCTCTTTGTCTTCTATTGAGCTAATTAGTAATTTACACTCTAGTAGAATCTCTTCCAGCCTCACTGTGTGAAAATGCCTGCTACTCTGTGCCTTCCATGCAGCCTGGGCTGGCAAATGATTGGGGGCAGACATTGGTTACCGCTTCAGAAGGATCAGGGATAAATTTTTTTTTTGTATTGTGTTTTTATAAACATACAGGCTTTTGTATACGCCCTGCAGCTGCCCTGATGCCCACCCCACCCCCATTCAAATAGGCATGTTATGACCTCCTATAATCCAGAGCTACTGTCCTTGATTCAGTTTTGGATCGTTTTCTATTCTGTCCCCCACCCCCACCCCAGCATTGCAGGATTTGGGAAGGATTAGCAGGGCAGTCTGGCAGAGTTTAGAGCCCGGGAAGCTGGTCTTCATTGCTCCCTCCCATTGCCAGAATACAGAGCTCCTTGTCATTGCCTTTAGAACCCAGCAGTGCTTCTTTCATTGAGCAAGTTATGTGAGGGGTGGGAGTGCAGCTCTGTTGTTAGTGAGTTAGGAAGATGCTTCATACAATACTTGTATTCCTCCAAAGGAAGGATGGGTCCTGCCTTTGTGTCAGCTTTTTCACAATGCAGTCATGAGTGACCAAAAGATAATTTATAGCCTGGCTTTGGCACTTTGTCATGTTGGTGTTCTGCTCTTTCCTGCCCCCTGCTCTATCTCTTTCTGCCAGTCTCTGATACGGGAAAGATGATGTGTAGGATCTGTCATGTGCTCATGTGGACTGGCCATGTGGACATATTAAAGTAGCAGGAGCTTGGCTTTTGGCTTTGAAATAAAGTCTTAAGTATCAGTTTGTTCTATGAAGAATATAAATTTTATTTGAGAATTAAGGGAAGCTTAGAGAGGAGTTTACTGATCCATCAGTTTTGAGTCAAAACCTTTCTAGAATACTAGATAATTAGTGGTACTTATTTTTGCAGTTATGGGTACTAACTTATCAGGATAATAAGATCAGTCCCTGTTAGAGCTCATTAGAGTCTCCCTGACAAAAATCGTTACCTGGAGGTGGCCACAAAGAGAATTAGGTAAGAAAATGTGTGAATAGCTTCAGTTCCGCCATCATTGCTAATAGCATTATAATCATAAGCATCTAGCCATTGACAGTGAGTCAGCATTTATGAACAGAAGACATCACATTTATGTAAACATTTATAGAGTAGGTGGAGACTTTGTTCGTGTTTTGTTTTCATAATCTAAAATGCCTAGAACATCTCTACGGATGGTCATTGCTAGGATCTATTTCTCTTATTCTCCTTTTTCTGTGTTCTAATACAGCTACCTGTATCAGTTGTCTTAATATTATTGGGTGTTCATCGCCAACGCTCATTATAGACTTGTGCTTTAACATCTAAAAGAGGTCAAAGGTCAGATTAATGAGCAACATTTTATATAAAACAAAATATTGAAGTAGACATCACACAGAGGAGTATTATGAGTAAGATGACGAAGTGAATACATGACTGTGGAGTTGAATATACTCTTTTAAAAGAAACATTTGCTAAAATATATGGCATAGCTCAAAGAACTGATAGCAGTGTATTTCAGGTGCATGGTAAGCGTGCTTTAGTGAAGAGATCAAACTCATTTGTGATTGTCATCATTGTCTGCTCCATGCTAAAATCCTGCGTTGGTTAAATATTACCAATCTCCCCAGTTACCCTGTAAATGTGCTTCTTGAACTTTTATTTTCTCCATAGAGGAAAAAAAGCTTAGCCTACACTTAATAATAATTCAAAATCTATTTAAGCTATCAATTCAATAATCCTAATAATTTAAATAAATATAAAATAAAACATGTAATTGCCACTTTTATCTATTAGATTGGAAGATGATGGTAGCCAGTAGAGGCTAAGGATGTGGGGCAGCTGGAACACTCACACACTTTTGGGGGCAATGTAAATTTCCTTGGAGGTAAATTTGGCAGACCCTATTAGAATTTAAAATGTGTTTACTCTGTGACCCAGAAGTTCCACTCCTAGAAATCTGTCCTATGGATATATTCATACACTTGCATGAAAAATATGAATACAGTAACATTGTTTGTTATAGGAAGAAAATGACATGTGACATTTCCACACAGTGGAACCTCCATGAAGCTGTTAGGAATGCAGTGGATCTCTGTTTGCTAATGTAGAAAGACATCCACTGTTAAATTTTATTTTATTTATTTATTTTTAAATATACCCAGAAGCTCTTCTTTATTTGTTTGTTTAGTGATCTCAGTGCCCAGCGTGGGGCTCAAACTCATGACCCTGAGATTAAGAGTCACATGCTCTTCCAACTAGTTGAGCCAGCCACACGCCTCTGTTAAATTATGTTTTTATTTTTTTAATTACATATTTTTAAAAAGTTATGTTACAGAACAATATATGTAGAATATTTCTATTTTCATAAAATGTAAGGACTGTTACCAAGGTGTTCATTTTGTTCGGGGGAGGTATTCGCTTTTTCCTCTATATACTTCTATGGTGTTTACTTTCAATAAGCCTGTGAAGAAGGGGTTCACTGACAACATCGTTACAGTGGGATCTTCTGTAGTAGAAAGGGAGAAGAAGGAAGCTGGCTGGAGAAGAGAACTGCTTCATTCATGTGATACACATCAGTCAAATTTTTGAGTCAGAAGTGAGAACTGGAATGGTAGAAAGGGGGGGTATACTGGAATTTGAGGCCATTTGATGGAGGTTTTAAAGGCAATGATAAAGAGTCTGCATCTGATGTGAAAAATGATCTTATAAAATGAGGATGATAAAAGTACCTAGTCCATCAGGTTCTTGTGGGGACTAAATTAAATAATGCATGTAAAATGTTTGGAATAGTAACTGACATATAGTAAGTGTTCATTATTAGCTATTATTATTGAATGAAAATACATTGTCTTTTGTAAGCCTGAATAAATTAACATATTGTCTTTTATTATGTGTGCTGATGATTCTGCTGACTCCTCTGACAGATCACGTAGCTTTTGTGTTTTTCCAGCAGTACTGATGTTTGGACCAACCATTTCTATTTTTCACCTTTGATCTTCTCACCCGCTAACTATTAGTATTAAAATCTGAAGTACTGAAGGATTATAATTTTAGAGCTTTAGACATATGATGTCCTACAAGTTGCTGTTGGTTTTGCTTGCCAATATTATCTTGTATACTAGTTATCTTTTGGGGTTTGTAAAAAAAAAAGGGGGGGGGAACAGGTAATTTTGGGGGAAAACATTTTCTGTCCCATGGGATGTGGAATAGATATGTCACTTTGCACTAAATGTGTTCATCAGTTTTTGTTAGCAGTGCAGTATAATGAGCATATTAACTACAACACCTACATTGGCAGCCAGCAGTCTGCTTGTGAATTCTTTTAGAAAACAGAAATCTGGCGAGAAGTGTTCCTGAGCAGTTAAAATATCTTTGGGAAAATTACATAGAACAAATAAAGTAGAAAAAATTTCTCCTCCAAAAAGAAATTGTTTCACCACTGAAAGCCACGAGAAAAGATGTTTTACTTGTAGATTGAGATGTGACAATGTAATTTGCTAGGACTTTAGAGTTCATTCTGTATTTCAACCTTCCATTTAAGTTTGCCATTTAAAGAATTTGAATGTATATTTATATTTGTTAAAAAAATTTCTAAAACTGTTTTAAGAACAATGAATTTCTCATTTTATAGTATATGAATTCTATTGTAAATTATTTTTTCCTTTCCACTTCCAGTTAAAATGTATCTTAAAGCATATCTCTTTTTGAGTTTTTAAAATAAAAACCTTCAACAGAAATAACAATAAAAGTATATATTTAAGCACAGTACTTGGCACTTAAGTGTTCTGTAAATTTTATTGAATAAATTAATGTGTGCATGAATAAAAATATTTTTAATTTTAACTTTATACCCTGTGATTGCACACAGTCTAGCATTGGTGTGTAAAGGCCTTCTCTGCAGCCTCCATTTCCATGCCTTTTTTCCTCTACTACGCCACAAGCACCTTATCTAATGTATTCGATGTATATCCTTGATTCTTGATTCTTTCTAAAACGCTCAGTGATTTTTTTGGTGTACTTATCTTTAATTCCAAAACTGTTCATGCCACTACACTATTGCAGAATTTGGCTATAGAATTCTCCCTGTAAAAATGCTATAGCTCTGGGGTGCTTGGCTGGTTCAGTTGGTAGAGCTATGGCTCTCGATCTCAGGATTCTGAGCTTGAACCCCATGTTGGGTATAGAAATTATTTAAAAAGAGAATCTTTAAAAAATAATGCTGTAGCTCTTACTCTGGTTTTACTTTTTTCACTCGGCACTGTTTTCAGATCTGCGAATGGTTTTGGGTATACATTAACTAATGGCTCCTACCTGCAGTGTGCTACTCCATGGTGTGCATCCATTCCCATAGTGATGGGTGCCTAGGCTACCATAAACAGTGCTCCCAATAACAGACTTGTTTGTGTTCATGGACACGTTTGAGAATTTCTTTGGGATGCAGACTCAGGAGTAGCATTGCGGCATAAGCACTGTTAGGCTGCTGAGTGTACACACCTCACAGACATTGTATTGCAACCTCCCAACACTTGCTGTTGGCCACAGTTTGAATTTTTGCTGTTTAATTCCTATTTTTTTTTTAAGATTTTATTTATTTATTTGACAGAGATCACAAGTAGGCAAAGAGGCAGGCAGAGAGAATGAGAGGGAAGCAGGCTCCCTGCTGAGCAGAGAGCCCGATGCGGGACTCGATCCCAGGACCCCGAGATCATGACCTGAGCCGAAGGCAGTGGCTTAACCCACTGAGCCACCCAGGCGCCCTGTTTAATACCTATTTTAATCTGAATTTTCTAACTACTAGTGAGTTTGAACATTTCTTCATATTTTAATCAACTGTTTCTCTTCTGTGAAATAAGCATGAAACAGTAAACATAGTATTAAAAATTTTTTACTGAAGTATAATCTATGTAGAACATTATGTTAGTTTCAGATGTGTATTATGATTTGCTATTTGTATATATTGTGAAATGATTACTATAGTAAGTCTAGTAACATTTATCACCATACGTTGTTATAAAAATTTTTTTTCTTGCAGTGTCGAGTTTATTCTACAATCTTTCTGAATTGCTTAGAGAATAGATCTGGACATAGTACATTTTTATTTCAATTTTTAAAATTTTTTTTTAATTTTTAATTTAATTTTATTTTTAAAAAGATTTTTATTTATTTATTTGACAGAGAAAGAGAGGGGAAGCCCGCTCCCCGCTGAGCAGAGAGCCCGATGTGGGACTCTGTCCCAGGATCCTGAGATCATGACTTGAGCCGAAGGCAGAGGCTTATTAATCCACTGAGCCACCCAGGCGCCCCTATTTTGTAAGATATTAATGTGTTTTCTGAGACTTGAAAAAAGGAAGAATATCTTACTTTATGCAACATCTTAAAGTATTATTTTCTTCCTGATTCCAAAAGCCTGAAACAAACATATTCTTCTAAAATTTTATTTACTTTTACATTTTACCTATTTAACTAATCTTTACACCCCATGTGGAGCTTGAATTCACGACCCGGATATCAAGAGTTGCATGCTCTTCCAACTGAGCCAGCCAGGCACCCCTAAACGAACGTATTTTTATGCATTCAACTCAAAAGCTACAGAGTATGTTACAATTAAACCACCTTGCTAATTAATCTATTCTCATTGTCTTCATTTATGCTGAAAGGAGAGCAGGCATTTTTACTAGAGTAGATTTGGTTGGAGAGTGCTTCATTTCATTAGTTTAAAAAGATTTCCTGGGGCGCCTGGGTGGCTCAGTGGGTTAAAGCCTCTGTCTTCAGCTCGGGTCATGTTCTCAGGGTCCTGGGATGGAGCCCCACATCGTGCTCTCTGCTCAGCAGGGAGCCTGCTTTCCCCCTCTCTCTCTGCCTGCCTCTCTGCCTACTTGTGATTTCTGTCTGTCAAATAAATAAATAAAATCTTTTAAAAAAATTAAAAATAGGAAGATTTCCTTTGGCCACAGATCGGTAGACTATCAAAAAATATCAGCTCCAGTTATTTCCTATGTTTACAGTCTCCCTAGATGTCAGAAAACTGAGTAGTGGGCAACACCTCCTCTACTTGTCTGTTTATTGAAGAGCCCAACGCTTGATCCTAAGCATGGCCTTAATGTTCATTGACTGTAAATAGATATTAGTAAATATGATGAACAAATACTATTCATATGCATTTGCTATGAGAGGGCTATAGATGTAATTTTTAGAGTATTTGGGGATAGAGAAGAACATATTTTCTGGGATGCCGTTTCTTAGGGTCTTAGAGAATGCTGAGCAGCAGTTCAGATCTGGTGAATCCCACTACTGTTTGTGTTGGTCTTCAGGAAGGGATAAGTATCTCTGATAGAAAACGTTGGCTTGTTTCAACAAATGTGCAGTATTTATGCTTTCCTGAGGAAACAGTGGTCTCTGAGGCATTTTCATTTCTTACCAAAATGTGACACAGTCGGGTTATTCTTTTGACATTGGTTTAGCATCTGCTTGACTGTTTGAAAAAGGAATTTCAATTTGTGAAGTGATAGAGCCATAAACTGTGAACTTTCCCCAATAATACCATAATATGCTTAAATTTTTCCTTTTTTTTTTTTTTGGCTGGCTTTGAGTTAATGATTTTTGAATAAGTATCAGCAAAATATTATTTCCTGCTCTTAATTGTTTTCAAGCAAAGCCACACTATGTGTGAAGGTGTAGTATGTTTTTTCAAATTACTGGATTTTGGGGGCGCCTGGGTGGCTCAGTGGTTAAAGCCTCTGCCTTCGGCTCAGGTCATGATCTCAGGGTCCTGGGATCGAGCCCCGCATCGGGCTCTCTGCTCGGCAGGGTGCCTGCCTCCTCCTCTCTCTCTCTCTCTCTCTCTCTGCCTGCCTCTTTGCCTACTTGTGATCTGTCTGTCAAATAAATAAACAAAAATCTTAAAAAAAAAAAATTACTGGATTTTGCTCTGCCTTGAAAATTACTTTTTTTATTATTTTCTTTTCCCCCCGAAATCTTGCTTGGAAAATCATGTTTTTAGGGACGCCTGGGTGGCTCAGTTGGTTAAGCATCTGCCTTTGCTTCTGGTCATGATCCCAGTGTCGTGGGAGCAAATCCCACATCGGGCTCCCTGCTCATTGGGGAGCCTGCTTCTCTCTCTCCCTCTGCCCTCTGTGTTTGTGTTCTCTCTCTCTCTCTAGCTCTTGCTCTTTCTCTCAAATAAATAAATGAAATATTTAAACAATTATGTTTTTAGATGTGATTTTAAAACATTCTTTTAAACTTTTCAAGAATCTTTTACAATTTAACATTTATCAGTGCTAAGCTGTTATGTAGCATAAAAAGTACCCTACCTGCTATTCCTTCCCCCAGCATTTGGCCTCTACAGGGACCTCCATTTTCTATTCTTCCAGCTGTTTCTTTTGGTATTTAATGCCACACTTTTAAGCAGTAGGCTTATGCTGCTATTTTTAAAAGTCTGTATAGCTCGTTCTCTAGACCTGCATAGCTGTCATTCTTGGATCTACCTTCCTTCATCTCCTTATGTTGGGACCTCTGTTTCCTGGACCCCACATCTTACCTCTTTAGTGTTTACACTTAAGCAGTTCTTCCAGAAGTTTCCTAAGAAGCTGCGTAGGATGTACATTTGGGAATCTGCATATATGAAAATGTCTTCCTTTTCTCTCATACTTGATTTATAGTTTACCTGAGAATACAGTATAGAATAATTTTCTGAGTTTAACAGGAATTGCTCTGTTGATTTTTAGCTTCTGTTGTTGCTAATGAAAAGTCTGTTGATGTTCAGACTTTTTTTTTGCTTTTCCCCTCCTTGATTAGAAGTGCTTTAGGAGTTGATCTTTGTCTCTGATATTCTGAAATTTTATGATAATCTGCCTCCTTGTGAGCCTTGTTCTATCTGTCATGCAGGGCACACTGGGGACCTATTCAGTTTGGAAATGTAGATTTTTCAGTTCTGGGAGATTTTCTTGAATTCTTAAATTCTAACCAATCTCTACCTTCTCTCTCTTGCCCTCAGTTTTCCCATTCTTTCCCTCCTGAACTCACTCTGTTTGTGTTTGGAATGTATGGACTGCTTTACTTTTCCTATTTTTACTATTTCTTATCTTTTTTGTCTTTTTACTTTCTGGAAGATGTCTTGACTTCAGATTCTTCTAGTTAGTTTTATGTTTCTGCTTTCATATTTTTAATCTCTATTTTTTTCTCTGAATACTGCTATTTTTTAAAAAGATTTTAGGGGCACCTCTGTGGCACAGTGAGTTGAGCGTCTGACTCTTGATTTCAGCTCAACCCAGGATCCTGAGATTAAGCTCCGCATCAGGCTCTGTACTCAGCATAGAGTCTGCTTTTCCCTCTTCTTCCTCCTGTGCCCCTCTGCGTGTGCATTCTCTCTCTCAAATAAATAAATAAAAATCTTTGAAAATAAAAAAAAATTATTTTTATGTAATCTCTTCCCCCAACATGGGGGTTGAACTCAAAACCCTGAGATTAAGAGTTGCACACTCCACCAACTAAGGCCACCAGGTGCCCTCTGAATGTTGCTTTTACTTTTTTTTTTTTTTTTTTTAAGATTTTGTTTATTTATTTGAGCGAGAGAAAGAGAGTAAGAGAGAGCATGAGAGGGGAGAAGGTCAGAGGGAGAAGCAGACTCCCCCCAGAACTGGGAGCCCGATGTGGGACTCGATCCTGGGACTCTGATAATGACCTGAGCCAAAGGCAGTGGCTTAAACAACTGAGCCACCCGGGTGCCCTGAATGTTGCCTTTATTTATTTATTTATTTATTTATTTATTTTTAAAGATGTTGTTTACTTATTTGACAGACAGACATCACAAGTAGGCGGAGAGGCAGGCAGAGAGAGAGGGGGAAGGAGGCTCCCCGCTTGAGCAGGGAACCCGATGTGGGACTTGATCCCAGCACCCTGGGATCATGACCTGAGCCGAAGGCGGAGGTTTTAACCCACTGAGCCACGCAGGCACCCCTGAATGTTGCTTTTAAATAGTCTATTTTTGTTTCATGGGTGGAATAGCTTTTCTCTGAGTATGTTAATTGTAATTTATTTTTTTTCTTCAGTTTCCTGCACCATCTGTTTCCTTAAAATACCTTTACTTGATCATTTCTTTTGGTTTTTCATGTAGGGGGTTTCCTTAAATGGATAGCCTTGGATGTCTTACTCATGTTCCGTAACAAGCCACCGAAAAACTGAAAGCTGGATTTGCTAGAGCGGGGGCTTCTAAAAGTTGACTGGTAGTGTTATTCATTATAAGGTAGTTAAGAGCTCACTTTTAGCAGTCAGTATTTGTAGGTGTTTTTCTGTTGACCAGTTTCTTCCCTAGAGCGAATGTTCCCATCCTCAGTTTATATCCCCTGGCTGCAACATCTGGGTTGCTGAGTGGGAAAAGAGCTGGAGGTATCTACCTTTCAGGATAGCAACTCATCCATGATCCGCATCTTTTTAGACTGCTGGGCCTGCGCCTAGTTGTGCTTGAGTCTAGTTTCCAGAGTAGGCTTCCCATCCGCTGGCTGGTGGCTGCTTGGAGTGAGGGTGGGTATCTTGGGGCAGAACTTTCACCCTGTTCTCCTTTTTCATCCTTGCCTGCTATCCCCACTTTCAGAGGTGTTCTGAGTTTCTCTGGTATTCCAGCACAATTCAGTGTGATCTGGGGTTCCGCTTAACATGCTCCTATGTGCTGCTAAATCAAATAACCCATCCATCTGCTTTCCAGCTTCCACAAAATTTGTTGTAGTTGTTTCCTCTCCTATTTTTCATCTTTCAGATCTTGTTCTTACTGCTGTTTTCAGTGGAGTTACGGAGAGCAGTGAGGTAAGTGCAGGTGTTCAGTGCATCATGTTTCACTGAAAATCCAAACTTCTCTAATGCCCTGCTCCGTACAAGACTTAATAGATAAAGGCTTGTGGCAATTTCAGAACTTTGGTACAGTACAGACAGAAATCTGGATAATAAATTCATTTTGTTTTTTGCTATCCTCATGGATTAATGCCTAACATGTAGCTTTCTAAAAGAGAATGACACCTGAGTGGCTTCAGGAACTTTACAGAGAGAATAATAGAACTTTTTGATGTGGAAACAGACCCAGAGTGCAGAAGTGACCTATTTATGTTTGCTCATCTATCTAGAACTAGAACTGGTCTCTTTTCCAGTTGTCTTTTCCTTACCACTATGGTTCCATCTTTTCCCATTAAAGTAACTGGAAATAGAAGCCCTTTATCCGTTGCTTGTGTCACCCAAATGTCCTGTTAACTTTGTGTATGCTTTGAGTTTACAGTCATGAGTGGGGGGGATTTTTTAAATGTTTTTCTTTCTGTTAATTTTTAGGGCTTGTTTTTATTTTGGTGAACTTCAAACTTGATAAAATGTGTATTTCACCATCTAAAGATGTTTCTTTTTTTCTTTTTTTTTTTTTTTAAGATTTTATTTATTTGCCAGAGAGAGAGAGAGAGAGAGAGAGAGAGTACACACAAGCAGGCAGAGAGGCAGGCAGAGGCAGCGAGAGAAGCAGGCTCCCTGCGGAGCAAGGAACCCGATGCGGAACTCGATCCCAGGACCCTGGGATCATGACCTGAGCCAAAGGCAGCGGCTTAACCAACTGAGCCACCCAGGCGTCCCTCTAAAGATGTTTCTGTTTTGAAGAATTTATAGTAAGCATTTAAAAGGTTTATTTTCTTTCTTCCTACTATTCCATTCTCAGTGGGTTCCAAAAGTTCCTTGAGGGGGAAAGTGGAAATGTTTTCCTGAATATAATTATAGCAGGTGAAATAATTTAGAACAACTCAGGGTGCCTGTTAAAATGTGGAAGTAGGGGCGCCTGGGTGACTCAGTGGATTAAGCATCTGCCTTCAACTCAGGTCACGATCTTAGGGTCCTGGGATCAAGCCCCCCATTGGGCTCTCTGCTCAACAGGGAGCCTGCTTCCCCTTCTCTCTCTGCCTGCCTCTCTGCCTACTTATGATCTCTCTCTCTGTCAAATAAATAAATAAAATCTTAAAAATAAAATAAAATGTGGAAGTAATGTGGAAAAGGGAAGCAGGTGTTATAAAAATATCAACAAGGTTGAGCACTTTCTTACTAACTTTTCAAAACTCATTTCTCAGTTCTTCTCTAAGGCCTCTTCCTCCGTTTTACCCCATGGAATATAAAGCCCTTTTTTTTTTTTTTTTAAGATTTTTTTTTTTTTTATTGAGAGAGAGAGCAGAGCAAGAGAGAGAGAGCACGAGCAGGAGTGAGGGTCAGAGGGAGAAGGACAAGCAGACTCCCTGCTGTGTGAGGAACCCACCCGACGTGGGGCTCGATCCCAGGACCCTAAGATCATGATCTGATCCAAAGGCAGACCTTAACCAGTTGAGCCACCCAGGTGCCCCAGGACATAAATCTCTTGTCTTATTTCCCCATTCCCTCCTGTATACTGTATGTGGTACATTTGCCCACGGCACATTGCTGGATTCATTATATGTTGGTGTAGAATTCTTTGTTGAGTTCTATGTAAAATCTTTGGGGCAAAACTCCTACATTGTACTTTTGACTAAATTTACTTGCATATTTATGAAACGCCTTCTTTGACTGAGGTACCGGGCTCCTCTGTAGGTGCTAGCATCTTTTGGGGTACATATTAGATCTTAAACAGATTCCTGATGGTTGGTATAAATTCACTTTTTTTCTACTCACTATTTCGAAGGAATTGAAAGAACAGGCTCTGCCCCTTCCTTTGCGTCACATTGATAGCTGGCAGTCATAGCTGGGATCAGAGTGTTGTTTGGAAGCTCAGGGGTCTAACGTTCCCTTATGTGAAAAGTGAACATGTTGTAAGAGAAGTCCTTTGAGATTCCTTAAAACCTCCAGGTTTTATGATCATAAAGAGGTGCACCCATTCAATCAGTGACACTCTTTGTAAGAACAAAGGAAAATGTCTCTTAGGATTGAATGGAGTTCAACGGATGTGTTTCCATAACTGAGCTAAGCTGTTGCATACATAATCTGAAGTAATCTAGAACACTTAGAATGATAATGCTTTGGTTTCATTTTTTTTTTTTTAAGATTTTATTTATTTATTTGACAGACAGAGATCACAAGTAGGCAGAGAGGCAGGCAGAGAGAGAGGAGGAAGCAGGCTCCCCGCTGAGCAGAGAGCCCAATGCGGGGCTCGATCCCAGGACCCTGGGATCATGACCTGAGTCGAAGGCAGAGGCTTTAACCCACTGAGCCACTCAGGCGCCCCTGGTTTCATTTTTTGATTTTTTTTCCTTTCCCCCTCTTCTCTGGTTAGGTAGTTCTTTCTCATTATACCTTGGAAATGTTTTTTAGCTTTTGTTTTTCTAATTTTTTTGTTGTGAAATATATTTTAAAGCATGTGCTTTTTTTTTTTTTTTTAAGATTTGTTTTTTAGGGGTTCCTGGGTGGCTCAGTCGTTAAGCATCTGCCTTTAGCTCAGGTAATGATCCCGGGGTCCTGGGATCCAGCCCTGCTGTCACTGTTGGGTTCCCTGCACAGTGGGAAGCCTGGTTCTCTCTCTTCCACTCCCCCTCTTGTGTTCCTTCCCTCTCTTGCTGTCTCTGTCTCTCTGTCTGTCTCTCTCTCTCTGTCAAATAAATAAATGAAAAATCTTTGGGGGGGAAATTTTTTTTTTTTTTAAGATTTTATAGTTAAGTAATCTCTACACTAAGTGTGGAGCTCAAACTCACAATCCTGAGATCAGGAGTCTCATGTTCTACCAACTGAGTCAACCAGGTCCCCCAAAACATATGTACATTTAAAAGACCAGTGAAACAAAAGCCAGGATTAACCATCTATAAGTGTAAAAATTCCTTGTATGATGTTCCCTTACACCCCACCCTGGGATAACCACCATCCTGTTACCAAGAAAGGTGGGATTTTGCTTCTTTTTATTATCTTTTAAATTCTAAACTTGGGAATGGATTAGCTCAATAATGAGAGGCCTTCAGTCTTTTTACATATGTTTTATTTTTCACACGAGGTAATACTAGAAAAATAACAGATGATGCTGTTATGCCATTGACTCTTCTGAACACTTTCCACATCTTAATTCCCCAGCAGCTGTATGAAGTAGGTGAGGAAGCAGAGCCCAGGCTAGGAATTAGGTTCCACTGAGATTCTAATCCAGCCAATCTGATGCCTAAACCTGCTCTCTTAAGCATGACACCTAGTTAGGGTACTGTTGTATAATTAGATACAATTATATATTTTGAAGATCTGGGTTTATTTTGTATCTTGGAATACTTTAACCAGATAACAGGGTAGCCACTGAGCTCTGTATTGTTTCTGCTAGAACTGTTTTGTTGGAAAGCTCTATAGGGTTTTGGTTCTTGTCCAAACACTCGTAATATCTCATTGCTTGGCACAGATAAATAGTCCATCAATTTATGTAACCCTTATTGTATCTTTTAGTATTGTCCATTTTAGAGCCCTTCTAAGATGTTTATTTTATAAACATTTATTTTATAAATACCAGTGAATTTTCATAAGTACCAGGGAATTTTCAGGGGAAACTAACATCATCATTTTATGTTTATTGAATGGTGATATGTAGGTTAGAGCTAGCTTTAATTTTTAAAAGAGCTGTGATTATAGGAAACCTTTTTCTAATATTCAAAATTCTCAAAAGACTTTTATGTTTGTAAGACACAATAATTTTTGGCACTTGTTTAGGTATAATCTCCAAGAGATAGCTTCTTTATAAAACTGTTATTGACTCTAGTGAATTTATGTTTCCTTTGCAGTGTTTTCTCTGAAAACAGCTAGCCACAGTGATAAAACTTTCTTTTTTTTTTTCTTTGTTTTGGTTTTAAAGTAATCTCTACGCACAATATGGGGCTTCAACTCATGACCCCCAAATCAAGAGTCTCATACTCTTTCACTGAGCCAGCCTGCACAGCCTGCAGTGATAATAAGTCTCTATGTTTAAATTTTAGAATCAGACACTGTTTCTATAGGAGTGCAGATTTATGGCTCCGTCTCCTCTCGAACAAGGCATATAAAGTGCTTCAGGATATTGCTAACCGACAACTAAATTTTACCATGACACAAAACTTTGCTTAAGTAAACCTCCTGCTTTTTTTTGCCATGGATGTAGAGTTATGGATGTAAGCAATTATCTTGGGCTTAGGTACTGCTATTTTTTCCTGTGTGATCCTGGACGAGTCATTTAACAACCGATTCAAATATCTATTCTTCATCCATGGGGTGCCACTGGCACCTACCTCATTGTGAGAATTAACTGAGCAAATATACGTGAAAACACCTCACTTCACGTGGTATGTAGTAGGAGTAAAATAAATGTTCATAAATGTTCTTATAAATTGCTGCTCTTTGCTGGCAAAATTGTTGTATTTATAAAATGTGCTTGGTAATGAGAACTGATGTTTTAAAATGGTTTGAATGAATGCTGGCTGACTGAACTCTACCAATTAATAGTATTTACTGTATGTGGGGAGTAGAAAAGCAGGAGTCGATTTCAGCACAGTGATGGAATGGCAGTTCTGGTGCATCCTAAACGGAAAGCTATTTTTGTGGCTGCTGCCCTACAAACTAAATGGGCTGTGGTCTTGCTTTTGTTTGCATATATTGATCTTGGATGATTGGGGAGAATGCAAGTATATCTGCTCTTGCTTTTAAATCATTTTATTTTTTGGTGAGAAGAAATTTCCAGGGTGGCTAATATCTCATGCCCTTTAATCCCTATAAGCTCTTAGTTAAGACCAGGATGTTATTTAACTAAAGATGCAGGTACCAAAAACATTTTAGGATTCTTTAGCTCCACAGGAAAGATCAGGTTCTTTTATCCTAGCATGCTCCCCCAAGCCCCTGGAAAGTTCAAATATCAATGTCTCTTCTTACCAGAATAAGGATCTTATTAAAATGCTTTTTTGCCACGAAATAGAAATGTGTCCATGGGTTTACAAAGTTCTATTATACAGTGTACATGGAATGTTAACCTAACTATGAGCTTCCTGAGAACAGAGTGCTTCTCATTCATTCTAGTATCCTATTGATTTTTTTTTTAAGATTTTATTTATTTATTTGACAGAGACAGAGAGCACATACACATGCAGGGGGAGTGGGAGAAGGAGAAACAAGCTCCCCACTGAGCAGGGAGCCCAATGTGGGGCTCGATCCCAGGACCCTGAGATCATGACCTGAGCCAAAGGCATATGCTTAACCAACTGAGTCACCCAGGCACGCCAGCTATTGACTTTGTATTGTTGATTGAATGATTGATAGAGGATGTCTTCTTTTAAACTGACCTTCATTTCAAAGTGTACTTCTTGGGCAATATGCTTTCTAATATTTACAAAGTATTTTCAATTGAAAACTTCACATGGCAGGGGCACCTGGGTGGGTCAGTTGATTAAGCATTAGACTCTTGATTTTGGCTCAGGTCATGATCTCTGGGTTGTGAGACTGAGCCCTGCACTGGGCTTCACACTCAGTGCGGAGTCTGCTTAAGATTCTCTCCCTTTCCCTCTGCCTTCCCCCCCTCCCCCCACTCAGGCACTCTCTCTCAAACAAATAACCTTTAAAAAAACAAAACAAAACAGGGGTGTTTGGTTGGCTCAATTGGCTAAGCATCTGCCTTCAGTTCAGGTCGTGATCCCAGCATCCTGGGATCATGCCCCACATTAGGCTCCCTGCTCAGTGAAGAGCCTGCTTCTCCCTCTCCCTCTGCTGCTCCCCCTGCTTGTGCTCTCTCTCTCTCTCAAATAAATAAATAAAATCTTTTAAAAAATAAAAATTTTTAATAAAGCAAACCCTCCAAAACCCAAAAACTTCACATGGCATTTATCACTGTTAACTGTAATTTTTTTCATCTCTCCACATGTACGTATTTTAGAATGAAACCCTTCACATTGTTTTAGCCTTCCAAAATAAAGACAAACTGGGACTAACACAATAACATGTAAGAGATCAGAGTCTTGGACTAAAAGTTGGTGAAGCCCCACATTAGGAATTTTTTTTCCCTAAATGTCTGTGTGACTCAGTCCGTTAAGTGTTGGACTGTCAGTTTTGGCTCAGGTCATGACCTCAGGGTTCTGTGATTGAGCCCCAAGTCCTGGGCTCCATGCTCAGCACAGAAACTGCTTGGGATTCTTTCCCTCTTTCTCTCTCTTCCTTGACTCATGCTCACCAATGTGTTCTCTCTTTCTCTCCCTCTCTGTCAAATAAATAAATATAAATACAATAAAAAAAAGTTTTAGGGGTGCCTGGGTGGCTCAGTCGGTTAAGCATCTGCCTTTGGCTCAGGTCATGATCTCAGGATCCTGGGATCTAGTCTCACATTGAGCTCCCTGCTCAGCAGGAAGCCTGCTTCTCCCTCTCCCCTTGCCCCTCCCCCATCCATGCTCTCTCGCACGCATGCACACCTGTGTTCTCTCACTCGCAAAGAGATAAAATCTTTAAAAAAAAAAAGTTTTAGAAATCCACCTGCTTTGACTGACTTCCATATCTAGCAATAAGATATTAGATAGGTCTGTTTATTTATAAGGGGCATAAGAACACAGAAGAGTGCAAGAGCCTTAGATTTAGAATCATAAAACTTGGGTTTAAGCCTCAGGTTATCCTTTATTAGCAGTGTAACCTTGGGCAACTCACTATTGTCTTGGGACCTCTACCTTCTCACTTCTACTCCCTTCTGAGGATGTTGCACAGATCAAATACGAAAATGTATGTGTAAGCGCATTGTAACTAAGAAATCAGTTCATTTGGCCAGTGAACTTAGATTTTACCACCTAAATTATCCTGAGCCAGTCAGAGTGTTTAAGTGCAATCCTAGCATGCTTTGTATTTCCCAGAAAATCATAAATCTATCTGTTTTCCAGTTTCTGTACGGAGGTCCTAAATTTGAACTTAAACCATTAGGGCCATTAATTGGTAAAACCCATGGCAACTAATAACTTAGAATCATAGAAAAGTAAAGTCAGCAGACCTTGAACTTTTTTGTTCATGCTATCCATACCGTACTCCGAAATGTAAAGTGTTACGCGTTTCTCTTTACATTATTATTTACTCTGAGTATTATGTGCAAATTGTGGAATTTCAAATTTGAATGGGCCTGGAGATCACAAAACTCTCCAGTGGCAGAACGAGGACTGAAACCCAGGTTTGCTGATATCCAGCCTAGCTTTCTCTTTTCCTGCTGGAATTCCCAGTACAACATCCAAGAAACATTTAATCGTGATCTTCTTAAAATTTTACACGAGGTCTCTTTATTCAATGGTGGATGCATCTAAAATTTTTCCTTATTGTATGAGTTTACTCTGCCTTTGTATCTTCTAAGGTGTATTTTTACTTTGATTAGATAGGACTGATCAGGAGCGCCTGGGTGGCTCAGTCAGTTAAGTGTCTGCCTTCAGCTCAGGTCAGGATCCCAGAGTCCTGGGATCGAGCCCCGTGTTGGGCGCTCTCTTCTCAGAGAGAGTCTGCTTCTCCTTCTCCTTCTACCCTCCCTCTGCTTGTGCTCTCTCTCTCACTCGCTCACTCTCTCAAATAAATAAAATGTTAAAAAAGAGATATAACTGATTATTCATAATTTTAAAAATTACTTATGACATGGATTTAAAAATATGTCATTTTTTAGACTTTCTACCCAGCTACAGAGAAAGCATTGGTTTCTGAGCCGTTGGTTCTTCAGCAGTGACAATGAAAATATGTTTCCACTTCAAAACAAACACTATTAGATGTAGCTTCCTGGCTTATCACACCTGCCTTTTCTGCTCTCAGGGCTGTCTTGAAGCACCTGAGAGGTAGGTG
The DNA here is from genome assembly GCF_963455335.1 of Martes martes. NCBI lineage: Eukaryota > Metazoa > Chordata > Mammalia > Carnivora > Mustelidae > Martes > Martes martes. The sequence goes on along the minus strand of NC_137893.1, from coordinate 88,079,108 downwards.
TTGAAGCTCTTCGAAAACCATAAAGTGACATAACAATATGTTGTATGCATGCATTCATGTGTGAATCTTCTGATTAATTGTATACTTGAGACAGTTTCTCAAACGACATTTTGCTGCAAGAGTTTATAGATTGGAATAGGCCAAATATGTGACTGGGTCAAGGAAAACATTTAAGTCCAGCAAGGCTTGCTGGTAGTAAAATCATAGAGTGGATGGGTGGTAGGAAATAAGGCTGGAGTGTTGGTACCTTAGAATGTGAATAGAAACAACAGATTTGAACATTTTCTTTGTTTAGTATCTAGCCTGTTTGTTCTTTCATCAGTATTTTTTGAGCACCTAGTAAAGACTAGGCATAGTTTTAGACGTCACTGATGTTCACAATAAGTAAGACAAGGTACTGTTATCCCCCGGGAGTTTACAGGGGAAGACAGTTATAGACAAGGTATAACATAGGATAATAGATGTTTCTGTTTTGCAATGTACCACATAACTGACCTTGCCAAGAAAGGTATAATCTTGGTTAGATTTTTTAAAAATTTAAATGTATCAATATTCTCATGATCAACTTTTTAAACTTTAAAAAATAATATTATAAAATATAAACTGAAAATATTTTGAGATATATAACACATAAACTATATTTTTAAATGCATAAATTATCATTTATATATATTGAATCTTAGTTATATTTAATATTCAGTTACATTTATTTTATATATATTTATATTTAGATAATCTTAATTTCCTAAAATGAATCTTTTCTACTTGGTGAGCCATCTGAACATTCCCTATCTGGCTGCATTAATATTAGAGAGCTCTTCAAGGAAGGGAGGGCACAGCTGTCACTTTGATGTTTGATGCTAGTATTTCTTCAAAGCAGAAACCTGACTTTGAATCCTAGCTCTGGCAGATGGTAACTGTGGAAGTTATTTGTGCCTCAGTTTCAATGTCTGTGAAATGGAAATAAAGATAATACCTAACTCATCATTGTGAGAAGTGAATGAGTTAATACATATGAGAGTGCTTAGGTGAGTGTCTGGCATACATTTAAAACTGTATAAATGCCATCAGCAGCTATCATTGTCACTGTTACTGTTCCTATTTGGCAGAATAATGTGAGGAAGCTTAAGAATGGACTTTTCTCTCTCAAGCTTGAAAATTGCTCAAAACTAAAGGTAGAAAGATAAAAAGAAGGGAAAGAAGGGAGCTAAACCTTTGTTGATCATCAGCTATGTGCATGGCAGTGACCTCGTATTTACCTACATTTTCATTTAGTCCTTACACCAGTGCCCTGAAGTATATTAGAAAACAAGCTCAAATTAGGAAACTTGCATAAGGTCTTGTCCAAGTAAGTGGACAACACGATGATAACTGGTCTTTGCTATTCTGCATCCTGTACTCTTGCCTTGCATGACACTAGAAAACGTGAGAATTCAGCAAGTTTCACTAGGAGGTAAGCTTGAAATTTGCTTGTTAGGGACTTTATTTTCAATGACCATTTAAAGGATGTCATCAACATTTTTAGTTTCTTCCTACTGTAGTGATTTATTTTATGTATCTGTAATTCCACCCCTCCCGTTCAAAAATATATTGCAATAGTTTAAATGATGTAAGTGGAACCTAGATGGCACATATTTGGACACACAGAGTCTTAGTAATAGTTTTCAGAATTAAGCTGAATTATAATTTCCCAATTTTCAAGATCACTGTTGTAATTATTGAAGTCATTACTCTTGAAGTTAATAGCTGTTCCATAGGGCTTTTAAGCCTAAATTCCATGTAGCTACATATCCTAGGTACTGATCCTTTTTTTGAATTTATATATAAAATTCATGAAATTGCTTTTCTTTTGCTGTTTATTAGCCCAACCTTACGAATTGTTTCCCCTGTAGGTAACAGAGAAGAGGAAACCTAATCAATGGCTGTGGAATGATATGGAAGAAGATGGAAAAAATTTGTTTAATGGGTAAGAAATAAAACTATAATAAAAAGATTAATGAAAATTATTCTTAATAGTGTTATGTATGGCCAGTCTGTAATAAGTGGCCAAGGTTGGTATACCATTAGGGTAAATGATCAGTCACTATATTTGTCTTATCCCCTGTCTGTACTTTCATCACCTGCTTCCTTCTTACCATTGTGAATTTCTCAGTACTATGAGTTAGCTTAAGCTAAGAGGGGACACAGCTGTTTTTGAAGATAAAAGTAGGATCTGGAGTTCAGCAACCATACTAAAATCCAGTTTGGAGTAGGTTTTGAAGCTTATTGGTGGTTGGATTCCCATTTTCCAAATCCTGCCAGCTGCTGTGATGTTGGTTAGGCTTTACTCTGATGATCCTGTTCATTTAGGCAAGTGCAGGTTGTGCCAATGGAATGCCACAGAAAGCCTGATGGAACATGTGACTAAATTTATGAGATATGAAATGTTTTAATACTATAAGTCCATACATTCTTATTACCAATAATTCAAACATTATAGATAATCAAAACTCTCTCCCTAAAACTTAGCTGCCTCCCAGGGTGTAGAATGTATGATACATTTTCGTGCAACCTTCTTTGCCTAATGATTAAAAAGTTGGGTTTGGAAGCCAGACTGTTTTTGACTAGGCATCCATTAACTTAACATTTGGGCAACTAAATTTCTTTATGAACTTAATTCCTTGGTTGTAAGTGGGGACAGTAAAATTTCTGTCTCATCGTGATGTTGAGGATTAATTGGATAATACATCTAAAAAACTTGGAAAAATGCCTGAAACATAGTGTTAAATAAATGTTAGCTGTAATTTTCCTATATATTCTAGTTAGCATTTTTATGTGCCAGCCCTCCACAGATGAATCTTTTTTTCTCATGTACTGTAGGAGTTAAACCATCTTGGATAAGGTTAACCCTGGTGGCAAGGATTTTTAAAATTTTCATGCAAGTGTTCTTTTTGGTTTAAGCTTTGATTCTCTCAGAGTATGCTGCTAGGCTGTGTGTGAGAACAGAATTCTACACCTTCAGCTCTTACTGCGTACTTCATGGTGTATAAATGATGCTTACAAATATGCATGAGTAAAGACTATCTTCTGGCTGTGATAGTTTTATCTTGCCCATAGAAGTATCATGTTAAAGCAGGATGCACAGTTCTCTTGTTTCTAATAGGTCAGTCAAATTTTCTATTAAGATTCCTCAGTCTCTTTTGGAAGACCAGTCTTTTTAAATTTTTTTTCTTGTTTCACAGAATTGTAATAATTATGAAAATGTCTTTGATATCTTTTCCATGGCTTGTCAGCATTTTCTTACCTGTTTTTAGGAAGGGAGGCCACTAAGACAGTCATCTCTTCTTAATATTTTCCTCCTTATTGTCCTGGGGCTTTATTAGGTTATTATGGAATAGTCTCTCTGTTGTGACTATTTTATTTTAATTATTTATTTTAAAGATTTTATTTATTTATTTGACAGAGAGATCACAAATAGGCAGAGAGGCAGGCAGAGAGAGATGGGGAGGCAGTCTCCCTGCTGAGCAGAGAGCCCAATGTGGGGCTCAATCTCAGGACCCTGAGATCATGACCTGAGCTGAAGGCAGAGGCTTAACCCACTGAGCCACCCAGGTGCCCCTATTGTGACTATTTTAGAAGACTAATATATAAACAGAAGTTAACATTTACTGAGTACTTCTTATGTGTCAGGCACTGCTTTAAGTGCTTTACTTACTCATTATCTCTTTTAATCCCATCATCTACTTCTCAGGCAGATACTGTTATTAACTTCATTTTAAAAGCTGAGGAAGCTGAGACACAGATTAAGTAACTTGCCCAAAGTCACATTGCAAGTGGCAGTTCTCAGATTCAAGCCTAGATCTCTGTTCCAGAGCCTGTAACTGCTGGCCTAGTTAGTAAACTCACATAAGGTTTGTTAAGGTGGGTGTAAATTTAAATAAGATGATGAAGCCAAATAGTTCCTGAAAAAGCGCCATAACTAATCTGACTTTATTGTCTGTGGGAAGGAAAATTTGAAATCATGTATCTTCTTAAGTATGGGAAAAATGGTGATGTGAGATGATTATTCATAAATAATTGTTTGTCTCAGACCATCCTTAAATGAATACAGCTGTTCTGCTTCTTTATGAATCATTTTCAGTAGATAGAAAATCACTTGCACCTAGCTCAGGACCAGCATGTATGTGTTTAAAAGGGACTAGAATGAGTTGATTTGTAGGTTGCCATTTAGCTGCTATTTGTAGAAACGGGCTCTCAGAAAGATTGAACTGTGCAGCAGTTCAGAACTGATTAGTGATTGGAAATTGTTCTTTTGTCCTGTTAAATAATATTTGAATGACAGCAGAAAGTTATGCAAGGAAAGAAAGGCAGGAGAAAGGTGACTTACAGGTGTTATAATTAGAATGCCACTTAGAAGTAATGGTCTAAAAAGTCAGTGTGCATTAACAATCGACACTTGTCTAGGAACTGGAAGGAGTTATAGTACATGGTTTTTGTTCTGGGCTATGTCTTGTCAGAGAGAAGCATTGGCTTTATTTTCCCTTCATGTAGCCATTCATTCCCCGTTGAAATATGGTAAAGTACAAAGGGTAGGCAACATTTAAAATAACAACAACACTGATAAAATGTTTTAGGTTTCTTTAAAGTGTGGCCACACGTGGTCAGCGATGTTTTCCTCTCTCTTCTCCATCTTTTTAAATTCCCATTTCCTGTCTGAGAATCCCTTCTAAGTGTTGATCAAAATTATGGCTTTTAGCATGCATCTCGTAACAAGTCTTAAAGAGTAGCTCATTGACCCCTGAGACTCTTTCAGGAGTCAAAACTGTGTTCATAACAATACTAAAACATTACTTGCTTATGGGGTATGTAGCAGAGTTTTCCAAAGGCTACATGATGTGTAACCAAGTGAATACAGAAAAGGCTAGGAGAATCTAGCTGTCTTCCTTAATCCAGACATTGAAAAGATCTTCAGAAATGTGACGTAAGACCACTCTTCTCTAGATTTGCAATGAGAAGCACTAAGGTTTGTTTCTATGTTAGAGTGTAACAGTGGGGTTACCTGGGTGTCTCAGTTGGTTAATCAGCTGCCTTTTAGCTCAGGTCATGATCCCAGGGTCCTTGGATCAAGCCCCACTTTGGGCTTCCTCCTCAGCAGGAAGGCTTTCTCCTTCTCCCTCTGCTGCTCCTCTTGCTTGTGCTCTCTCACTCACTCTCTCTGTCAAATAAATAAATAAAATCTGTCAAATAAATAAATAAAATCTTTAAAAAAAAAAAAAAGAATGTAACAGTGACCCCAATCTAGGCCAGAGAGTCATGGTGCTCCTATCTAATGATTGAGCAGATTGCGACTGGTCACAGGCAGTGCCCACCACACAGCACCTCCGTGTACATTCTAGGGACACATCCTGATAGATTGAGGCTATGTCTCCTGGTCTAGAGGTGAAACTTTTGCTCCTTTTTCATAATTGTGCTAGAGGGTCCATTCCAGATTATAAGGAGCTATGGAAATCTAGAAAAAGGAGAGCTTGACTTTAAGTAGGAACACCATACAACCTTGACAGTGACCCCACTGATATGTGCCATATTTGGAGTTTTCCTTGTATTGGTTGCTTCCAACTTTGGGAGGACCAAAGGGACCTTTCAGGACAGCCTTTTATTTGAGCATCTCCTATGTTCCAGCTATGTTCTAGGGGCTGGAAATAAGTCAGTGCACAAAAGAAAAACAAAAACACCTCTGTCCTCCTGGGGTTTCCATTCCAGCTTTGGAGTCCTTTGCTGTAGTCCCAGCTCCCTCTTCAGGGGACTCTGAGTTGGTGATGGCTGCTGTGGTGCTCACACCTCTTGTGTCTTGAGCACTGACTGGTATTGCTAAGTGGCTAGCTGCTGAGGATAGAGTGGAAACTGCTTGACGTTTTGTGATTTTTTTTATTATTATTATTTTTTAAAGTACCAAATGGTTGGGAATTTTCAAGTCATACGTGGAACAATAAAGGGAGCCTATCTAGTCACCCTTATTGTGGCTATTTTAATCTTGTTTTGTTTTCAAGTTAGTGCCACTTTTGTCAAGAAATTTAACTTAAAATAATTAAATACCAACTAATGTTAAATTTATTCTAATTGTTTTTCATTATTTGAAGAAAAATGTTCATACATGTGTGAGATTTTCCTTGCCTGGTGAGGTGCTCCCAAGACCCTGTAATTTGTTTAATAGACTTTTATACAGAAAGAGATTACTTGGCTCATTAGATTGAGTCACTTAATAATGACTTAAAGGTTAACTAACGCGGCCATCAGACTCTTGCTCACCGGCTGGACGTCTATCACATCACCAAATTCAGTCATTTCTAAATGCAGACGAGTGGGAATATCATTAGAATATTAATGAAAAAAGAAAGTGACATTCAAAACGTGAATGACGAACAATTGTCTCTAAAGATAATTTTAATTTTTAAGATACACTTAATAGAAGCTTTTTTTTTTTTTTTTAAATGGGGTGGCTTGTGACCCTCCCTTTATTGAAGGTGTTACAGGAGCTTTTTATTTATTTTATTTTTTAAAAAATATTTTATTTATTTATTTGACAGAGATTATAAGTAGGCAGAGAGGCAGGCAGAGAGAGAGGAGGAAGCAGGCTCCCTGCTGAGCAGAGAGCCTGATGTGGGGCTGGATCCCAGGACCTTGGGATCATGACCCAAGCCAAAGGCAGGCTTTAACCCACTGAGCCACGCAGGCGCCCCTGGTGTGAATAACATTTAAATTTTAATATCCCCTTGTCTGCTACACTTCCCATTCTTCTGTTTGCTTACCAGAGTCCAAAATTTTGATACCTCTCATGTACTATTCTATCATCTCTCACTCTTTCTGTCCTCATGAATTTATGCTCTTTATTACCCTTTGCTGTGATTTTATTGGGATTTTGAGAGAAAAGGAGATAAAAGTGTATTCATTCTGCCATGTTTTACTGGGAACCCATGTTCTAACATGTATTATCGAGTGCATGCAGCATACCAGGAATTGTGTTAGACACTTGTCTTTTCTCTAATTCAAAAATCCCTTCAAATTCTATTGAGGTCAGAATATTCATTCACATTAGTGCTGTTCACCTGTTATTTTTTGAGCACCATATATATGCTAGGCACTATCACAAAAAGCACTTCCTTCAATTATCACATTTACTCCAACGCATATAGGTAGTATACCTCATTTTAATGAATATGGAGACAAATTTAAAGTCACAGGCCCAGTAAAAAGTAATGTTGGGTTTGGGATAGGCTTTTAAAATAAATATTCTGTATATTTATAAATATATTTATAAATATATAAATATATATAATATAAGTATATTATAAATATAAATATATATTTATTATATATAATAAATATAAATATATTATATAAATAAATATAATATATATTATATTTATAAATATAAATATTCTGTATATCAACTATCTATTGGATATTAGATAACCATTGTGTGTTTTTTTTCCCCCCTTAAATGTAAGCTCTGCGCCCTGTGTGCGCCTTGAGCTCATGACCCCAAGATCAGGAGTCTCATGCTCTATTGACTGAACCAAGCAGATACCCAAACCATTATAGATTTTTAAGCAGGGGAATGCAGTATAGGATGAAAATGCTGTTTTTGTTTAATATAGTGATAATATTTAAGATACGTAATAGATCTGGGGCGCCTGGGTGGCTCAGTGGGTTAGGCCTCTGCATTCAGCTGGGGTCATGGTCTCAGGGTCCTGGGATCAAGCCCTGCGTCGGGCTCTCTGCTCAGCGGGGAGCCTGCTTCCCGCCTCTCTCTCTGCCTTCCTCTCTGCCTGCTTGTGACCTCTCTTTCTGTCAAATAAATAAATAAAATCTTAAAAACAACAACATAATAGATCTAAAAAGATAGGAGGCATCAACTAGCACTTAAAGCAGTAATGAATGGCCTGCAGTGTTAAAGGCCTAGATTTGGAGGGGAGAGAGCAGTAGCAATGAGGAAGGTAATTAGGTTTAAGAAGCACATGTGTGTGTGTGGTGGGGGGAGTCATTTGAATCCATTCTCTTGAATGAGCTACTATAACAAAGAACTTAGCCCTGTGTCTGGTACTCTCATTTCTGAATATGAATTGGTAGGCTTTGGTAACCAACTTAACTGTGACATTAATAAGGAATTAGAGGGAATGTCAAGTTTTCAAGTCAGGTGAATAGGAGTGCCATATCTAGGACTAAGGCAAGGTGGGAAGAAGTACAAGGGGAAACAAGTAAACTTGAACAACATATGTGAATGTCATGGTTTTTTGGAAATATGAACATCTGACATGTCTTCTGTATTTCTTTGTTTCTTGGCATTTTTCTGAATGTCCTGTAATCATACCGTACACTATTACAGAAAGTTGACTTCATTCGGTCACGTGATTTGTTGGTTGGCAATAGTATATACCTGTATTTTTTTTTTCAAGATTTTATCTATTTATTTGACAGAGAGAGAGAGATCACAAGTAGGCAGAAAGGCAGGCGGGGTTGGGGGGGGGAGCAGGTTCCCCGCCGAGCAGAGAGCCCGATGCGGGACTCGATCCCAGGATCCTGAGATCATGACCTGAGCCGAAGTGAGAGGCTTAACCCACTGAACCACCCAGGCACCCTATACCCATATTTTTAAGCTGATCTTTAGTATTTTTAAATCTTAATTTGAGGGCCATTTTTTTTTCCTTTTTGGAAGCAAGTACTCTGATTTCATTAGCATACAGAGTGTTTTTGCAAGGCAATTCTAAAAGACCAGGAACCATGTCTAAAAGACATGAATGGACAGTTCAGGTAAAAAGGAAAAATGATCAATCGTCACCATAATTAAAGACACACACACAAACAAAATATTATTTATTTTAATTTTAATATTTTATTTAAGTAAAAATTATTTAAAGATGTGTCAATCCCTAGTACTGGGAGAACACATATTCTCAAATACTACTGATGGGAGGTGAGGGAGAGAGTGTAAATCAATGCAGCCTTCTTGGAGGGGAGCTTGATGATATCTATCCAAAATTTAAATCCATATATCCCTTGACACAGCAATTCATCTTCTCCAAATTATCTCATAGACACACTTGCATAAGTGTGTCATGATAGATGCCAGAGAATACCAATGGTGCATTGTTTGAAAATAGCATTAATTCTTCACTCGTAGAAGAGTTAGTTCAGTGGATTATGCAGTCCATATCATAGAATATAGTATATAGTCTTTTTTTTTAAAAGATTTTATTTATTTATTTGACAGACAGAGATCGCAAGTAGGCAGAGAGGCAGGCAGAGAGAGAGAGAGGAGGAAGCAGGCTCCCGCGGAGCAGAGAGCCCTATGCGGGACTCGATCCCAGGACCCTGGGATCATGACCTGAGCCGAAGGCAGAGGCTTTAACCCATTGAGCCACCCAGGCGCCCTGGTATATAGTCTTTAAAAAGAGTGAGATGAAGACATATGTATGGGAAAATGTCCAAGGCATGTTAAGTTTAAAAAAAAAAGATATGGAATAATATATATGATCAAGTTGGATTTATGTTAAAAATTATGTTTCTAAAAGCATAAAATATTTTTGGAAATATGCTCCAGAAGGATGCTCAGTTAACAGTAGTTACCTCTAGAGAGGCAACTAGGGACAAAAAGCAGAGGGAGAGCTTTACTCTTGTAGTTTTATGTTCTGTATGATATTAGTTTTATTTTTTAAGCATATAAAATTAATATGATAAAGCAGATCTCCACTGTCCTTTGCTAAACTTTTTTTTTTTTAAATAAACTACCCCCAACGTGGGGCTCAAACTCACCACCCCAAGATCAAGAGTCAACTACTCTGCTTACTGAGCCAGCCTGGTGCCCCTCCTTTGCTAAACTTATAATGAACCCTGGGGCTCCTGGGTGGCTCAGTCGATTGGGTGTCTGACTCTTGAGCTCAGCTCAGGTCTTGATTTTAGGATTGTGGGTCTGGGCCCCATTTTGGGCTCTGTGCTGGGCATAGAACCTACTTAGAAACAAACAACAACAAAAAAAACAAAACTTAAAATGAACCTTGCTTTCCATAACTAAAAAAAATCATTATAGAAAATTTCAAACTTTATCTATACCCCTTCCATCTTCCTTACAGTACTCCTGGATTCTTTTTTTTTTTTTTTTTAAGATTTTATTTACTTATTTGATAGACAGAAATTACAAGTAGTCAGAGAGGCAGGCAGGGAGAGAGGAGGAAGCAGGCTCCCCACTGAGCAGAGAGCCCGATGCGGGGCTCGATCCCAGGACCCTGAGACCATGACCTGAGCCGAAGGCAGAGGCTTTAACCCACTGAGCCACCCAGGCACCCCTCTTGGATTCTTTTGAAACAAATCCTAGACATTATATTATCTCATCTATAAATAGTTTATTATGTGCCTTGAAAAGATAAGAATTATTTTTTATAAACATAACCACAGTAATTATCATGCATGTAAATATTGATAGTAATTCCTTAATATCACCAAATATGTTAGTCAATGTGCAGATCTCCCTGATTATTTCATTTTTTAAAATAGTTGGCTCATTTGAATCAGGATCCAAATAAAGTTCAAACATTGCAATTAGCTGATAGTATCTCTCTCTCTCTTTCCTCCTTCCACTCTTTTTCTTTGAAACTTCCTTGTCCTATTTGAATCATTTGTCCTATAGGATTTCCTTCAGCCTGAATATTGGTGACTGTATCCTAGTGACAGTTAACCATTATTAGATTGTTTACTACATTGACTGTAAATTAGTAGTAAAATCCAGAGACAAATTAGATTCAGGTTCTGTTTCTGAGGAAGAAATTCTAGTGAGGAAGAAATTCTAGGGGTATATTTTCATTATGAGGTAATGTATGGGTATCTTTTTATTTATTTTTTTAAGATTTATTTATTTCAGAGAGAAAGAGTATGAGCTGGAGAGGGAGAGAATCTTAAGCAGATTCCCTGTTGAGTGTGGAGCCAGTACAGGGGCTCAATGTCATTGCCCTGAAATATGACCTGAGCTGAAACCAAGATATGGATGCTCAACTGACTGAGCCTCCCAGGCACCCCTGTCTGGTTATCTTTTTTGTGATATCAGTAGCCACTGATGATCATTGCCTAGGACCACTAATTGAAGAGTCTTCCATAAATGGAACTATTAGCTAGTGGCTTTGGCCAATATATTAAGTATTCTAGGGTATACAACATTTGGATACAGATTATTTTAAATACTTTCTGACTTTTTTATTGTCTGCAGCTATTTCCATTGGTCTGCTAGTTTATTTTTGAACCCTTTTGTCATGGTATAAAGTCTTCTATTTGATCATATGGATCATCATGTTTTTTAAACCCCAGCTAAAAAGTTACTTTTGGGGCGCTTGGGTGGCTCAACTGGTTGAGTGTCTGCCTTCAGCTCAGGTCATGATCCCAGGGTCCCGGGATCGAGTCCCACGTCCAGCTCCCTGCTGAGCAGAGTCTGCTTCACCCTCTCCCTCCAACCCTCTCCCCTGCTGTGCTCTCATTTGCTCTCTCTCTCTAATGAATAAATGAAAAAAATCTTTTTAAAAAAGGTTACTTTTAATTTTTCAGTTTTTATTGGATATTTTTCTCCCTTCTGAGTGTATGTAAAAAAATCAGAGACCTGATTACTAATAATTAGCCAAACAGAATACTAGATTATAAAGTTGTTTGTTTGCTTATTCAGTCTTTCATTCAACAGAGTTTATTAAGTATATGTGCTGTGTTCATGGTACCATGTCCAGCTCACGTTGATTATCGTTGTGATGCAGTCCTTCAGACAGGCGGTATGGTGCAACATGGTAGATGGTGAGTAAGGGAAGACATGTGTGTGTGCTCTGAAGCATGAAGAAGGTTCCCCTAAATCAGTCTTGAAGGGTAGTGGAAGGTTTCCTGGAGGAAGGGTAAGTAAGAGCCAGACCAAGGAAAGGTAGGTGGCCAGGGAATGATGAAAACGTTCTAGGGGAAGGAGTAGCTTGTGGAAAGGCCTAGAAGTGAGAGTAAGCTGTTGCATGGGGGCACTAAAAATAATTTAGAATAATGGGAGCATAGCTGTGGTGTGAGGAACGTGGGATGGGCTAGAGTGGGGCAGGGCCAGACCATAAGAGACTTGATGAGCCATAGTGAGTTTGGGCTTTATCCCCAAGGCAGCAAGGATGATGTATTTGGGTTTCAGGCCGAAGGCAGAAAGGCCTATTAAAAAAGCAGTGACAGTACTGTGGACTAGAACCGACAGTGGTTTGAATTAGGTTAGAGGCATTGGAGATGGAAGTAGTCTTATTTGTTCTTTCAGAAAATACTTTCAGATAAACCTGTTTCTTGGTAGGTGCTGATCTAGGCGCTTGGGAGTCAGCAGTAACCAAAATAGAACTCCCTGCCCTCCTGGAGCGTACACTGCAGCGGGGAGAAAGACAGTAAATAAATAGATACTGTGCTTATCTAGTGGTAATTGCCTGGGAGAAGGATAAACCAGAAAAAGGGATGAGGATAAGGGAGTGTGTGTGGGATAGGATTTTTTGTGTAGAGTGACCAGTGATGGCTTCACTGAGAAGGTAGCACGTGAGCACCTATCTGAGTGAAGTGAGGAAGCAAGCCATGCGGATATCTGAGGGAAGAGTGTTTGAAACAGCAGAAACAGAATTGCATGGGTCTTGGGATCAGAGGTTGCGTAGTGTGGCAGAGGAACAATGAGGAGGCCAGTGGCTGAAGAGGAACAGGTGAGCGGGAGAATAAGGGGAGTTGGGCCAGAGAGATAGCCTTATTGGCCATTGTGAAATTGTGATGGACAGGAGTAGAATCAAGATTCAAACGGAAGAATCAGTAAGATTTGGGGATTGACTGGATATGGGTGGTGGAAAGGAGGAAGGAGATAGGGAACAAAGTGATCTTGTAACGTGAATATTTTGACTTCATTTAAGAGAATAAAGCAGCTGGAGCAGATAAGCTTAGATACCTATTATCATGCAAATCTCTTTTTTATTACAACATTGGGGAAGAGGTAATATTGATTATACCCATTATGAAGGGAAGAAGTCTCTCACCATAGAATGGATTTTCCTTTGGTTTTGGTGGTTCTCCAATTAAGGACAGACTTGACTGCTCAGCAGCCAAGAGAATGCCTGAGGAATGGGGAAGCAGGGCTAGGCTAGATATTGATAGAGCCCTTAGGATACTGCAGACTACCCCACCACATTACCACACCCTATATACACAGACACACGCATATCCCATTTGCATTTTGTTCTTCTTTGCAGTCTTTAAGATCTCTGCTAAATTCCTAGTTGAAATTAACCTAGTTCAGTAGTATTGCAGCTGTTTCTACTAAGAGGGAAGTCATCATGATTTTGTGTCTTTCCTAAACATCGTTTCGGAGATGCATCCATTCATTAAATCCTCATTTACTAATGATCTGCATAAGTCTCCATGCGATGCCTGGATGACAAAGAGGACAATGATATGGTCATTTTGCCAGCTCTTAAGGACTTCAAAATTTACTAAGGTGGACAAGGGAAATCAGGGGTCACAGTTAGGCGTGTTGTAATACTGGGTGTGAAGAAGGTATGGGGAGTCCAGGGAAGGGTTCTTTATTCTTTTGGCTAAGTGAGGTAAACTTCTAAAAGAGGAGGATAACTTCTGAAGCCATGACATTTTCATGTGCTACCTAATCTGTGTGGAACATGCCCATCTACTTCTGTCCTTCTTTCCAAGTCCTTCAGACCGATCTTCCTGAGAAGACTGTGTTTATAGGTCCCTGTATGACCTTCCTTGTTCTTTCCCAGTATTCTGTAGACTATAAGAGCCGGAAGGAAACAACTATGGGGTCAGTTAACAGAAAGCAAATAGTATAAGTAGGTTCATATGTAGTTTATTTTGTATTAATTCCTAATTAAAATTAGTAATACTGTTATACAAATAGAACTATATAGAAGTAGCTTTAAAAATACCTTGGCTTCTGGGGCGTCTGGGTGGCTCAGTTGGTTCAGCATCTGCCTTCGGCTAAGGTTACTGTCCCAGGGCCCTGTCATTGAGCCCCCTTGTCTGGCTCCCTGCTCAGCAGGGAGTCTCCTCCTTCTCCCTCTGCCTCTTCCCTCAACTCATGCTCACTCTTTCTCAAATAAATAAATAAAATCTTAAAAAAAAACCCAAATAGTGGCTTCTATCTTACAGAATAGCATTTCTTGAACTTGTGACATTTATATACCACTGTGTCACAGTGGTATTTGTCACACACAGGTAAAATTTGTAGAGTTACTTAGTATTTTTCTGTAGGCCAAGTGCCCCCCCTTTTTTTTCTAACTTCAAAGGCTACTTGAACCTCATCTTAAAAAATATTTGCAGAGTTATGATTTTCTGTTATTTTATAAAAATATGTGACTCCTGTATTAAAAAATATTTGCCCCTGGAGAGTTCCATTTCTGGATGAGACAGAGTAAGCACACGCCACCCAGTCTCTCCCACAGGATGCAGCTAAAAACCTGGGTAGAACACATGGAATAGCAATTCAGGGACTCTGAGAAGTCGGCAGTAGCAGGTAGATTAGAGAAGAGCAGGATTTGAAATACCACCATCCAGCTGGGAGTTTCCTTTTTTATTTCTAGTGTCCTCTGCCTGGACTCCATGCCCCCCAAACCTGGAAGTGGGCACCAGGCAAGGACAGAGAGAGCTCTAGGATAAACCCTCTAGTGCTGACTCAAGTGGAAAAGGAGACTCCTAGTACTCAGAGAGAGTGGTAGAAACTGCCCCCTTTAAAGAAATTTTCATCATTCTGTCATGCCCCAATCCCCAGGAAATCTTGTGTTGGTGCTGGCAGTGTCAGCAGCAGTGGGGGCTTACAGATCCCTGAAGCTCTAAGGGAGCGGAACCTTTCTCTCTAGTTGGAGAAGCTGTCATCCTAAAACGGTAGGGGTGAACTCCCATGACTTTTTTCCTTTCTCTGTCTTCCTGCTGCCTAGCTCCCAAATCATGTGGTAGAATGAGATAACAGAAGCCCCAGGTGTCTGGCTGGAAGACAGGAAAGGGGAGCTCCAAAGAACCATAAAGTACTTAGGAGACAGTGGAGAGGGAGGAGCTTAGGAAAGTAACCCCATAAGGTTGTGGTCTCCTGGGCTCACCCCCCCCAGTTGTCACATGCATGGATCTGTTCCCAAACAGCATACCAACAACTTCTGAGCATTGAGATATAAAATGAATCACTGTCTAGGTCCTAGACTGGCCACTGGGTTGCGCTCCTGCCAGACATATCAGAATAGTTTTGCAAAGCCTTTGAATGTAGAAATGACATTTAAATCATACCCCACAGAAGGTTGGCTAGAACTTGGGACCGGATTCCAGCCAGGTGGGTTGCCTACTAAAGTAAAAATATCAACATTTTCCGTAGGATTTAAACAAAATGCAGAGTTTCATAATACTGAAAATGTTCAGGACAGAATATAAAATTATTTAGCCTACAGAAAAATGGGAAATTCTTAGCCAGTGTGAAAGAGACAACCAATAGATAATATCTCTTCTCTACATGTGGATTATGCGCTTCCATTCAATTTGATTAGCAAGCCTTGGCCACATGCCCGCCGCTGGCCTAGTGACCATTGCCAGGGAGTACCACGCACAAATGGGCTGACACTTCTCAGGACCCACCTCTGGAACTAGTGCTGAAGTCATCTCCTTCGGAAGCATATGGCCCTACAGAGGACTAGTGGCTACTCAGAGTAAAAAAACAGAAGTTCTCACTTCCAGACTTCATAAAAACTTATCTAAGTTGGGTTCTGGGATTTTAAGGGACTTTTCTATAGTAAGGTACAGAGAGGCTTGAAGAGAGAGAATCTGTCAGATGGCTCAGTACACTTTTTATTAAGCCGCTGGTGTGTTTTCCCTTTTTATGATTCTTTTTTTATTTTTTAGGCAGATGGGGAAATATGCTTCAAGGCCAACTGTTGTTTTAACACTGAAGTAAATAACTCGTTGAAGAATGCAGGTGTAGAGAGCCATACTTTAGCCTTTGTAGCTGAAGATGACAGCCACTGACCAGTAGTTGCCATCCCCCTAGCAGGTCCCCAACAGCTGCCCATACTGGTCCGGGATTTGTAGCTGCAGACTCCAGGTCCCAAGTTTGGCACAGTTTGCACTTACTCTCCTCTGTTCAGGAAGAAGTATTTCAGGTGTTCATCCATGCTTCCTTGGTTTATCTGTCACTGTGATTCCCTGAGTTCCCAGAGGTACTGTATCATTTGAAGTTTTGCTTTCGTGTGTCTTCAGAGTGTTTCTTTTTCCTATTCTGCTTGAATTATCTCTGTTCAGCTCATCACACACCAGCTACTTGGGAATGCAAAGCAGAGAATTTTAGAAAGCATGCTTGAGAGAGAGGCTATTGAAAGTGGAAGCAGAGCTTATTAATGTTACAAGTTCTTAAGGCCTTAAATGTGTCAAGTTTCAATTTGTGCAGGCAAAAAGGGGTCAGAATGAAGATAGCTTTAAATTGTAAATAAATTTAAAGCTATAAAATGGCAGGATCAGGTTTTGAGGGACTAAGTTGAAGAGGTGACTAAGAGCCCAGAGTAATAATTTGCCCAAAAGTCCTCTGTATTACCTTTATAATATTAGACCAATGGGAAAGGGGACATTGTGGGAATCATGTGGAAAGACCTCAGCAGAGAGCAAGCTAGTCATAGTCCTCACTCTCTTGGCAGTGTCATCTTAAGATCTGGAGCAAGTCACAAGATTAAATGTTGACACTCATTTCTAGAGCGCTAACTCCGTGCCAGGCATTGCTCTAAGCATTTTATATACAACTCATCTAATCCTTACAACAACCCTGTGGAGTAGAAACTGTTATTGTCCTCATATTATGGATAAGGAAATTGAGGGCCAAAGAAATGATTTGCCCAAGGCTGTATAAAACAAATAAGCACAGAGCTAGAATTCCAACCCAGGCAGCTTGGTTTTGACCTTTTAACCACTATGCTGGATTGCCTCTCAGTTTGGTTTTACATGATGCATTAAAAATACCTACCATAACTATCTTTCAGAGTTGTGGGAAGCAGAAAATGAAATAATAAAAATTCTCTTAATAAAGAATCATTTTTTCCAAAAGAAAACTGTAGCATAAGAACACAACACCAATGCTGGCAATTACTATGAGAAAGCCCATTTCTAGAGAACTGTGACATTTAGAATCAGAATCTTAAGTTAGGTTATAAGTTCCTCCAAGGATTCATTCTAAGAGGATTTTTATCTAAAACCATGGTTCTCAGATTCTGAAAATTTCACAGATCTGTCAGATATACACTTGTGCACACACACGTACACACACACACACACCCCAACCCAAACTACCATCTGCTATCATTTACCATTACAGAAAGGGCATATAACACCAAGAACATTGGTGAGATATAACCCCTTATTGGGTATATGATTTGCAAGTATTTTTTCTCATTCCGTAGGTTACTTTTTGACGCTGTTGTGTTCTTTGGTGCACAAAAGTTTTTAAGTTTGATGTAGTCCTTTTCGTCAATTTTGCTTTTGTTGCCTGTGCTTTTGGTGTCATATCTGAGAAATTCTTGCCAAGTCCAGACGCCATGAAAATTTCCCCTATGTTCTATAAGTTGTATAGTTTTAGGTCTTACATTGAGGTCTTTAATCCATGCAGTGTAAGATAAAGGTCCAACTTCATTCCTTTCCATATGGATATCCAGTTTTCCCAACATCATTTGTTGAAGAGACTATCCTTTCCTCAAAGAATGGTCTTGACATTCTTGTCAGGATCATTTCACTATGAAACAAGGGTTTATTTCTGGGCTCTCTGTCCTGTTCTATTGGTCTGTTTGCCTTTATGACAGTTCTGCATTGTTTCGATTACTGCAGCTTTGTAACAGTTTGAAATCAGAAAGTATGAATCCTCCAACCTTGTTTTTTTTTGAAAATTGTTTTGGCTTTCTGGAGTCCCTTGAGATTCCATATGAATTTTAGGGTGATATTTCTGCCAAAAATGCCATTGAGATTTTGATAAAGATTTTATTGAATCTCTACATCACTTTGGGTAGAGTAGGCATCTTAACAATACTGTTTTCTAATGAACATGAAATGTCTTCTCATGTATCTGTGTCTAGTCCAGTGAAGTGATTTGGTCCTGGCCTTTTCTTTTTTGGGAGGTCGTTTGTTTTCATTGAAGAGTAGTTGGCACACACAGTGTTACATTAGTTTCAGGTGTACAACTCAGTGATGCACCAGATCTGTACATTATGTTGTTCCCACCACAAGAACGGCTACCACCTGTCACGATAGAGTGCTCTTACAATACCATCGACTATATCCCATTGGGAGGTTTTTGATTTCAGATTCAATTTCCTCATTGGTTATTGGTCTTTTCAGATTTTCTTTTTCTTAATGATCCAGTCTTTTGTAGATTGGTAAATTGTGTGTTTTTAAGAATGTATCCATTTCTTCAAAATTATCCAATTTGTGGTGTGTAGTCACTCATAGTATTCTGTTACAATCCTTCTTATTTCTGTGGAATTAGTTGTAATTTTCCCTTTCATTTCTGATTTTAATTATCTAAGTCTTCTCTTTTATACTAATTAACTATGTAAGGCTTTGTCAGTTTTGTTGATCTTTTCAAAAAACCTACTCTTAGTTTCATTGACTTTTTTTTTTCCTATGCTGTTTGGTTTCTTTTTCTTTTTCTTTTTCTTTTTTTAACCTAATCTTCGTTATTTCCTTCCTCCTGGTAGCTTTGGGCTTAGTTCTTCTTTTTCCAGTTTCTAGAGGTTTAAAGTTAGGTTATTGATTGAGGTGTTTTGTTGTTGTTTTTTAATGTACACATTTACAGTTACCCTCTTAAAAGCACTGTTTTCACTGGATCCCATAGTTGTGGTACTTGTTTTTGTTTTTGTTTTGAAGATTTTATTTATTTATTTGACAGACAGAGATCACAAGTAGGCAGAGAGGCAGGCAGAGAGAGAGGAAGAAGCAGGCTCCCTGCTGAGCAGAGAGCCTGATGCGGGGCTTGACCCCAGAACCCCAGGACCCCAGGACCCCAGGATCATGACCTGAGCTGAAGGCAGAGGCTTTAACTCACTGAACCACCCAGGCGCCCTGTGGTATTTGGTTTTTCACTTTCATTCGTCTCAAGGTATCTTCTGAGTTCCCTTGGGACTTCTTTGACCTCTTGGTTATTTATGAGTGTGCCGTTTAATTTCCATGTATTTGAAGATTTTCCTATTTTCCCTGTGCTGTTGATTTCTAGTTTCATTTCATTGTGTTGGAAAGGCTACTTTGTATGATTCCAGTCTTCTTGAGTTTGTAAAGACTCGTTTTGTGGCCTGACATGTGTTTTATCCTAGGAGAACGTTCCAGGTGCACTTGAGAAGAATGTATATTCTGTTACCGGGTGGAGTGTTCTGTATATGTGTGTTAAGTCCATTTGGTTTATAATGTTCGGGTTCTCTATTTCCTTACTGATCTTCTGTTTGGTTGTTCCATCCATTATTGAAAGTGGAGGGTTGAAACATCTTACTGTGTTGCTGTCTATATTACATTCAAGTTGGTCAGAATTTGCTTCAGATACTTAGGAGCTCTGAGGTTTGGTGTATAAATGTTCATAATTATTTTATGTTTTAGGTGAATTGACCTTTTTGTCATTAAATAATGTCTTTCTTTGTCCCTTGTAACAGTTTTTAAAAAAATTTTATTTATTTAAGTAATCTCTGTACCCCACATGGGGCTCAAACTCACAATGCTGAGATCAAGAGTCACGTGCTCTTCCAGCTGAGCCAGCCAGGCACCTCTCCTGTAACAGTTTTTGATTTAAAGTTTATTCTGTCTGACAGTAGTATAGCAACTCCTGTTCTCTTTTGGTTATCATTTGCATGGAATTTTTTTCTTCCTTTTTACTTTCAGTGTGTATTCTTAGATCTAAAGTGTATCTCTTGTAGACAGCATATAGTTGGATCTTGCTTTTTTAAAAAAGATTTTATTTGGGGCACCTAGGTGGCTCAGTTGGTTAAGCGTCTGTCTGTAGTTTGGGTCATGATCCCGGGGTCCTGGGATTGAGCCCTGTATTGGGCTCCCTGCTCAGCAGGGAGCCTGCTTCTCCCTCTGCTCAGCCTGCTTTTCTCCTGCTTGTCCTCTCTCTCTGTCAAATAAATAAAATCTTTAAAAAAAAAAGATTTTATTTATTTTTGAGAGAGCGAGAGAGAGATCACAAGTAGTCAGAGAGGTAGGCAGAGGGAGGCAGGCTCCCTGCTCAGCGGCAGAGGGAGCAGGCTCCCTGTTCAGCAGTACTTCATCCCAGGACCTTAGGATCATGACCTGAGTCAAAGGCAGACGCTTAACCAACCGAGCTACCCAGGGATCCCTGGGTGCCTGAACTTACCACCCCCGAGATCAAGACCTGAGCTGAGATCAAGAGTTGGACACTTAACCAACCTAGCTACCCAGGCACTCCTACACTTTATGTTATTGATGTTAGAAATTACATCTTTATATATTGGATACCAATCAACATAGATTTATAGTTTTTAAATGTTTTTATCATTTAAATTTTATATATCAAAAATTACTGTAATATAGGTTACTATATTTGTCTGTGTATTTACTTTTACTGGAGAACCTTATATTTGTATGTTTTTGTGTCGCTGTCTATTGTCTTTTTCTTTGTAAAGATTCCATTTAGCATTACTTATAGAGCAGGACTGGTGCTAATGACCTGTCTCAGCTTTTCTTATGTGAGAAAGTCTTAATTTTACCTTCATTTTAAAAAAATATTTTATTTATTGACACACAGAGAGAGATCACAAGTAGGCAGAGAGGCAGGCAGAGAGGGGGAAGCAGGCTCCCTGCCGAGCAGAGAGCCCAATGCGGGGCTGGATCCCAAGACCCTGAGACCATGACCTGAGCCGAAGGCAGAGGCTTAACCTTCTGAGCCACTTAGGTGCCCCAATTTCACTTTCATTTTTGGAAGTTAATTTTGCTGGATACAGTACTCTTGGTTGACAGGGGTTTTATTTCTTTCAACACTTTGAATAGTAGCATCTCACTCCATTCTAGCCTACAGAGTTTCTGCTGAGAAATCACTGATAATCAAATGGAAGCTCACTTGTATGTGACAAATAGCTTTTCTCTTGTTGCTTTGAACAATGTGGTGTGTCTTGCTGTGGTTCTTCTTGGATTTATATTAGTTGGGAGTCTTTGCTTTTTGACTGTGTATGTCCATTTCTTTCCTCAGGTTTGGGATGTTCTCAGCCATTATTTCTTCAAATATGCTCTCTATCCCTTTCTCTTTCTTTTCCTTTTCTGGGACTCCCATAGTATATACATTGGTTTTCTTAATAGTGTCCTATAAGTCCCTAAGGCTCTCTTCACTTTTCTTCATTCTTTTTTCTTTTTATTCCTCTGACTTAATTTCAAATGACCGGTGCGAGTCATTGCAAGCAAAGGACCTTTGCTGCTTTTTTCTTCTGCTTTGTCATATTTGCTATTAAACCCCTCTAATGATTTTTTCACTTCAGTTATTGTATTTTACAGAATTTACAGAATTTCTTTTTATTCTTTTTGAGATTTTATTTATTTGAGAGAGAGAGAGACAGAGACTGAGAACAAGCGGGGAAAGGGGCAGAGGGAGAGGGAGGGGACAAGCAGACTACCCACTGAATGGGGAGCCCAATGCGAGTCTTGATCCCAGGACCCTGAGATCATAACCTGAGCCGAAGTTAGTCACTTAACTGACTGGGCCACCCAGGCACCCCTCAGGTCCAGAATTTCTGTTTCTGTTTCTTTTCTTTCTTTCTTTCTTTTCTTTTCTTTTCTTTTTTTTTTTTTTTAAGATTTTAAAACAACCACCTATCCCAGTCTTTGTGTACTAGATTTGTGTAGGGAAGACCTTCACCAGTTAGCCCAGCTGGAGGTTCTAGGATCCCTCAAACTTTTTCTAATTTCTTGTCCCCCAGATGTCTGCCTACAGAACTGTACCTCAGACATACAATTTACCTCTGTTTTTTCAGTGGTTTCCAAACTCTGACACCAGTCTGGTAAGTGTTGAGTCTGGTGAGACAGAAATATGTCCTTCAGCAAACCCTCAGATGAGCCAGAATGTTGGGTGCTCTGTCTGCCATTCTTTCTGTCCAGAGAGAGGAATCCTGGTTGAGGGGTTTTCCTCCTAGTTGCTCCATGCTCTGCTGTGTAGGGAGAGGGTTATCAATGGGCACATGAATACATAAATTTCTTTTCCCTTTTTTTCTGAAATCTCCTGGTTTTATAATGACTTGGGTGTTATAGCTTTTTAGGTGATCTCTGGAGTTCTAACAGAGGTATTCTGATCCATGTTATGAACTCACTTTCTCTGTTGAAGAATGAATGAGGGCCTATAACTTTGTAGTGTGCTATCTTGCTGATATCATTCCCTCTAATGCTTTTTGTTTTTAAAGAATTTTGCTTTGCATTGGCAATAGGAAGAAGTGGAAGCTGCCTTAAAGTAATTGATATATATTCTGACCAAGAATACAAGAATTTATAAATTAAAAGTATCAGTATTTGGTAGACTGTAATAAGTGCTCAGCCTATAAATGCAATAGGAGCTGAGAGTAGAACTTCATAAATCTTAAACCTGGAATTGGGCAAATAATAAGCTTCTATAGATGGTAAGCTCCCTGAAGACAAGGACTGTGCTTTTTTTTTTTTTTAAGATTTTATTTATTTGTCAGAGAGAGAGACATAGAGCACAAGCAAGGGGAGTGGCAGGGAGAGGGAGAAGTGGGCTCCCTGCTAGGGACCCCAATGTGGGACTCAATCCCAGGATCCTGGGATCATGACCTGAGCTGAAGGCAGACGCTTAACCACCTGAGCCACCCAGGTGCCCTAACAAACAGGGCTTTAAAGTCAAATGCTGGGCACCTGGGCGGCTTAGTCTGTTAAGCGGCTGCCTTCAGTTCAGGTCAGGATCCCAGGGTCCTGGGATGGAGCCCCATGTTAGGCTCTCTGCTCAGAGAGGAGTCTGCTTCTCCCTCTCCCTCTGTCCCTCCTCCCTGCTCTAGCTCTCTCTCTCTCCCTCCTTCTCTTAAATAAATAAATAAAATCTTTGGAAAAAAAATAAAACACTGTTTGTTGATATGTTAGTAGACCTGCTAATATATTCAACACATTTTTCAAGTTCTGTCTCATTTTAGCATCATCGACAGTGCTTTGCGAAGAGGGCAGAATTCTACAATAGCTTTTTAGGAGACATTGCCAAGACAATTTTGAAATCAGACAGTGAATTGTCCGGGCCAGGTTAATAAATGTTTTCCAGATGAACTGTTACCCTGCTCTTTATCACTTGGCTCCTTATAGTGTACAGAAGTCTTGCTACTGTTTCTTATTTTCCTTGAACCCATACTGTGATAATCTTGTTCACATCTGCCTTATTTGAGCCCAGATTCTCACCTGTGATGTATGACAGGTATAAGGGAATTCTCAATCATACCAATGAGACCTAGTGAGAGAGAAGCCTTGCTATGTTTTTTTAAAGATTTTTATTTATTTATTTGACAGAGATCACAAGTAGGCAGAGCAGCAGGCAGAGAGAGAGGGGGAAGCAGGCTCCCTGCTGAGCAGAGAGCCTGATGTGGGGCTCAATCCCAGGATCCTGAGATCATGACCTAAGCTGAAGGCAGAGGCTTCTGAGCCACCCAGGCGCTGGTACCATGCTATGTTCTTCATGTGGAATTTTTGTACTTCTTTTCACATTTCAAACTGGAGTCATTTTCCAAAACCTTGCATTGTTAGAGTATGGCAGAACGTTTAGAGCAATGTTGCACATTGGTGCTTAAACATTTTATCACCTATTATAACTCTTTAGTTATTAATCATTTATTTCAACTATGAGGATTAACAAGGAAACATTTTATATTCAATTAACAACAAAAATTCACTTCCTTAAACATAGATCTGAATGTTTCATTAACTAGAATTCAAGTCAAAAGCAACCTCCACCCCTTTCCCCCCAAAAAAGGTTGGGGCAAAAAAGGTAACTGAAAGTGTCACATGATCTTTAATCACAAAAGACTAATAGAAATGTTGAATTATGTTTATTCTAGTGTTTTGAAATGTCAGAGTAGTCAATTATTTGAGTTCATTGATATTTTATAACGTTCCAATCCTATTTTGACTGGTTTCTGTGCCTAAAACATACTTCTTGGTACATCATAGGTGGACTCTCAATAGTACTTATTGATGTAATAAAATAGTGATAAAATATTTGCTGCCAGAAATGCCCTTTCAATTAAACTGGTATCTGTGAACAACATAGTCCTCATAATAACAGTGAGTTTCTAGTTGAACAAAACGAACTTCTTTCAAATAATGTCACTTTGTTGAGAGCTATCAGAAATGACTTACTGTGCTTGCAAGAAACACACCAGGTATGTGAACTATCTGGAAAGCCAAGTCTTTTTAAACATTTGACTGTTTTGCCAGCAAATACCTAATTTCACTAGGACCTAGGCATTTACCAGGACACATGTATGTTGCTACAAAAGTGTGACAGTCCTGTAAAATGTCCAGCAAAGGAACTGGAACCAGGAAAGAATCAGTGAGTGGGAAGTCATCATAGAACTTCAAAAGACAATTGTGTCTGTGTAACACAGAACAAAAGTTCAACTTATACTATCAAAGTGATGGAATTCTACCTAGGATTAAAAAGACCAGCAACTAACATGAATAGAAAATGCCCAGGAAAGGTTTGGGGTCAAGTTCTTAGTTTTTGTCTGTATGAAGAGCCCTGGGTAAGGAGTGATAAAAAGTGGTGCGGCCTTTGCCTTAAGGAGCTTGGACTATGGTGAGGAGACTAGATAAACAACTGAGGGCTGTAGGCAATGAGAGGCGTTCTTGGAGGGAGAGATTCATTGTGCAGTGAAGTGGTTAGGAAAAGCCTGAGCATAGAGCAGACAAAATGGTATTCCAAGGAAGTGAGTATTATCAGGATTTTGAGTAAATGGTGAGCACATCAGTCTGGTTTGCATGCAAAGAAAGGGTTCAAGATAATATTAGAGGCTACTTTGGCATCCAGTTGTTTGGAATACTTATAAAGGTCTGGCTAAGGGACTTAGGCGTTATCATACAAATAATGGCAAGCTGTTAGAGATGGTAGTTGTGGGTTTTTGTTTTTATTTAATTTGGAGCAATGGTTAATGTTAAGTCTGGATTTGGAAGCTCAGAAGGGTTAGTGGTGAAGGGAAATAATCAGTTTACTTCAAAAATACTAGCATCACTTTTTGTAGCCAAAATGTAGGTTATATTGTTTGGAGTTTCCTATTATACTCTGAAGTTCAGTCAGGCCCTAAAAGTAGCACCAGTGTATCAGAATCTCCTGCTGGCTGGCACTGGTGCTGCATATTGCTTGCAGATCTGTTCTGTTTACTCCACTATTGTCTCTCTTCCTACCATGAACTTACTATTTACTTGAATACTTTCAAAAGTACAAAACAACAAGGAATTTCTGCAGGGGTTAAAGTAGGCACTGGATTACCAAAACAAACTTCCCCAAAGTTTGAAGACCTGTGATCATTGGGAGGAAATGAGGGTCTTGCTTTGAACTTAGCTACATCCACCACGAAAACAGGCCTAAAGAGTGCCTAGAAGAGAAAGCTGTACAAGTAAGTTTTATTAGACCTTCTTGGAAACAGATAAACTGTGGAGGAATTAAACTGTTTCAGAGAAGAGATAAAGAGGTAAAGCTACCCATTTCATTTTTTGAGGTTAGTGTAATTTTGTTACAAAAACAGAAGGATGATAGAAGAAAATGAAAGGCTAATCACATTTCTGAATATGGATGTGAAAATTCTAAATGAAATATTAGCAAATTAAATGTATCATTATATTAAAAGGCAAAACAAAACATTATGACCAGATGGTTTTTTAAAATAATTGTATGCAAGGATGGTTCAATATCAGGAAATCCACCACTGACATAATCTAGCATATTAATTTTTAAGGTGGTATGGTCATATAATTTTCTTAATAAGTTCAAAAGAAAATATTAGATGGAATTTAATATTTAGACTGATTAAATTTTTCTTTTTACCAAACTAGAGATAAAAAGGAACTTCCTTAACCCAAAGTTAACCCAAACCCCCTGTGATAGCTATCATACTTAATACTAAAACTGTGGACCCATTCCCTCTAATGTTAGGAACAGGGCATGGTGCCTACTGTCATCTTACTATTTAGTAATAAATTGGAGTTTCTGGTGAATGCCAGAAAAAAATAAATAAAAGATATAGATAGAAAAGAGAGGACACAGCTGTCTATATTTGGAGAAAATGTGGTTATTCATAGAAAATTTAAGAGAGTTGACAAAGTATTAGAGCCAATGATGGAGTTCAGCGATTTTGTGCTTGAACCGTATGAAATTAACATTTCTTTGTAGGTAAAAATGGTCAAATATCAGTTGTTTTCATATGATTCAATCTAATATAAAAGTTAGTCATATCAATAGCTATTTATTAAGTGTATGTTTTTAAAAAGATCCCATTCAGATAGCCATAAAAAACTGTCAAGTATCCGGGAAATATCTAAATAAGAAATATGTTAGTCCTTATGGAGGAAACATATTGCAAGACTTGAATAAATGAGAGATACCATGTTCATGGATGGAAAAACTTAACTATCATAAAGAGGTTACTTTTCCCTGAATAAGGTTTTATTTTATTTTTAAAATTTCTAAGTTTTACTTAAGTAGTTTCTACACTGAACATGGGGCTTGAACTCATGACGCCGAGATCAAGAGCCACACATGCTGTTCTGACTGAGCCAGCAAGGTGCCCCTCCTCAAATAAGGTTTTGATTTAAAGCAATACCAATCAAAAACTCAAAGGATTTTTAGAAATAATTTTGCAAGCTTATCCTAAATTTCATATGGTAAAGCCGGGGAAAAAGGCTAAGGCTGCATTGAAGGAGAATTGAAGAGTGGTGGTACAGAATGGCAAGATTTGCAGAACTTGTCTCTGTAGTAATCAGAACAGTGTGGTCTTTCTTGCTAAGAGACTAGTCAGATAAGCCGGCTGAAGAGAATAGGAAAATAAATCCAGATGTATTTTAATAACCTAAGTGTAAAACTTTAAATCTTTCAGAAGATACTATAAAGAGAATATCTTTATTACCTTGAATTAAGAAAGGATTTCATAAAATATAAAATCCTAAATTGCATCATATGATTGCATTAACTGAATCTTATTCAGGACAAAAAACACCTTAAACAAAAGACAAGCAGCAGACTAAGAGAGGGTATCCAGAATATATAAAGAACTCATTACATAAAGGAAAGACAATGCGATCCAAAAGTAGGCAAAGGTTAGTTGATCTCTTGAAATACGTAATGCCTGTTACTTTATTTCTGCCAGTATTAGATATATATCTGTTGATAGCACCTTCAAATCAGTTTAGGTTTTGTTTTTTGTTTTTGTTTTTGTTTTTTGGTGAGTAAAGTGATAGAAGTTTATTAAGTGAAGATACAAAAAAAGCTCTCAAAAGTGAGAGGGGTCCTGATGGGGTTGCCAACAAGGTTTTTTTTGGGGGGGGGCTAGGGTTGGTCTTTTATAGACAGCTAACCAGAGAACTTAAATCCTTTTAACATCTCTACTGATAGCACCATTGAGCAAGGACTAGTGATAACACCTTCAATGGCCCACCTCCCCACCTAGGATCTCGTTATTCTTTGTTGTTCTCTTTGTTGGTCTCAGGTGATTATCATAAAAGACACCCCACTCCCCACGCCTAGGGCAGAGTGGTCCTAGGGCAGGGTGGTCTGGTTTGTCCCCATATCTCTGGTTTCCCCATACCTCCACATTTTTGGGATTCCTGTGAGCCTGATCACATAGCTCCCTCTTTATCTCTTCCTCCCTAGCCCTACCTGTCCCTCACTCATTCCTCCCCCTGGAATAGTAACCCTAACTACCGTTAGGGAATGGGACGATGAAAGCTCTGGCTGCTTCCTGCTGAAATGGGGTGGCGGGCTGTATGGCAGTTAGAATCTATCCAGGGGTTGGTCCAGGAGCTTGTGGTATGGCTCCGGGGGGGGGGGGGTCATGATGGGCAGCAAATGGTACATGCACCAGCACATGCAAAGGGATATACATAAAACAAGTATGAAGCCCCAAATTATGATCCCATCCCTTTGATAAGATCCCTAGTTAGCAATTTTGTCAAATAGATCAGTGGATATCTTGATCTTAATAGATCACAAATGTCCCCTGCTAATTGGGACCCCTTGCAGGAGCTCACTGTAATGTTAGAACACATGTGAGGAAATTTTTCGCATCCCAAATGGTGTAGCAATAGTACAGTCAATAGTGGCACGGTTCTTGAGAAGTCCTTCTCTGACTTCATTCAGTTGTTGGCTTGAATGCATCCAGTGCCTGGATACTATCATTTAGAGTCCTGTAGATGTGGGTGGATTCCTCTTCACGAGGTCCCCAAAGTAACCTGGGGTTCCTGCACCCTTTGGTGGAAGTGATCCCAGATTTCGGCACCAAAATGGCGCGGGAGAGCTAGATTCTTGTCTCACAGAGTCGAAGAATGTATCTTGCGGACAAAGGCAAGTGAGTAAAGCGATTGAAGTTTATTAAGTGAAGATACAGTAAAAGCTCTCAAGAGTGAGAGGGGTTCCTAAGGGGTTGCCCAAAGCAGTTTTGTTCTTACTGGTAAGTTCTCACGTGAGTGTATGTTTTCTTCAGTTCACAAAAGAGAACAAAAATGGTCAATAGTTATTTGAAAAGATGTTCAACATTAGGCTAGTAATTAAGCAAATGAAAACTGAAACAATGAGATATTTCACATTAGATTGTAAAAATCTAAAGTTCTAACAGTAGTCAGTCACATTTGGTGAAGAGCCAGCTTTGGAATCTGTCTCACAGCTCAGTCATATACCAACAATGTGACCTTGGAGAGGTTTCTTCTCCTCTCCAAGCCTTTTTATTTTTATTCTTTTAAAAATGAATTTAAAATCACTTACCTCATCAAGTTGTCAGGAAGAATCGATGTGCATTAAGTTTTAGAACAGTGCCTGGATATAATAATGTTCAAGAAATGATAGTTCAATTATTTCTAATGCAAGTTAATTATAAAAATACTAGGAAGTATCTAGAAATTTTATCCGTGTTCTACTTAGAGAGATCTTAGAGAACTACCCCTGAAATTGCCGGCTAGCTTTTTGCTAGCCCTCGCAGATGGCCTTACCGTGGTGAAGTCATAACTAGGGTTTAAGACCCTAACTCTAAAGGTTCAGAACCTCAGTTTTGTGAGAACATGATATGGTGTCCAGTTTCTTGGGAACTGACTTATGTGGCCAAAACAATTAGAATATTCATTTACAGTGAGAAATATAACTGTTAAGCATACTAGTATTTGAACTTGGTTATTACATTCTCTCCATGAAGGCAAGCTGCATGGAAAATCAATTTTAGTTTTCTGTGCAAGCAATTAATGCATAGGAAGTCTGCTGAATGTTTTTCATGATTAATGGTATCTGGCCCTCATCTGGTATCACCAGGCGCAAGTAGTTGTATTTACAAACTGGGGGCTTGTTCCCTTATGCCATGTAGAAAGAGCACTGTTTCATGATTCCTCTGAGGATGCTCCCTCTTACCTGTGGTCTCTAGTCTGTGGTCAGGCATAGGCTCGTATGACAGTCATATTCTCCCTAGCTCTCTGAGGTTATACCTGGGTCACTTTGATTGGGTTTGGGGGCCCCGGAACTCTGTAGTCACTCAGACCTCAGCGTTTGGGTATTTTTAACAGATGGATTATTGTGTTTACTACTTTTCCCCCCCTTTCTAACGTTAATCTCAGAAGATAAATCCTTGTCTGCTCTTTCGGAGACATTTGATATTATTATCATGTGAGAACGGAAAGTTCCTTATTCCTTTTTTTTTAAAGATTGATTTATTTGAGAGAGAGAAAGTGCAGTGTGGGTGGAGTGGGAGAGGGGGAGAGGGAGAGAGAGTCAAGCAGATTCATGTTGAGCACAGAGTCCAACACAGTGCTTAATGATTTCATGACCCTGAGTTGAAACTAAGAGTTGGACACTTAACCGACTGTGCCACCCAGGTGCCCCAGAAGTTCCTTATTTATTTTTATTTTTCCTTTTTTTTTTTTTCCTTCTTCTTTCTTGAACCTACTCAATGACATCAACACCTTAATGGACCTGCCCTCCTTCCTATTAAGGTCCAGGGCATATCTGGACCTTTGCGAGGTATTTTCTTTACCAGCCCTGAGGAGCTGGACTCTAATTGGAATTAGTAAAGCATTAAATAGTTTTTAGAGGTGTGTTGGTTGGTCTCTTGGAATATTATTTATTTTGCTTCTGCCAATATTAGATATTTTTTATTGATAGTTCCTTCAAAGCAGTTTAGTTCTTATTAGTTTGGGTAGGTTCCCGTGTGAGTGGTAGGTATAGTGATGGTATATACATTTTGATAAATTTGCTGTAGCTGAGTTAGGTGGTTTGATGGGCGCTTTATTTACCCTTGGCTATAGCCTATTAGTGACCATGAACATAAAAATAACAAACTGAAAGGGCACCTGGTTGACTCAGTTGGTTAAGTGTTCAACTCTTGATTTCATCTCAGGGTCTCAAGATCGAGCCCCATGTCGGGTTCTGTGCTGGGTGTGAAGCCTGCTTAAGATTCTCTCTTCCTCTCCCTTTGCCCTTCCCCCCTAAGAAATAATAAAAATGAAAAAATAAAAAACAAACTGAAGTTTACTAAGAAGTCAGGCTCAGACAACACATCTTCGGAAATGAAAGGTTTAACTTTAGAATAATTGCTTTTCTAGTTATTCGTATGTATTAAAAGCTAATGAATTGCATACATCCATTGTTTCATTATACTTCACTGACCTAATTTGGTGGTTATGTACAATGTTCAGTGCAGTTACCACAGGCAACATGGGAGGTTGCTGGAAAAAATTATAAAGTTGTGAGGCTTATTTTTTGTGTTCTTATATGTTTTGTTTCAGAGCCCTTCCTCCTTGGTGTCCATTACGCCTTATGGCTCAAGTCTACCTTCTATTGGGTCTCAAGCAGTGATTCAGACTTTCTCTCCCTCTTTAGTTTCTTCCTCACTATATTTATCTACACAGCACTGTGTCCCTCAGAGCTCTGCTTTCCACTTCCTGCTATGGTAAATTAATCTGCACTTGGGTGTTAGCCACTGATTGGCTTTGTGTGTTTCTCTTATAAGATTCTATATTTGCCTTTATTGAGGATATCATTGTCTTAATCCAAAAGGCAGGACTCACAGCAGAATAGGAGGGCTGGCATCTTTAAAATAAGGGCAGAGGTGGCTGGAATTTGTGGGCTTTAAACTACATGAAGTTCATTGCCTGGGTGTGCGCTGGCCCTCTTTTCTCTTGTGTCTGCTTACTATAGTTGAGTTCCCAGAAGCACTTCTGCTTTATTCTTATACGAGAGATGAGGGTTCATGCACAGTTCATGTCTTTGAAAAGCCTTCTATGCCTTATTTGAAAGAAGGCCTCTTTTATATTTTTGCCATGCAGCACATTCTGTGGGACCTGTAAATATTCAATGGGCATACCCCCACTGGAGAGGGAGCAGAGACTGATTCTGCTTCTTTCATCCAACTGCATTTTATGGTGCTATGGGTTTGTTTCTAACATCTTAATTGGACTTTTACTTTCCTTGCATTGTGTTGCTTTAAAGGTCTTAAAGACCCAAGAAAAATAGATATTAGAAAAAAATCTTTAATTTGCTTGGGGAAAATAGTGATTTTTCTCATTGTTAATATAAAAGAATCATCTAATTTCTTGTTTAAGAGTATTTTTTTCCAAATGCCTTATTAAACGAAACTGTCTGGATAAAATCAAGATCAGACAACCAATTACTGTCAGCTGCTCAGTTAGCCAGCCCAACTTTTGGCCCTGTGGAGGCAAAAATAACTGTCCTCAGGGATAGGTGATAAGGTGGCCAAGTGAGCCAGGACTTTGCTTAGAAACATGCACTTTCAGAATGCAGTTACATGGCCATTTTATTTGAGCCTCCCTCAAGAACAACTCCCTGAAGGAGATACTATTGCCTACCGATTTTGATTTTACAGACTGAGAAACGAGCTTATTGTGTGACTTTTGTACTTGGAGCGGGATGGAGGAGGGTCCTCCTCCATTTACCCAATTGCCTTCACCGCCCCCTAGCGCACGCTCACACTCACACTCCTTTAGAGAGGTTGGTCGGGTGTGGAGGGATGTAGTTTGCTGACCAGTAAACTGGAATACTGTGAGGAGCTATTCCATGAAGGAAGGAAAGATCTCTTGAGAGTTGGGAAAGGCAAGAGACTGCCCACGGAAATCACTTCTATGGACAAATTTCGGTAGTGGCCCCTGGGGAAGTAAAGTGGAAATGACCTTGGTACCTTGGCTGATAGGAAATTTCACGATTGACACTTGACCCATTAAGGCTCTGCTATGTTGGAGGTCTGCACTTGGCTGGTCCTAAGCTTCTGGAGAGGGATTGTGGGGGTGTGTGTGTGTGGGGGGGAATCCCTGTGCAATGATTAGTGCTACTAGAATATAATTCCTTAGGTTCTCCGTATACCATAAATATCACTCGACTACCTGTCTCCACATCTTCTTTTCTAATGAAAACATGATAAACCATGGGTGCTCTGTGCTTATCTTCAGTCATCCTGCTGATGCCTGAATTTTTAAGACTGTTGAAAACAGTCTCCTCAGTGCCATATCTTTTTAAAAATAGATAATACATGATTTCTTTTTCCCAAAAGGTACAAAGGTTGATGACTGAGTCTCCTCTCCATCTCCACCTGCAGCTTGCCACCATGGGGTGTGTGGTGTTACCAGTTTCTAGTTTAACCTCTTAATGCACGTGGTGGTGGGGGAGGTTGTATGAGTATAGTTATTTTTTAAAACAGTCATGATGGTATATTATATACACCATTCTGCCCATTTGTTGTTTTTTTTTTTTTCACATACTGTATTTGGAATTGTTGTGCAAATAGGTCTGCCTCTTTATAAAACAAAGCAAAATGAAAAACAACTGATGGTTTCCATTGTATGGCCCATTTATAATTTAATTGGTTCTCCATTAAAGCGCCAGAGTGTTCTCTTTGCAGCTTCCAGTTTTCTCCTTTTGTGTGTGTGTAACAAATACCCCTTTGTATTTGACCCTTCTTTCTAGACATTTGTCTTCTTTGCTCTTGAAATAAAGTGCTTAAAAATTGTGTCTCCACTCATGCAAAATATGATGGGCCTTTGTCCTGAAAGATGTGCTTTGGTGTATTGATGGGGAAGGCCCGCAACTAAATATACTGCTATCATTTTAAGAAACAGGACATTAGGAAGAGGAAGTTCCCATTTCTTGGAACAGTCACTGAAATAACCAACACTGGCATCTAATCCTGACAATCCATTTGCAAATTCTAGTCAGATTTATTTTCCATTCACAGAAATTGTTCTTTTTTTCCCCTCTACAGGCAGTTCCTCCCGTATATATGTGTCTTCCATACAAATGGCCATGTGTGGAAAGCCCTCTTCAGCCACGTGGGGAGTGGGAGGAGGGAAATTTCCCAATTTCACTGCCTGGGCTGCAGCTGGGAGAGCAATTCTTGGCATTTCAAGTTGAAACTTTGAATTAATTTTCTCAAAATAATACATGTGGTCGTTAGCTTCCCTCCTGGTAGCGCTAGTATTCTAGTACTACACTGGAGATACACCATGGGATTTCACTGGCTGATGTGCTATTTATAACATTGTTTCTCTGAGAAGACAATTCCAAAGTCTCAACTGGGAGACAACCTGTTGGTTGATGTTTGTGAATATTGGATTGGATCCATGTGACCAAATGTTGCTTTGCCAAACATCCTGTGGCCTGGGAGTAACCTCGGTCTGCCTGGGGTCAGAGAATTGTGCTACTGTTTGCTAAGACCACAGTGAGCCTTAGGAAGGTACAAGAGGAGCTCCTTGACACCTGGATGATCAGAGTTAGTGAGGAAGAAGCAGAACTGTGAAAAAATGAGGGTTTTTCTTTTCCAATAAAGGAAGAAGTTTCAGGGAGAAAACATTAGACCAAACAAGAGCATTTCAACAGACTGACTAAAGTGGCTTTGTGACCCCAAAAGACAGAGATACTCAGGAAGTTCTTATGAGCAAAAAATCTGGTAGAGTTATTGAAATTAACTTTGGGGGGCCTGCAGAGAGATCCTAAAGGGTATATTTGAAGCCCAGACCAAAGGGTATTTTGCCAGCCATCTTCTGTGACTAAATGCTGCTGAGAAAAACTACTGCTTTGATTTGGTGCATTCATGTGGGGAGGGTGCATTTCAAACTAGATACGATGGTAAAATGTTGATAGAGATAAAAAGTGTCCCAGAACTTCTCTAATTTGTGATAGGTTTGTATCAAGGTTTTCTTTTGCTACCAGAGAGTATATTCTTTATTGTCTTAAAATAATTAAAAAAATATTTATTTATTTTGAGAGACAGAGAGCACACATGAGAGAGTACTATCAGAGGGGAGGGGTGGAGGGAGAGGGAGAAACAGACTCCCCACTGAGCAGAGAGCTCTGTGCAGGACTCTTATCCCAAGAACCCAGAGTCATGACCTCGACTGAGCCACCCAGGTGTCCCTTTCTTAAAACAATTTTTTGGAACTTTGTAAGCATACCCTAACAAAGGTTCGACAATTATGAATGGTTTGACATCAACCAGCTTCAACAATTATGAATGGTTTGACAGTGTTTCATCTGTCTTCGTGCACTTTCCCCCTCCCAGGATAATTTAAAGCAGATTCCGTACATCATAATATTTCACCTATAGATACTTGAGATATCTCTAACATATAAAGACTGAAAAAAAATATAACCACCATACCAGTGTCACATTAAACTAATAATGTTTTCTAATACTTAGTCTGTGTTTGAATTTCTCCAGTTGTGGTGGAGAGGGAAGGATTACAAAGAGGGATGAAGAAATTTGAGGGGTGATGGATGTGTTCATGCTTTTGATGGTGGTGATTTTAAAAGCATATACAACATGTCAAAAACTTACCAAATTATATACTTTAAATGTGTGCAGTTTATTGTATGGCACTTAAACCTCAATGAAACTGTTAAAAAACATAGTGATATAGGTAGAGGCAGACAATATTTTAAAACATTTTTTCCCAGTTGTCTGAAAAACATCTTTTTATAGTTGGTTCGTTGAAATCAGGATTTAAATATGAACCACACACTGAGTGTGGTTGACATGTCTGTGGGTTTCATATAGTCTGTAGTAGTTCCGTCCCCTCACCTCCTTTTTTGCTTTATGCTATGTATCTGCTAAAGACTTTAGATCATTGATCCTGTAGCATTTGCCACACTGGGATTTGGTAATCTGCCTAATTGCAGCCTTGTGTAGCATGTTCTTCTGTCTCCCACATTTCTCATACCCTGGTAGATAGATCCAAATGCTTCACTGGACTCAGGTTCAGTTCATTCAGCCAGAGTACCTTATAGGTGATGCTGCTGTGAACCCCTTACTGCATCCTTTCGGCAGGTAGCGTGTAATGTGTGATTGTTCTGCTTTTAATGTGAAACTGATCAATGAGTCAGGTGTTTTCCGTCTTACCCACCCCTGATAAAAGTTTCCTGCTAGTTTTCACATAGTATAAGGAGCTGCTGCTTCACTCCATTATTTCAGTAGGGGCAAATTGCTCGCTGGGTGTGTGTTTGTGTAATTTTTAATAGCTCTACTAAGCTGTAAACAATAAACTGCACATATTTAAAGGGCATAATCCGAGAAGTTCTGGCATACATATACACTTTGATGTATGTATACATTTTTGATGATTGACTGCCTCGCTGCTGTGGAGAACCTAGTGTTTTCGAGGCACACTGCAGGGACAAACCAGGATTCCTGTGATCAGATTTTCAAAGGTTAACTCTGATTCTCTCAGTGGTGGCAACAGAAATTTTCCATATGGCAGAAGAGTAGAAGAGGGAGCCTTTAGTTTGGACCTTGCTTTCACATGAGTCCACCAAGTAGACCATGCCAAAACAACACCAGGTTGTAGCAAATGAGGCCTCTTTGATCAGGAAGTAGCATAAATTACTAAGCTCTGAATTAGACTTGTTTAATGAGTACACAGCTGACCTGGTTATCCTCTACTCTTCGCTGCCACTTCTTCTTCTTCTTCTTTTTTTAAAAAATATTTATTTGACAGAGATCACAAGTAGAGAGGTAGGCAGAGAGGGGGAGGGGAAGCAGGCTCCCTGCTGAACAGAGAACCCAATGTGGGGCTCGATCCCAGGACCCTGAGATCATGACCTGAACCGAAGGCAGAGGCTTAACCGACTGAGCCACCCAGGCGCCCTCCCCCTGCTTTTTTTTTTTTTTTTTAAATTTTATTAATTTATTGGACAGAGAGAGAGAGAGATATCACAAGTAGGCAGAGCAGCAGGCAGAGAGAGAGCGGGAAGCAGGCTCCCCGCTGAGCAGAGAGCCCGATATGGGGCTCGATCCCAGGACCCTGAGATCATGACCTGAGCTAAAGGCAGAGGCTCAACCCACTAAGCCACCCAGGTGCCCCTCCCCCTGCTTTTTTTAAAAAAGATTTCATTTACTTGAGAGGAGAGGGAGCACAAGTGAGGGGAGAGGCAGAGGGAGAAGCAGACTCTCCGCTGAGCAGGGAGGTGACGTGGGGCTTGATCCCAGGACCCTGGGATCGTGACCTGAGCTGAAGGCAGATGCTTAGCAACTGAGCCACCTAGGTGCCCCTTGGCAGCCTCTTCTCTGTGGAATCACACGTAACATTTTTAAGAGCACATGTGCGCTCATGTGTGTTTTCCCTGTGGACTCAGAATTTCTTGTGAGCACACTTTTTTGGCCACTTTGTGGCCAGTCTACTGTAGTCCTGGACAAGGGGTTGAGCTTTAGGACAGACCTCTTTGGCAATAGTATTAAGCTAATCAGTCAAAAAGTCTGATCTGTCAAAGGCCAGCTAGCTTAGCTTTGTTCCACAGATGGCATCTCTCTAACCCC
The DNA here is from genome assembly GCF_963455335.1 of Martes martes. Taxonomy (NCBI): domain Eukaryota; kingdom Metazoa; phylum Chordata; class Mammalia; order Carnivora; family Mustelidae; genus Martes; species Martes martes. The sequence continues at coordinate 88,042,101 of NC_137893.1, read as the reverse complement.
CATCAGTCATCTTTTCTATCTTGAGCACCTGGAGACCTGGATGAAAGTATATATATCTCAGTCATGATCGTTACAGCTACCAAACGAACAAACAAGAAGCTCAAAACCACCTGGGTGGTTCAGTGGGTTAAGCCTCTGCCTTTGGCTCAGGTCGTGATCTTGGGGTCCTGGGATCGAGCCCCGCATCAGGCTTTCTGCTCAGCAGGGAGCCTGCTTCCCCCTCCTTCTCTGCCTGCCTCTCTGCTTCCTTGTGATCTCTCTCTCTCTCTGTCAAATAAATAAAATCTTTTTATAAAAAAAGCTCAAAACACATTCAATAGCTTCATCTTGCAAATACTATTAATAGTAGTATACATAATGTAGGTATCAGAATATGAAAATTCAACCTGGGATGGAGACTGCAATGAAATTGAAAGATTTTATGTTCAAAGTACTTTTGTGGGACTCTGAATATACCAAAAATTGTTGAGTAGTATGCGTTTTTAAAAAATATTTAATTTGGGAGAGAGGGAGAGTATGTGTGTATGTGCATGCGAGAAGGATGGAGAGAGAGGGAGAGAGAAAATCCCAAGCAGATTCCTGGCTGAGTGTGGAGCCCCACATGGGGCACGATCTCACAACCTGAGACCATGACCTGAGCTGAAACCAAGAGTCAGATGCTTAACTGACTAAGCTACCCTGGTGCCCCGAGTTCTAGATTTTAATGGTATATAAGCTATATCAATAAAGTACTTTGTAGAAAGTATTTGTGAAAATTAAAATACATGATAGAAATGATACTCAACATTCTAGGAATAGGTGAAATCACTGAGAGGAGAGCTGAGGGCAAAATCTTTAGGAAAGCATACATTTTAAGGAAGACAGAGACACGAAAACAGGGAAGGTGTAATTTCAGACGTAGGAAGAAAACCAGAGAACAGTAGCCAAAAATTCAGGCTAATGAACTTAGCTATAAGGAAATTGCCAGTAACCTTTGCAAAAATAGTTTCCATCAAATGAATGTGTTAAGGAGTGAGCTGTGAGGAAGGTGATGCAGCTGCACATTATGTTGCCAGAAGTAAAGTGGGCAGAAGGAGGAAGAGCCTAACAACAGTGTCAGTGATCATCTAGAGGCAGGGCGAACTTTTGTCTGTATGTCTTTCTCTGTTTAGACAGGAGAGACTTGAGCATGTGTATCCTTGGAGAGAAAGGTGAACGAGCAGAGCATTTGTTCCTTCATGGTTGTGCTGTCTTTGTCATTTCCCTGCTGGGCCACAGGCACAGCCCCTCCCCTGGGCAAAGCAGGGCTGTGGGCCCAGCCCAGAGCTCCCTAGATGAATGCTACCCCTTTCTAATCCAAGAAGGCAGGTTCTAATGCCAGTGAGACAGACATTACTACATGGGCATAACCTGCAATCTGCTCTCACCCACAATTACACAATCACTCCTGAACACCAGGACTTGATGGCCGAGGCCAGGTGAGCAGTGACATAGCTCACAAGGCTCGGGCATGCCCAGTACAGCAGCATAACATTACCTGTGGCCAAGAGCCGCTGTTGCTTCACCCGCCATCCATCCCAGCTCTCGGGTCAGAGACCTAAAGTACCCATTTAGTCAGAGCCTCTGAAACCCTCTCAGAGAGTTCTGCCTCCCTGGGAATCTCTGAGCCATGCTCTGACCTATAAATTACCCCCCCCCACTCCCTGCCCCCCCCCCATTCCTGGAGAATGGAAGAGGTGGGTAGGGGAGTGGCAGTGTGTGGGGACACTCCACCTACTTAGCTACATCCCCACACATACACCGTTTTAGCAAAGGGTTTCTGAACACTATCTTTGACTAACCTCATCCCTCTCATGCTCTGCTGTGACTTTTTTTTTCTTATCTTGTATTTATTGTTTTTGTCTTGTTTTTATTTTAGCCACCTAAAAATTCAAAAGGCTAGTTATATTGTATTTATAATACAGCCTTTTAGAGCCCTGCATAATTCTCTAGGATGTAGCATTCTTCCCTTTGGGTTATTAACTGTATCTTTCATCTTTTCCTTCATTGTATATTGGTATTAAATTATATTTTCCAATATCTTTTGGAAATGAAATGTTAGCTGAAAATAAAATTCATTTTTAATACTTATTTATAAAAATGTATTCACTATGCCTTTTCAAGCAGTCTTTGTAAGTTTTGTGGTACATGCAGTTCAGGGTACATTTAGTAAGTTGAAGGGTTAAAATACCCTGTGCTGTCGCATATGGCAGTGAGCAGAATCGCAGATGTTGATGATACCACGTAATTAGTATTCTTTTATGTAAATGAAGGCTGTCAGCATGTTACCATAGTGTCTACTCTCTCTGAAGCTGGAATTTATGCCACTTGGTCTCACCAAGACCAGGCAGGATTATTCCACTGTCCTTAGTTAAGAACTGAAAAGAAATCAATATTATGAGAGAGAGAAAAGAAATGGAAATCTCCCCAAAGGAGATTATTTTTTTCCTATTTGGTTTTTGTTGATTTCTCCCCCAGAAGTTTTATTCTGATGATGCAGTTACACATTTAGGATCAGCTAAGAAATTTGCTACAGGAGAACAATTGGACTAGTCCAATTAAAAGACAATCATATTTTAAACTATAGATTCTTGAAGGATGATTGTAATATTCAGTCATCTCATACAGCGACTTTTTAAAAAATGGGATAAGTCTAGAAGTTTCTTAGCAGAACAAAAGGCATGAATTGAAGATTTCATATTTAGTGATACTAACTATAGTAGAATACTTTTAGATAGTGATTATGTCTTTTAGCTCCATTTGAGTCGTATTTTTAAAATGAAATTATGGTAGTTAAAGAAGCTAAAGCTAATATTTTGTCAAGTTTACCCCATATGCAGATCAACCCAGGGTGTACAAGACAATCATTGAAAGTTGCTGATCTGCTTAATGATGGGGAACTGTTAAGGCACTTCTTGTTCTTTGCCAGTCACGCTGCAAGTTCATCTCTTGGATATTGGGTACTTGTCACCCTGGATGATGTCTGTTTTAAGTGGAAATGTTAGGACTCTTATGAGCTTTGGGAATTATGAAAGAAAAAAGGTGTACATGTCAGAAAAATGTAAAATAGAATTCTTTATGCCTGTGGGTGTTAGGCCTTGTTTTTAAATAAAGTGGTCAGAGTATATATGAGAGGTAAGTTAAACATTGTCTTTCTTGAACTAAGTATACTTGAATTATGTTTTCTTTATTCTTTATTTTGTATGTTGGTTAAAGGGGCTTTTTTGTGTGTCACTTTGGGGTGGTTTCCATTTTGTGATCCAGATACATTTTTTCTTTAGAGAAACTAGTCTGCCTAGCTTAAATCACTGTGGTGAGGTGCAAAGTAGCCCCATGTTTTCCTGAATGGATTTACTCTGCCATATGGCAGGTTAGTGAGTCACCACGACAGATTTGTAATGGGAAAAGGGCTGTGCAGGAAGGGATGTGCGTGATCAGCAGACTTATAGATCAGAAAATGAAATCGGAAGAAAGAATTTCCAGAGTGCCCTTTCCATTTGATAGCTCTCCACAGAGAGGGTGTGGAATGGTTTTTTAGTGTTTTTCTATTTTGGCTTTTGGTCGTTGCAGCATATTTTTTCTAGCATAGGAGTTGATCTTGCAAGGCATCAGTGTTCTGGGTGTTGTGTCGCTGTGTTCCTGTTCACAGAGATAGTCTCTTTATAGGATTTGAAGCTGTGCTGTGTTTCATGTGATAAGATCTCAGTAACAATTAAATTCCTGAAGAGACATCAGGGCTCCTGTTGGCTAAAATGGGGATTTGCCAGGTTTTGAGTCATAAGAAGCTATTCAGATACAATTCAGCGAGTGCTGAATCTTTCGAGGGAAAGAAAACAAAAAGAAAAGCCCAGTGAGCTAAAGATCATATGTCCTGGGGTATTTAAGTCTGTGCTATCCAGTATTGCAGCCACTACGCATATGCAGCCACTATTTAAATTTAAATTAAGTAGAATTACATAAATTTAAAAGTTCAGTCCCTCAGTCTCACTAGCCACATTTCAAGTACTCAGGCACACAAGGCTACTTAATATGGTATTAAGCAAAACAGATAAATTATATTTCCCTCTTGCAGAAAGTTCTACTGGACAATGTTAGCCAAAGTGGAAGATTTTTTTTATTTAATATTTTATTTATTTATTTGACAAGAGAAAGAGATCACAAGTAGGCAGAGAGGAAGGCAGAGGCGGAGGAGCAGGCTCCCCACTGAGCAGAGAGCCTGATGCGGGGCTTGATCCCAGGACCCTGAGATCATGACCTGAGCCGACATCAGAGGCTCAACCCACTGAGCCACCCAGGCACCTAAAGTAGAAGATTTTGAGAAAGAAAATTCTTTCTTTGGTTTCCATGAGGACACCTTCATTCCTAAATAATTTATTGGATTAGTGCAGTGGTTCTAAGGTTTTTAATGTATAGGTGGGTCATCTGTAGGGCTTATTTAAAATGGAGATTTGAGACCCCTCCCCAGAGTCTCATTCATCAGGTTTGGACTTGTGACCAGAAATCTGTACATAAGTATCCTAGGGAATTCTGATGCTGGTAAGTGGCTCAGGAACTACATTTTTTAAAATAGTGAGAAACTTGGGAATTGCCGGTCTCTTGATTCTTTTCCCCCTTCATTCTTCCATTACTGGCTTTCATTTGTGTCCCCAGTAATTGGTTGTAAGCATCATATGTACCCAACTTGAGCTCTTGATTGGTAGTCAGTAGCAAAAAGAAAATTTAGTTATTTACCATCTCATCTTTTAATGTATATGTGTTTTAATTTGTTTTAATTTTAATTTAATTTAATTTAATTTAATTTTTAATGTGTTTTAATTTGCAGTGCCCTACAAAAAGTAAACAAGTGGTTATTTCAGTACCATTCTGGACTGTGTGGGAAGGTAATTCTGATAGAACGCCTTTGACCACTAAGAGTTGAGCACCCACAAAATTATAAAGGAGTAAAAAAAGAAATATAACACATGGTCTTCTCTCTGAAGATGGTATCTAGTTTGGAAATGGATAAATACATCCAGAGAGCTGACTTAAAAGGGCACTTAGTAAATAAATAAATAAATAAATAAAAGGGCACTTAGTAACAAATCAATAATTTGAAAAATAATGAAGGAAAAACTAAATCCTGAAAGAACTCAATGGAAAAGCATGATCTAATCTGATTGAAAATCATCTAGGTTGCTTCCTTTGTATGATTTTAAAGGTTTCTTATCTAGCGACTTGGCCTTTGCCAATCTGGAATGGGCAATAAAAAATGGGAAGGATCTCTAATTTGGTCCCGTGGTATAGTTGTGAGTGTTTTGGCAATAGTACCAGGCCAAAAAGGGCATCTGGAAACCAACTAAAGGGACTACTCACAGTGTAGTGGATTTAAAACTTCTCTGGGTGACTCCATAATCATGGAACTTCATTTGCTCATAGAAATGAAAGTGGAGAAGAAATGGGGGTGAAGGAAGTTCACTTTATAAGAGGAACTGTCTTTAGGGAATTTCAAGTACTGGTGGGGGGGGGCGGGGACTGTCAAGGTTCCAAAGAATAAAAAGTTTTCTTTTAAAATAATCGTCTAGGGGCGCCTGGGTGGCTCACTGGGTTAAAGCCTCTGCCTTCGGCTCAGGTCATGATCCCAGGGTCCTGGGATTGAGCCCCGGCATCGGGCTCTCTGCCCAGCAGGGAGCCTGCTTCCTCCTCTCTCTCTGCCTGCTTCTCTGCCTACTTGTGATCTCCGTCTGTCAAATAAATAAATAAAATCTTTAAAATAAAATAAAATAATTGTCTAGCCTCTTCTTGGAGAAACTGCTCCTTAGGCTTCTCTGAGGAACAACATTAGAAGCAATGTTAGAAAGACAGGAAAGAAAAGGGAAAAAAGCTCAATATGTTGTTACTTTTTTTAAAAAGCATATTCACATATATCATCTGGAAGATTTGCTTTTTTGTTTTCTTTTTGCTTGATAGTTTGGTTAAACCAGTAGCCATTCTACCATTTGTCCTAAAAGTTAGATCTAATTCTGTACTTACCTATACTTTCAGTAAAGAAAGTAAACCCATTCCCACCCTTTCTACAAGATGTACATTTTCTTTTCACATTGTTAGTCCCTCAGGGTTGCTATAACAGAAATACCGTAGACTGAGTGGCTTATGAACAGCAAACATTTCTCAGTTTGGAGGCTGGGATGTCCAAGATCATGGCTCCAGATTCCATGTCTGGTAAGGACTTCCTGGTTTGTGACCATAACGTTGGCTTTTTGTTGTGTCTTTACATGGGTGAAGGGTGAGGGAACTGTTTTATAAATCCCATTAGTGAAGGCTCATCCCATGAGTGTCAACTCGTTCTTGACCTAATCATCTCCCAAAGGCTTCGTCTCCTAGTGCCATTGCCGGGTGTGTGTGTGTGATATTTTAGCATATGAAAGGGGCTACACAAACATTCAACCATAGTAGACCTATAAAATGGTATTTAGATTGGAGCACTTGGCAGGTTCAGTTGGTAGAACATGTGACTCTTGATCTAGGGCTTGTGAGTTTGAACTCCACATTGGGCATAGAGCCTACTTAAAAAAAATTGTTTAGATTGAGACTCACACACTACCTCCTTAGGGTCTTTGGATTCAAGAAAAAAATGATACTTTGTACTGTAGAGGACTTTCTCTTTCTTACCTTTATCTTATCCTGTTACCTTTGCTTTGAAGTACATTGAAAGGGACCTAAGATTGACTTTTTGAGGGTCTTCATCTCTCACTGGTGTACAAAACATGTCTCTCCTGCCCTCTGTCCCTTTGTGCATACAACTAGGATCTTATCAGTACGAGATATAGAGGCTTTCACTTCCAGGACATCATCAGTTCAGAGATGGTTCAGAATACAAGTTTCTTTCCCCTGGTGGCCAGTTGGGTGCAATATGAACTAAGGGTAATGCCATTTCCTCAGGAATACCAGTTAGCCTCGCATAAAAATTAGCTGATATTCAAGAATTAGTTCAGGCTTAGAAAATGTAAAGATTCAACTTGGTGCTAAGCCCTCCCCCCAGTATTTCTTTCTTTTTCTTTCTTCCTTTCTTTTTTAACCTCCTTCCAACGGAACCAATTTTGAATTAAAATGTAATGAGCATTAAATTGAAAATGGCAGTTGCAAGCCTTTTCCTGGGAAAATATTTTGCTGAAAGCTCTCTCTCTCTCTCTTTCCGGGGGCTCTGTCGTGCCAGGTTGAAAGAGCGGAGCCTTCTCTGAGACATGGATAGATGCAAACATGTCGGGCGGTTGCGGCTCGCCCAGGACCACTCCATCCTGAACCCACAGAAGTGGTGCTGCCGGGAGTGCGCCACTACCGAGTCCGTGTGGGCTTGTCTGAAGTGTTCCCACGTGGCCTGTGGCCGCTACATCGAAGATCACGCCCTGAAACACTTTGAGGAGACCGGGCACCCGCTAGCCATGGAAGTCCGGGATCTGTACGTGTTCTGTTACCTGTGCAAGGACTACGTGCTCAACGACAACCCGGAGGGGGACCTGAAGCTGCTCAGAAGCTCCCTGCTGGCGGTCAGGGGCCAGAAGCAGGACCCGCCGCTGAGGCGCGGCCGGACGCTGCGGTCCATGGCCGCGGGCGAGGATGCCGTCCCACCGCAGCGCGCTCCTCAGGGACAGCCGCAGATGCTCACGGCTCTGTGGTACCGGCGCCAGCGCCTGCTGGCCAAGACGCTGCGGCACTGGTTCGAGAAGAGCTCCCGCGGCCAGGCGAAGCTGGAGCAGCGGCGGCAGGAGGAGGCGCTGGAGCGCAAGAAGGAGGAGGCGCGGCAGCGGCGGCGCGAGGTGAAGCGGCGGCTGCTGGAGGAGCTGGCCAGCGCCCCTCCGCGCAAGAGCGCGCGTCTGCTGCTGCACGCCCCGCGCGCCACCGCCGCCCCGCGCCCCGCCTCACCGCGCGCGCCCGCCGGGGGCCGCCCGCCGCCGCGCCGCGCGCCCGCCATGGCGCCGGGCGTCACGGGCCTGCGCAACCTGGGCAACACCTGCTACATGAACTCCATCCTGCAGGTGCTCAGCCACCTCCAGAAGTTCCGCGAATGTTTTCTGAACCTCGACCCTTCCCAGACCCAGCAGCTGTTTCCCAAGGCCCCCAACGGGAAGGCTCCGCTCTCGGGCAGGCCCGCCGGCGGCTCCGCCACCGAGCTGTCGTCCAGGAGTGAGGGGGCCGACGCGTGCGAGCGGGAGGGCCTCTGCTTCAACGGTGGGGCCTCCATCAGCAGGAGCCTAGAACTCATCCAGAACAAGGAGCCGAGCTCGAAGCACATTTCCCTCTGTCATGAACTGCACACCCTCTTCCGAGTCATGTGGTCCGGAAAGTGGGCCCTGGTGTCGCCCTTCGCCATGCTTCACTCCGTGTGGAGCCTGATCCCCGCCTTCCGCGGCTACGACCAGCAGGACGCGCAGGAGTTCTTGTGCGAGCTGCTGCACAAAGTGCAGCAGGAGCTCGAGTCCGAGGGCACCACGCGCCGGATCCTCATCCCCTTCTCCCAGAGGAAGCTCACCAAACAGGTCTTAAAGGTGGTGAACACCATATTCCACGGGCAGCTACTCAGTCAGGTAGGTTGCCCTGCCCATCACATGGCAGGGAGTCTTATTGGTTAGTTGGGGCTTCCCTGAGTGCCTCTGCCAGGTTATTGGACGGACGAAGAGAGCCAGCATTTGCCGTCATGATTGATGCGTATCAGAGGGTGGCCGTTGTACCTTCGTTTGTGCTGTGCGTTGTTATGGCCTTGTTGGTGAACTTGCCTCCTCTGTCTGGGCAGATTTTTAGTTGAATTTGCCATATCACGTCATTTTCAGTGAATGTCTTTAACCTTTAATGACAGTATCGGTGATATAAGCTCATTGTTATAATTAAGAATCTGTTGTTGGCATGCCATCTTTGATCAATTTTAGGAAATTGAACAGTTTGCCTATAACCTTGGTTTCACAGTAGTTTGAAAGAGCCTTCTTCCTTCCAGAACATTCTCTACATACAGGGAAGGGAGATGGCTAGGAGGTTGCCAAAGGCCTAAGCAAGCCCCCCTTCTATTCCCCATTACCTCTCATTTGCTGTATCATAGGCCATGTAGGGACATAAGAAAAGACTCTTGGGTAAGACTTTGTGGAAATGTGCAGAAAGAATTTTTAGAGTTAAAAAGGTGGGCAATGTAATGGATTCAAGTAAAACCTCTACATTATGTTACAGAGGTTTGTGTCTCATATAAGGATACTGCCAGAAGCAAGGGCAAAAAAGAGAGGCAAGTTGGTGTGGGTAGAAGCAGCAAGGTTTGGATGAGGAAGGAATGATGACAAGAGAAACAGATAAGAATCTGCTAATACTCTATCTCAGACTGATCTGAGAATGGTGCCATGATAACCCAGTCTGTACTGCCGCAGCACTGAATGGTAGAGCATGCTTTAGGAGAGAAGAGAGAAAGGGGTAGGTAATAATCTCTGTGCTGTGTGGTTTTCCAGTTCCAGCTAGCATCATAGTTAGAAATGTATACTGACAGTAATATGCTCTAATGCTCTTAAGGTTACATTTATTATTTTAATATTATAATTAAAAATTTTTTGAAAACTATATGCTTAGTTTTGGTAAGTTATGTGTTATGTGTAAATCGAGCAAAAATGTATGTGGGAAGCATGGAGGTTATATAACCTGTAAATCAAATTTTTTCATTCTAGGTCACATGTGTATCATGCAATTACAAATCCAATACCATTGAGCCCTTTTGGGATCTGTCCCTGGAATTCCCTGAACGGTATCACTGCATAGAAAAGGGGTTTGTCCCTTTGAATCAGACAGAGTGCCTGCTCACTGAGATGCTGGCCAAGTTCACAGAGACAGAGGCCCTGGAAGGGAGAATCTACGCTTGTGACCAGTGTAACAGTGAGTGCTGGGGGGTACAAGTGGAGAGGGAGAGGGAGAGGGGAAACATGCATCTGGACTGTCAGTGTAAGGTGCTGTTTTTGCCCTTTTAGTCCAAAGTAACACTGATAATATTGAGTGGTTCTAAAGCATCTTTTAAAGATTTTTTTCTCCCATTTTTCTGAAAACAAGCATGTGGACATTATTTGTTATAAAACAAAACAAAACCTAAGAGTTGGGCTTCCTTTGACTCCTGCTGTGATTGACATTAGTTCTTATCTTGGGAGGCATTTGCAAGTGTGGGTTCTGAAATGAGCCTCTAAGAATGTGAGTGCTTAGCTTTGTAGTGCTACAAGGTCCTGATTAAATTCATGAATATTGATCTGACAGTTTTGATTTCATCTAAAGTCAGGTAGCATTGCTTGTTTGAGGGTTACAGTATCAGAAACATGTGCCTTGTACTGTATTTGCAGATTTCAAGCCTGTCAGAATCGATGCTATAGATTGGTATGAGACCAGGAAGGCAAGCCAGAAGGTGCATCCGCTTCATGGTTACTTTCTGCATTTGTTTCTTCACATGCCATGCATCTGGGGAAGGTCGTAAGACAGTATTTCTCTGTTACGGCTCTCATTTTAAAGTGGAACTCTTTCCACGTGGTTATGTAGGTACCTTATGCAGAGCTCCTTCTGTCTTGCCACACTACCACTTAGTGCGTTTGCTAACCCAGCACATACAGAGGAAATGCAGAGCAAATACCTGGAAGTTTGAATTTGGGTTTGGAAACTAAAATTAATGGATTGTATAGATGTCTTGAGATCAATCTGCACCCATAAAATAGTTGGGACTACAAGTTTCGAGAAGCACAATTTTATGATAACCCTTATTAAAATATTCGCATATATGGTCTTTTAAAATAGTGAACTCTGGGGGCGCCTGGGTGGCTCAGTGGGTTAAGCCTCTGCCTTCGGCTCAGGTCATGATCCCAGGGTCCTGGGATCGAGCCCCACATCAGGCTCTCTGCTCCGCAGGGAGCCTGCTTCCCCCTCTCTCTCTGCCTGCCTCTCTGCCTACTTGTGATCTCTCTCTCTGTGTCAAATAAATAAATAAAATCTTTAAAAAAAAAATAGTGAACTCTGGGAAACCTATTGTCCTTGAAGAGGCAGGACAAAAACAAAAAATCATGCTTGATATTATTCTCCCATTTTTAAACAAAATTTGATATGCTGTACTTGGTTAACTACAGAGTCACCTGCCCTGTTCCTTATTGAGATATAAAGGTTGTAACTTAAATTACCTTATTAGAACAGTATCTGTTTGTTTTTTTTAAGGTAGTGATTCCTAAAGCTTTTTACTTGTGAGGAACAGAAGGATATTAACAGCTTTAACTCCCATCATTCTCGGACAAGGCGGATTAAGGAGGAAATACTTTTATTTATTTTTGCAAGAAAGGATTATTTTTCTGGTTGCCAGATGTGCCAATGTATCAGGATTTCTCTAGGCAAGCTCAAATAGTAGGGAAGCAAAGCTATGGCAAAAGGTACGAGATGCATTGTTGTAATGTGCTTGTGAAGTTTAAAAACTATCAGGCTTCTACCTCTCCACATGGCCAGCTTCATCAAATGGAGACAGAACTGATCAATCTCAGTTGAATCAGTAATTTCTTTTTCTTTGTGAATTTCATTTTAGGGAAACAAAGCCGATTCTGTATTGTCTTCATCTTAGCTCACATACTCCCTCTACTGAGAGTGGCAGTCACTGCCAGGGTTCCCAGGCAGCACTGCAATAGTTTTTTAAAATCTGTTGGGGAATTAGAATGTAAAATAAAGCCAGGCCCCCTTTTGAATTTTCTTTCTGTTCATGCCCCACATATCATGACCACCAGCCCTACTGAAAGGTTCTCTGGCACACTCATCTGCTACAGCCTGTTATGAGAAGCAGCAGCCCCATATCCTATTGTCCCAGGGAGCCCTGTGAAGCACCGTTTGGCTATGATTTGCTGCCTTTCATGAGTGGTATAGACAGGACTTAGATGTCAAGCCCTTCAGACACTGAGACCATGATATCTCAAAGATAATTAGCAGGCATCACAGAGGACCACTAGTTTTATATTCCCATCCATTCACCAGTCTAATTAATATAAAGACTGAGCAGTTGTCAGTAAATGGGTATAGAGAAGGCTTCCCATGGAAATTAAGAGAACTTTATTTCCATTGTTTATCTGATGTAATTTAGAAATGCATTCCCCCTCACAATTCAGTAGCTTTAGAAACAAAATGAGAGTCTGACCACTGGTTCTGCTTTGGACTGGATGAATTTGGCCAGTCTGTCCACCTTTTCCTCCCATGTCCAGCCATGTGCTTTTATCCAAGAAACATGTTTCAAAAACTAGATACAGCATAAAACTATAAAACTAGCAGTTTCTTTTGTAAATATTTGTATACATCACAAACAAATCATGCTGAAGAAAGAATCTGTTTAAATATTCTGTCCTTTGGCAATCCTGTGCCCTCTTGCTTTTTTTCCAAGCCTGAAATATATGCATTATTCCCATTTTACAGGAGAGGAAACTAAAGATGAGAGTTTTGAACAGCATACAACTAGTTGTGAGCAAGAAATAGAATTAGGCCTACTTGATGAAAACAAAAACTTTTAAAATTACATTCTGGTGCATCACAATTTAAGTGATAAGCCCATATATAAAGGCATAGAACCCTGACATGTGCATCTACTCTGCGTGCGTGTTGTTGCAGTGACCTTCCAGTATATTCCATTAATAAATCCATGATATTGGGAATATTCCACCCAAAACCCATACCAGTTTCGGAGGTTGCTGATGCAAAAATTTGGAAGTGGAGGGGTGCCTGGGTGGCTCAGTGAGTTAAGCCTCTGCTTTCGGCTCAGGTCATGATCTTAGGGTCCTGGGATGGAGCCCTGCATCCGGCTGTCTGCTCAGCAGGGAGCCTGTTTCCCCATCTCTCTCTGCCTGCCTTTCTGCCTACTTGTGATCTCTGTCAAATAAATAAATAAAATCTCTTTTAAAAAATTGGAAGTGGATATATATATATATATATATATATATTGGGATTAGGTTTGGTTGTTTTCAGTTAACTTAAATAATGACTTTAAAATGAGGTATAATTTTTTTTCTGTTCTATAAAAGAAGTCTGAAGGACATTCAGGGACTAGCATAGTAGCTGCATGGTCACTGGGGACCCAAGCTCTTTCCATCTTTCAGTGTGACTAGTTCAAGGCTTCCTTCCCCAAGGTTACCTCGTGGTCCAAGAGGAGCAGTTGCAGTCACCCTAGGAGTGCCATCACATGGTCATCCCTTCCGTGTCTGGGAGAACTGCTGTGGCCATACTAGGCGGGCATGTGGGGCTGGGAAATGCAGACTGACAAGGGGTCACAGCACTGCCCCAGATAAAACGAGGTCCTAGTACTGAGAAATAAGGAGAAGGCATATTGGGTGGCAAGTCATAGTCTCTGCCATAGCCAAGAAAGAACGAGACTCCTCACAATCTATGTCTTATACCTTCCCAAACCATATAGGCAAACGACGAAAATCCAATCCCAAACCCCTTGTTCTGAGTGAAGCTAGAAAGCAGTTAATGATCTACAGACTACCTCAGGTCCTCCGGCTGCACCTTAAAAGATTCAGGTGAGCTTGCTTTGGGGCCTTCCAGGTGGCTGTGAGCTGTGGGGACAGCTGCCTCAAAGGCTTTGGTGAGGGTGGATGTCTTCTTTGGTGTTGGGATGAGAAGCCTGTTTCCTAGAGACCTTGCACTTTCTATAGTGATTAAATGCTTCCTGCCCAGTGAGGCATGTTCAAGGTGGGGCGGGGCAGCGGGCAGGAGAGGGCTTCAGCTCGCACGGCTCTGTCCCATCAGCCAGCCTGCACTGAGTGTCTGTGCTTGGAGATTCTCTAGCCTCACCTGGGCTTATCAAGAATCACCTTCAGGACCAAATATGACATAATCTGTGAAAAGAAGGGCAGGCAGTAAACTACAAAAAGATTATTGCCTGAACTGCTTGTTTTAGGGATTTCTAGTTTCAGAGTACATTATGGAACACTCACAGGAAATGTATGTGGACATTGATCACTGTTTTATTGATGCAAAAGCCACATCTGGAAGGTTATGTATTCTCAGTTCCCTGTTTTACCTTCCTCTTCCTAGGATAACATATGGCATTTTTTTACTAGTAAGAACTTTCTCTCCATGTTTTAGGTGGTCTGGCCGTAATCATCGAGAGAAGATTGGGGTCCATGTCGTCTTTGACCAGGTATTAACCATGGAACCTTACTGCTGCAGGGACATGCTCTCCTCTCTTGACAAAGAGACCTTTGCCTATGATCTCTCCGCAGTGGTCATGCATCACGGGAAAGGGTTTGGCTCAGGACACTACACAGCCTATTGCTACAACACAGAGGGAGGTGCGTGCGCTCGACTCTGTGGGGTGGGGGAACACGGAAAAGGGTTGGTGTGTCCACATTCCATCGCTTTCCTTTTATTTCATCTATAGGGGGATATTACATACATGAAAATCTAGTGGAAAGAACTGTGAAAGTGGGGTTCAGATTTTGGATATATCACCAAGTGACAACAGAAGATTGTTCTAAGAATGGACAGGAACCGACACATGTAAAAGTACTTAGCATGGTTCCTAGAACATAATGTTCAATTAATTTTAGAGGTTTCTCATTGTTATTAATACTTCTGCAGACCTCTCTTTCCTTCGTGGTTATGCAGAAATGCTATGACTTTTGTAACCTCATGGAGATACTGTATTAATCTCACCAGCCCTGGCTGATAATAAAGCTGAAGACATTTCCTGAGCACTTCCTATGTCCTTACCATAGGAGGTATGGGGGCACAAGGTCCCGCCTAAGGAGCTTTCAGTCCTTGTCCCCCCAGAGCACAGCCTCCCAGCTACTGTGCACTGAGGTGGATGGGCTATGCTGCAGCCCTTAAGGCGGCCAGGGTGAAATAACTTTTTATTCCTTCTAAATTTCCCTTTACCACTCCTCCATGTCCATTTCACCTCTGCCTCTCCTCTTCCCATCTCTTAGTCCCCAGTCTTCAGGCTGCCTTTGTAGAAGGCCCTAGTGGGCAATGAAAAAGCCTGAATAAAATGAGGACAAAAAATACAGTCAGTTGATATTGTAAGTAGTATTGCGGTGGGCTTGGGTGGAGTTGAAGCCAGTGGTGTGGCAGGGAAGTCTGTTGGTTTCATTTCCCAATCTTCCCAGCTCCCCCCCTTCCCCGTCCCCACTACCAGTCAGGGGCTGGTTCTGTTCCGAACTCCTCTGTCCCTTTCTTCATCTCCTGGTTTTGCCTGCTGATTGGAAATACGAGTTGGGTAGTCACTTTCTCTCTTTCTTTCCTTTGGTTTCCTAGGTTTTTGGGTCCACTGCAATGACTCAAAGCTGAATGTATGCAGTGTCGAGGAAGTGTGCAAAACTCAAGCCTACATCCTTTTTTACACTCAAAGAACAGTTCAGGGCAATGCAAGAATTTCAGAAAACCAACTCCAAGCTCAGGTGCAGTCCAGCAACAACGATGAGGGCAGACCACGGCCCATCCCCTGAATGGGAGGCACGTTTCAAGGACTGGCCTGCTTTTAAACTATTGGTGTTCGTATATCTTTCCTCTTACAGGAAATAAGGTTTAGTGCAGGAACAGAGTACTAGGTTTGCCTCACTGGGACTACAGCAGAAGGTGCTAGGTGACTCATGTTCTATCATAAAATCTGTAGTCACTTTCTTTTGAATGGATTTGGGAATTCCCTCCTTTGATAAAACAGAAGGAGTAACATCTGTGAAGATTCTTTCATCAGTTGCTTCTGAATAGAGAGGATCTGGGTGGAGGAAAGAGGGGGTAAATTGATCATATGCAGCCAGGAGAGCAGCCATGTTTTCTTTCCATTACGTGATTTCCCCCATTAACCAGGACCTCCTTGTGACCCCAGAAGAACCCTCCTGATGTGAACAGCCCTGGACAGAGCATGTGAGGTGGGGCCCTGGGCTGGCAACTTGCTGGATGGGATTGGTTCCAAGGCAGGAAGTGAATAATAAGGATTTGTCCCCACAAAGGAAGTAACCCTCAAGGGCTGACAACTTGCAGACTTCCTTTTTTAGGGAATAGCAGTGAAAGAGTGGAATGAGATGCATAGAGCAAGTTTCCCCATGCAAAACGGGAGGTTTTTCAAGTGTCCTACCTTCCCTGGCTGCTGCTGTCATTGAATCATTCCATGTCTTCTGAGATGGGCATGAACATCCCTTCATTCTAAAGGAGCAGTTCATATGGGGAAGCAATCAGCTGGTCCATGACATGTTCTTAGTTGCATGCCAGGCCGAAGGGCGCCCCTGGCTACCCAGTTCTGTAGCATATCCCTGGTTCAGGTATAGGACAAGCACATGGTTTGGTATAAATTGGTCTTTAGGTCGGTTGTCTGAGGCTGGCTCAGAATTCAGTTGAGGGTAGGCAGGGATAGCTGGCGGACCAGGCCTTATCTGAATGCCCATCACCTGTTCTCACCTTGGATGCCCATCCCTGTTCTCACCTTGGTGCAGCACACAGCTTTTCTTAGCCTGCAGCTTTTAGCTTGCACCTGGAGGGCTGGAACATTCTTGTTCAGCACAAGGTTTGGGAACTTATGCTTTTCTAGGGCTTAGGAATCTGCCCCCATATGTCTGAACAGTTCATTGCTGCTGGCCCCAGCCTATTCCCTCCCAAATTTGATAATCCTTACTGTTTCTTTACCCTCCTACACTCAGTCCATCTGAGGGGGGGAAAAAAGAAAAAAAGAGTGCCCTGTCTTTTACTTAAGTGCTAGTAAAATACATATTTCTTTTTATACCGGGTCAGTTTCTAAGTGGAATGAAATTGCCCAGATGGAAACCCTCCTTCTCATCAGGCACCACTGAATTTCCCTTCTCAGTCCTGCAGTAAAAGTGAATGCAGCCCGGAACTCTCACTGTGGGGCTGCTGCAGCCTGCCTCAGCCTGTCACTATGAATGCTCATCTTCTGACTGAGTGTATCAACCTAATGTTTCAATTCAGGTAGAAGGACAGTTGTCACTTGAAGGAAGCAGATGTGGAGGGAGTTGGGGAAGGGTGGGAGGTTGGGAAAAGAGGGGGTAAGAATGAGGGTCGTAGCTTAGGGGTGTTGATGAGCCCCATATCCAGAGCAGATCTGTAGCATTTGCTGTTGACCTCTTTTGAGATGGACTCTCCCACAGGACCTGTCAGACAGCACTGAGACATGGAGGAAATTCAGACAGAAAATGGCTCACCCTGATAAAGGGGAGTGACTATATTTTAAATTAAACTTGCTTTTTCCAACACTGTGAGGTTTCTGTAATATTTAGCTTTTATTTGGAAGCGATAGCGTATGGCATTTTTTATGCTATTTGGTTTATATTGTCTACTGCAGGCTTCTTTGTACAAGCTTGGCCCGGGCTCACCCTCTCCTGGACACTGTTTTAAAGTGTCACAGCTGCCCATGCTGCCAGAGGCTCTGATGCAAAGCTATACTCTCTAGATCCACATTTTTAAGTTGGCAGGCTTGGTGATGACTTTTCGTGGCAATGAAAAAGGCCATTAACTCAAAACAAAACAAAACAAAAAACAAGCAAAAAACCCCAAGGAGAGTGAAAAGGAAAATATAAATTGTGCCTCATCTTTCTTTGAATGCTGTATTTGTTATTCTAGAAAAAGAGAACTTACAAATGGAAAAGAACTAATAGAGCATCTACTTCATCCCTCAGGCTGTTTCCGGGGGAAACTTAAGAAAAATGAACATGTAATGGAAAATTAAAAGATCTTCAAATTTAATTTTTAAAAATAGTTTTATACCAAATATTTATAAGAATTATTAAGCAGATTTAAGGACTTTGTGAAAGAAATGCTTGACTTAGCTGAGCACCCGTTAATAAGTTCATAAAATTGTTTAAAATGAGTTGGAATAGAAACCACTACCAGAGTCCTCACTGAGCTGCGTACTCTCGAAGGTTCCCCTGCAGTCACAGACACCTCAGGTACCCAGAGGCAGCAGCACTAGACGCTGTTGAGAAGTTAGTATTTATGGAAATTTTTATTAAAGAGTTCCCTGCTGCATAAGCCAATGGCTGTTGTGAGGGAAATGTCCCTTTGCCTTTAATTTATTTACATATTGGAAGTAGATGGATTTCTTAGTTGCATCTCACTTTAAACTGAAACAGTCTAAAGAGAAGAAGATAAGAACCAGGTAGACGTTGACTAGATGCTGCCAAATCAAACCCGAGATCTCCTAACTGAACCTACGGGGCGTGCTTCTCCCAGACAAGTAGTTGGAGTCCCGTTCCAGGAACCCTTTGTAGTTGGCTGGTGTGTTTACTTTCTGCTGTAGCCAGCCAAGATGAATGCACCCTGGCCCTCAAAAAGGATTTTTTACCTCAATCTAGTTTGACCCTCATACTTGTGGTTGCCTCTGAGATGAGCATTCATGCTAGTGTTTAAAAAAAAAAATTAGGAATGCCCTCAACAGCCAGGAACTGAAGCTCTTATTAAATGGTGGGCAGAGCTCTTGCCAGTTTTGATCCAGTCCCCTCTCAGGCTGAGGGGAGCAGTGCCACACTGAAAAGAATTTCCAGATGTCTCTTAAAATGTCATGAATAAAATTAGAAAACTGTAGGAGTGTTAATGTGTCCTATGGACTCAGTAGCAGAGTTTATTTTTGTTTTTAATGGCAAGGCTTCTAGAGTCAATGATTGTATGAGTTCCCTACTCTGGCTATGCTTATAGCTTCATCCAAGTGCAAGAACTAATAAAATGGAATGGCTGGCAGTGGGGCATGGATGGCCCTAGTCAGGCCCCTGCATAAGCCTGAGAGAGGTCGCCGGTAGTACAGAATGAAAACTTGGTTGGGGGTGGGGGTGGGTGGGATGTGGGTGGGCAGGCAGGGAGGGGGAGATGGAGTTTGTTTTACTTATTGATAAAGCTTTGTGAACTAATTTTATACAATTCATAACATTTGGTGCCTTGTACCGTTATGGTTTGCATGGGATTGAAAAGATTAAGGGAAAGGATGTCGCCTTGTCATTTCAGGTGGCAAATGGGTCTGTACAGTGTAAAGGACATTTGGTATCAGACTTTTTAAAAGCATTTCATCTCATGTGTGTGAAAGATAATTATTCTTACCAGCAAGTTCTGAAATTTTACTGTAATGTCCAAAATCTTTGGATTTGTGACTATTCATCAAATGGCTGCTTTTCAAGGCAGACTATGTACCCCGTTCTTTCTCACCACCCCTTTTATGTTCCAAACATTAACTCGGTCCTTTTCGGGTAGGCTGGGAGTGCTAACTCTTCTCAAACATATACTATACCCCTATCGGGTTATATCTTATGAGTGGAAGGGTTGCTTTTCCAGCTGGTTGGGAGAGCACAAAATGTTCAGAAAGGGCCTATTTTTTCCTAATGCTGGGCAACTTATAGTAGAAGTTGAACAAAAATGGTTCCTCCTGAAGTATTGCCTTCATTAATTAGTTCTGAGGTTCTTTTGCACAAAATTTCAGGAAGCAGTGTAGGACACAATCCCCTATATGTGAACCTTTAGATTGTATAGCAAGCCAGTGCACTGTGTAATATGCAAAAGAGAAGGCTCAAAGAACCTGTCCTGGCCCCCCAGCCCTTTTCCCTGGCAGGCGTGACTGGGATGGTGCTGAGTGGCTGTGGAAGGGGAGAAGACCCAGTCCACTCACCTGCAGGGCTGTTTACAGCCTGTTCTTTCACTCTGACCTTAAGTTTTCCACTGAGCTCACGAGACTTCACCAAAGGGTGTTTAAAAAGCTCACCGCTCGAAGCACATTTGATAATTGGTTCCTTCAGCCTAATTACTGGCCTAATTAGGTGAGGAGGTTGTACTTTTGGAGCAGAATCTCCCATGGCAACTTAGTTTTTTTACTGGGTAAGTATACATCTCCCTGGTGGTTCAGATTCTTTTTAAAATCAGCACTAAAGCTGAAAGCGTCTTCTAAATACGACTGTGAGTTTAGTTTAGATCTTTCACGTTTAACCATTCTCTTGGTCTAGGGCTCTGACTTTAACCAGTGTTTAATCTTCAACCCACACATTGTTCTAAATACACCATAGCTATTCTAGCACTGGGGCAAATGGTCATTTTTGTGGACTCTTTCCATTCTTCTACTGGCATGTTTCCACTTAAAATCTAACCAGGTAGTGTAAGAGATTCTGTAGTACTGTGTTAACCAGCCAGGGCTGAACCATGTGACAGATGTGAAATTGACTTCGCTTGGGGAGGATGTTGTGTTGGAATGGTGAAAGTCAGCATTTTAATCTACATTAATGACTATTCATTCAAATTTGGGGAGATTGTAGATTTGATAGCTTTACTTGCTAAATTCTTAACACTTTGAGGAATTAAGCCAGTTTAAATGAAACTTTACCTTGCCAGTATTATGGCTTTATAAACCAACTAACAGTAAACACTATTACTTGAAGTTAAAACAAAATTTTGGGTGAAATATGACTTATGCTTTGGAAGCTGCCATGTCTTAATTTTTGCTGCATTTTACTTTCAACTTCTAAAAAACTTTATAAAGTAGAACTGCTGACAGTAATGAGTAGATCAGGTTGCAGACTTTAAGGATCTGTTTCATACCTATGAAGAACAGGAGGTGCTGGTATTTCTTGTTTTAGCAGTGGTCTGATGCAGATCTGAAGGGGCTTAAAATCTATGCTATGGCTTAAAAGTTTCCTTCCTGGTCACCATTTGGGAGGTGATGGCTTCAATCTAAGCCTTGATCTCATGTATGTGACCCTCATCTTAACACCCAATAAGATGGCTATTACACCTGTCAAACTATCTGTGGTCCCAGTGTAGATAGATTCTTAGAGGGTCTTGGCTTTATGGTAAGCCGTCTGCAGGCCTGAATTCACACACACTCACACTCCTCCCTAACAGATGGGACCTACCTGATTACTGCAAGGGAATGGTGCTTTGTAAAATACACATACACAATCTCATTCTCAAAAAGATTTCTTAACGAGATTTACGCAGGTAGGGTCAAAAAGGACTGTTTTGTCCTATTTACCTTTTGTGAACAGATCGGACATCTGTCAGTTCTAACAGTTAGGCCACTGTGGTGTATTCATACTGACCCCCCTCTTTTCCAGTTCATGTCCTTTAATCCCATACCAGTTCCATAGGAGACTTGGCATGGAAAAGCAGGATTTTAAAAAATGACTAGTAGATGGCATGCCTGGCTGACTCAGTCAGGAGAGCATGCGACTCTTGATCCCCAGGTCATGAGTTTGAGCCCCACGTTGGGTGCAGAGAGATTAAATAAACTTTAAAACAAAAATTTAAAAATGCCTAGAATAAATTAACTGGGAATAAAATTGCCTACCATCTCCATATCTACCTGAGCCTACATGAGTCTTTTCCATATGTTCCATTTCCAAAGAACTCCCAACTCTTGGACAGTGACACTATCATGAATTTAGGGTAAGAAAATCTCTATTTCCTTGTGAAGAAAGCAGCTTCCTCAGGCAGTGTCACTTTAGTGCCCACTGCCCAGGCTTGCTTACACTTTGCCTCCATTGCACATCACTGCCCTCTTTCCATCAACAAATCCCACTTGATGACAGCAACAATGCCCCCTGGTGCCTGGAAAACCCACCTGGTGCACTAAAATGCTATGCAACACCAAATGGCTTCTTCCCCTAGTTCTGCTCAAAAAAGTGGAAATTCCTCCAAAATAAGTTTCACCTTATGTTGACATCAATGTACAGTGGCTACAGTTTCCTTTTTTTTTTTTTTTTTTTCCTTTTAAAGCAAACCACCTCTGTTACAATCTGTGTTTGGGGCTTGTTCCTGTCTCTTGAGTGTGAACTATGAATCATGTTTTTATGATTTTTGTAAATCTTGACTTTTTACACCTTGTTTTTGTAAGCTGAAGTTTCTTATTAAAAGAATAAAATGATTCTTTGTGTGCAGTCTTTATTCCAAATATTTGTTAAAATACCATTAGGTTATTTCTCAGGACAAGCACAAAGATCACCCCCTGCAGAAACTTAGGGACTATGTACAGAACTTTACAGAACAGAGGACAACACTTTGGCTGAAACCTGACTGCTGACTAGAGAACGGAGTTCTGAAGCGGGCTCAACGGAGAAAAGGAAATCAGTCGGGCAGGAAAGGTGCCCCTCTGTATGAAACTTCAACTTCCATCAGGGCAAGTCTTGTGACAGTCACAGATTGGAGGCTGTTTTTGGAAGGTTCAAGTACAGCACGGGGGGGTTCCATGTGTCTGCAATCAGACCACAGGACAACACGTGGCATTAGAGATATAAAAAAGTACTGGAAGAAAATTAGTAAGAGACTCAAAAATTTCTTGCAACATCTGTAACACATTTAACTAGGGATAGTCAAGGGACTTCTGTCAAGTCTCTTTTCTGTATTTTGTGCATAGATGGTATAAATTATTGGTTCTCTCAGCCTCTAAAGCTCCGAGACACGCAGAGCAGAAGTTAAGTGCTTACCTATTTGGCTACACCCCAGGCTGAGGTGCCATTAGGTCAATGTCACTCAAATTCCTGGCCAGCCAAACGCCCGCAGCAAAAAGTCCCAAATTGAGGATCAAGTTCCTGGAAAAAGGACACTTCATTAACCCTGCGGTCACTGAACCACTTGTATTTAATTAACGAAAGATACTGGGGGAAAAAACTTCCGAGGCAAAAACACTATTCTAGAATCGCAGGACCGCAGGGCTTTACAACACTGAGGTTGCCCAAGACCTACACGGTTACTTAAGAGTTCGTTTCTGTCTCTAATAAGAGCAGAATCAAATGCAAAGGCCAATTAAGCACTCGCCCAGGGCTTTAAAGTCTGTTTGTGTTGGCGCCTCTTTTTCCCCGAGTCCCCCAGAACAGGATGAGATTCTCCAGACATAGCCCAGAAACTCAAAAGAATCGGTTCTGCTGCATAGGAACTCTACCAGTCAAGGGCCTCTCCAAAGCGCAGCCAGAGCCACTAAGAGGCCAAGACGATGGCAACGCAGAGGGGCCAGCCTGGGCGAAGACAGCAAGTAGAGGAGGTACGCAGGGGGCTCGGAGGCCCAGAAAGGGACAAGTTCCCGTCGCCTCGGTTACCTCCGGAAATCGTTCCTGTCGGTGGCGAAGCGGTAGACGCCCCGGAGCCAATCTCCCACGTTGTCCGGAATTTCGGGTGCTTCATTTGTCGCGCCAGTAGCGCTGACGCCAACCCCACTAGAAGCCATAGCGGCACGCTCGAGCTCCACAAGGCCTCTTCCGACGCACCGTGTGGGCGCCGGGGCGCACGCAACTTCCGGCCTTGCACTTCCGTCGGCGACTGGCGGCAGGGGGCGCCGCTGCTCCAGCTGGGTTTGGCTCCTGGGGTAGGGGGACAGCTCCCGGGCTGCGCCTCCACGACCTCCGCGAGAGGGGGAGCGCGGCCACGCACTACGGTCGCCGGATGGCGTCCCACCTCCGGCTCCCTCTAGGCCTTGGGCTGGCCAACCTGGGCACCGCCACACGTGGCCTCTGAGTGATCACTTCATTGGCTCAGAAAGATGCTGAGGATGGGACTGTCCCTGGGGGGTGGAGGGGTGGGCATAGGGTTAGTTCCGCAGGGGATGTGAAGCTTTGGGAGGTGGGGTTCCCCAAGAACGTCTCCGTCAGAAGTCATAGATTGCGCAGGCTTAAGAGCGAGCACTCCAAGTTTGTGATCCGGCCGCCTCTCCCAGGCGTGCCCCAGATTGTGTTTAGTCCAGGATTTTTATAGGAGGAGGAAAACCTCGCTCTTCCACCTAACATCATATCCCCTCCCCCTTCTCCGGGCTGCGCCACTAGCAAATGGTGCAGTGCTTCCTGGAGGTGTCGCTGTCCCCAGCCTGGAGGCTTCCGGGGGTCTTCCAGGGACCGGGAAGTCGCTGGCCTAAGAAAAAGCCTTCGGGTTCCGAGTCAGAAGAAGAGGAGCAGGTGGGGCAGGGGGCGTCCTGCTTGGCATCGAGGGGCGTCTCCAGGCGGCCCCGCTCCCGCCCTTTGGGTGCCTCCGCCTCGTCCCCAGCTCGACCCTCCTGCTCCGGACTGGATCGAGAGGTTCCCGGACTGGAGCGGGAGGTAGCGGCGAGGAGGGCTGCCCGAGAGATGGTAGCGGCGTCCAGCGGGGCGCAGTCTCCCTCTTCAACTCTACCGAGTCTCGCCTCCCCTGTTCCGGGCCGGGTCAGTAATGCCCATCTCAGAGCCGGGAGTCTCCCTATCCCGGATCCGAGCGGGGCGGGCCCCAGAAGCCCGTTCCAGTTGGGGTCCGGCCTCCCACCCCGCCCCCGAGCCGTGCGCGCCGCCGCCGCGGCTGCGACACCTCTCCCGGGCTCCCCCGCCCCTCCCCGCCGCCGCCCACCAGAGGGCGGCCGCGTCCCCAGTCCGGGAGCTAGTCCCGCGCCGCATCCCCAACGGTGGCGAGGGATGGGTTCGGGAGGCCCTTGGAGCGCTCCGGCCAGGGACGCGCGGTGAGAGCTGCGGGCCCCAAGGCTCGGGTCTGGGGGGTGCGGTGGGGGTACGGGACGGCGTGGGACCGGGGCGAGGGTCCCAGCCCGGGAGAATCCCCTCCTCAGCCCAGCCCAAGCCGCTGCCCCATTCCCCTTTGATCTGCACCTTCTCCCTTACCTAGCGAGGCCCTCCCTTCCAGTGCAAGGGCCTGGCTCCAGCCGGCATCCGAATAGCGACTCTCAAAGCAGCTGGGGCAGCAAGGGCCGCCCCCCGGCAAAGCATAACGTCCCCCGCCCAAGGGCCCAGTGCAGTCCTGGCAGCAGAAGTGGTTTTCGTGCCAGCGCCGTCCCTCCGCCTCAGTGCAGCGCCGGGAGAAGATCAGCTGGGAGAGGGAGGGAGAACAGCTCATTCATTCATTCATTCACTCATTCATTCACCCAATAACCACGCCTTACACCCAGTTAACCCTAAAGCACGTCTACAGACATCCCATTTGATCTACTCAACCACTCTCGGTTGCAGGGAGGGCTGATTGGCCCAGATAGGATCTGGCTAGCAGGTGGCACAGCCTGAAAAAGTGTGACCCCAGTTGCCTGGACTCCCAACCCAGGGTTCCACAGGCCTCTGATGCTGACATTATGGCAGGTCCTCTCCTGATAGGGCACAGCACTGGGGACCCGGCAAACTGAGACCAACCAATGTCTGTCCAACAGTCCCTGCTCTGGAGAAATTCTCTCAGCCCAAGAAAAGGGGGGGACTCTGCTTGCAGTGGGGGAGGGCACAAGGCAACAGGTCCCCATCCCCAGAGCAACAGGGAACAAAAGGTCCCAGGCTGGTTATGAGTTCTTCACTCCACGGTACTGGCAGAGTTGTCCCCTTATATCCTGCCACTTTGGACCCTGGGCAGCCCCCTCCAAGCAACCCTCTTCCGGCCGTACCTGGTCACAAGCTGGGCAGCGCGGTCGCAGCAGCTCTGCGTGATGACGGCCACAGTAGAGATGCCCGTTGTGGTAGAAGTAGATGAGGTTTATCAGGGCCTGGCCGCAGGCCTGGCAGGCAAAGCAAGCCGGGTGCCAGCCGCGCTGCTCTCCTGCTGGGGCTGCGAACACTCCGTACTCCCCGGGCCTCAGTCGCTCCCTGCACTGCCAGTCGGGGCGTGCTGGGCTGGGCAGAGGCCCCAGCAAGCTCCTGGCTTCCCTCCTGGCTCTTCCATCCCAACCCCAACCCAACTGTTGTCCCTAGACTCCTGGCAAGCCCACCTCCACTGCAGGCCCCACCAAGAACCCCTAAACTTGGCTTCTCTTTTTCAAGTGTGCCAAACTGTCAATCCCCAGCCCCCTTTCCCCCACCTGAGTCCCTGGAGCTCGCCCCTTCTGCTGAAGTGTGAAGGCAAAGGGGAATGAATGGGGCAGGGGGAACACCACATACCTTCTCACAGGTGTGTTCTGCCAGCTTGGGAGATACCCTGCAGGCCACCCCCTGTCCCAGGGCCTCCCTCCTCCGCTGGGCACAGAAGAGCCGCAGCTCGGCCAGCTCATCCTCCCCAAGGGCCAGGCAGTAGCGCTCCTGCAGAAACAGGCCCCCACTGAGACTGGGAGAGCCCCAGCAGGCAAGACTGGAGTTTGACTAGGGAGAGGAGGCTTAGCTGCTAGGTCAAAGGAAGGTTGTAGAAGCTCCAGGAGATAACACAGAAGGGCACTGAGAAGGAGAGGGAGAGACGGAAGAGATATGGAGGAAGTCTACCCCAGTCTCACCTCCCCCAAGGAATGGCCACCACTCGGGTCCTGATAGCCCACAGCACTGAGCCCTGTCACCACAAATTTAGAGCCTTACCTGCCATGAGGTGGCACTCACTATCACTTTCCATTGTTTTTCCAATTTATTCCATGTTCTCCTGTCTTGTCCCCTGCCCCCCAGCTCCCCAAACTGAAGTGTAAGGCCTTAGTTTGGGCACACATAGGGTCTCAATAAATACTTAACCATACTCTCTACATTTGTACATTCCATTATCGGTTTCAAAAGTGGTCCATGTCCATTTTCTCATTTGCTCTTCAGCTAAGCATTGTGGGCAGAGCAGATGCTATTGCCCCCATTGTGTAGACTTGAAAACTCAGGCTGGGGACGGGGGATGACTTCCCCAATAAATGGCATAGCCAGCCCAGGTCCTAGACCCATGTCCTCTGGCTTCTGGACCCACAGTAAATAGAGGGAGGCGACAGATTGGAACGCTGGAGAGAGGGGGACCCACATCACTGTCCTGTGGAGGCAGCTGCTGCAGGAGGATCCGAAGCTCAGGCCAGTTGGAGGCCCCGTGGGTGTCCAGGCCAGGGATCCCCAAGCTCAGAACTTCAGGACCCTGAGGAGAGGCAGGAGAGGGGTGGCTAGGTTTGCCTTGCTCTTCTTTCCTCCCACCTCACTGCCACCTCTTCTCCAATCTGGAATGACTTCCAAGCACCCCCTCTTTCCAGATCGAGACAAGGACAGCTGACCCACGCCTGCATCTGTGGTCTGATTGAGGCAGGTTGGGGAGGTCCCATTCCCCAAAATGTATCCTTTCTTATGCTTTAAATGAGCTCCCTTTACTCCACTGGGGCCAAAGCCTAGAGTGTGCTTTGACAACACAGACGCCCCCCCTGCCCCACGCCAGGAGAGGTAACGTGTCTTCACGTGAATAAGTTTAAAGTCAAACCCCCACATCCCATCTGGAGGGGGCTGTAGAGACAGGGATTCCTGCAAAGAGAAAAGGGCCATGGGAGGCTGGGCACAAAAGCTACCTACCTTCCAGACGGTGGAAGTGGGAGGAGGGCTGTAGGATAGAGGGCGTGTTGGTCTCAGAGGGAAGGAAAGGGCTCCCAGTACCTGAGCAGAAGTCCCCTCAGGGTACTTCTCTGGCAAGTGCCTTGGGTCACTGTCTGAGTTGGCCGGTGGACCTGGCTCCTGAGGGCTGAGGCTCTCCCCTTGGTGGGGCCAGTCAGAGTTTAGAACTGACATTGGTGACAGAGTCTGCCCAGAAGACAAGAACATCTTCCATTTATCGGTCCCTTACAATGTGCCAGGCAGTGCCAAGTGCTCTGCAGGAATTATCTTCTCCCATCCTCCCAGCAACCAGATGACGTGGGCAGTATTCTGCCCATTTTACAGATGCTACACTGAGGCTCAGGGAGCATAACTGAGCCAGGTCTTGAGGCCAGGCCTTTCAGCTCTAGAGTTTCTGAAGCTCATATTCTGGGGTTTCCCAAGATCGGGAAGGAGGAAAGAGGCGGCCCACAATGGAAAGAGAGGGCATTCCACTTTTCTAGTGAGCCTCTGCGCAGACTGGCCCCTTCCCCGTGTCCCCAGCCTTAACTCCACCTTTCCTCACTGTGCGCTGAACACTCCAGTGAGCCTGTGTCCTCCACACTCCCAACTCAGACCCCACTTTTCCATCTGTAGACTCAGGCCAGGTAAAAGGACCACGTCACCAGGAAGCCCTTTTCAGCCCCTCCAGCCATACCAGCTCTCCCTTTTCTGAGCTCCAGAAGGAAATACAGTCTGCACCCTGAGATTTAGTACTAATGTTTCTCTTTGTGCCCTGTGCCTGTCTCAGTTCCTCATCTAGTCTCTAAGCTTGAGGACAAAGGAAACTCTTGTGCTTCTGGCTTCTACCTATAGCAGCAATTTCCAATTCCACTGGATAATTCCAAATACCTCTCTTCAGCCCTCCTTGGGGCTGGCCCTAGCAAGAACACAGTATCTTGGGGGGTGAGGGGGACTACTGAAGTACAAAAGGGATGGGCCCTGTCCTCAAGGAGTCCAGTGGGTAAGACAGAGATGACACCCGGCAGAATGAGGCTGGGGCTCTGGGCAGGTGTATACAGCACCTCAGGAAGAAAAAGAACCAGAGCAAACTCTTCTATAAAGTTTTACTCTGTGCAAGGGACTATACTAGCATTTTACACAATATAATGCATCCTCAAAATAATCCTATCAGATAGTTTCTGTTATCCCATTTGATGGTTGAAGCAAACAGAGGTTAACTTGCCTAAGGTCACACTAGGAAGCTGAGGGATGTCCTAGGGAGAGGTTGTCTTTGAGATCCCGGATGGATTCTGACAGCAGCTGGGCACAGGAGGGCCTGACCAAATCCCAGGCCTCTAGAAGACGGAGCTGTGGAGTTGGGAACAAGGTTTCAACTATAACAGTTACATTGCTTCCCAGCCCTGAGCACCACCAACCCCCCCTTCAGACATTATGTCCCACCCATCCCTGCT
Organism: Martes martes; assembly: GCF_963455335.1. Taxonomy (NCBI): domain Eukaryota; kingdom Metazoa; phylum Chordata; class Mammalia; order Carnivora; family Mustelidae; genus Martes; species Martes martes. Next base: position 88,013,462 of record NC_137893.1, on the reverse strand, counting down.
TCCACACCCATTTGCTTCCTTCCTAGTCTGTCCCTCTGGTCAGTTTCCTGTGGAGAGCAGCCAGGATGAGCTGTTCACATTCAGGGCCAAGAGTAGCCACGTCCCTTAACAGTACTGCCCCTGCTCCAGGCAGCAAGAGGTATTTGGGAGAGTGTCGGGCACACGACAGGGGCCATCTGGGACCTCAGAGTGGATTTGCGCCCTCTCTTCCAGGTTATAGTTTGTATGAAACTGCCGCCCCACAAAAACGACGTTCAGAAATTAGCTCTCACCCTTCACCCTTCCATCCCCCCACCTCCACCCAGCACTGGACCAGGTCTTACTAACATACTGGATTCCTTCAAGAATTCCTCACCCCTCAGGGTTGAACCTCTTCTCTCTGCCCCCAACCCCCACCCCGCGCAGGTGCAACGGGGCTCAAGAGCTCTACCTTCCCAATCCACCCCTGCCCTCGAGGGCAGAGCCTGCACGGCCCTAGGGACTAGGGAGGTAAAAGGATGGGAAGGTTTTCCGCGGACAGTGAGACCGAGAAGTGAAGTGTCCGGTCCCGCGGAGTGCCTTCTCGACAGATCCCCAGAGTTTTTTCTTGGACTTCCCCGGGAGTCAGTTGAGGTTCCCAGTCTGGCTGCTGTCAGTTTACGGGAGGGAATGGGATTCTGCTGGGGTCTCACCCTCGCTGCTCGCCCGCGTCCGGACCGTTCTGTACAGGCCCAGCCGTCGGGCCCCCCACCCAGTCCCCACCCCGAGGCCTCAGCGCCCGCCTCTGCCCGCCCCGGGAGCGCGGCCCTTCCTCTCCCACGCCCCACCGCGGCCCCTGCCCGCCCCTCCCGGACTGGTAGAACGGGCGGCTCGGGCGGGGCCTGGAGTTGCAGACTGAGGAAAGAATTTGGGGGTTCCCAGGGTGGAAAATGTGCAGGCTCCACTGCCCTCCTCCCCACTCCCAAGTTTGTAGCGCCAGCACCGCGCCCCAGCCGGCACAGACACCAGGGAGCCGCGGTGGTGCCGGGTCTTCTACAGCTCACGGAACAGAACGCCTTTCCCAGCCAGCAGGTACCCCCCGCCCCGGGTCAGGTCTCCTAGCCCCGCCCCTCTCTGGGTGTCCTCACCCACGCCCAGTCGGTCCCCAGCCCTTTTTAGGGATCCGTCGTCTTGCCCTTCTCCCTTCTGTCTCTTCAGGCCCTTCCCCGACCTTTTTCGCTTCTCCCCGACCCGAGTCCCTTTTCTGATCCCGGGAGTGGAAACCACTTGTCCCAGCTCTGGTTCCCTCCTCAGCCCCGCCCCGCGCTTCGCGCCCCGCCCCAGCCCCGCTCCGCCCCGCCCCCTCGGGGGCGAGCTCCTCGGCTGGCCCGGAGCGCCCTCTGGCGTCTGCGCATGCTCCCTGCTCCCGACTGCAAAGTCCTCCAAAGGGACCTTCTAGGCTGCGCGCCGGTCGCCCCCGATCAGGTCCGCCCGCCCGCAGCGTCTCGTTGGTGCTGCCGGTGACCTCCGACCCCGCGGCTGCGGGGCGGGGCGGGGAGGCCTTGGCTCCGGGCGGGCGGCGGCTGCTGCAGCGGGACCCGGGAGCGGGGCCCGGCGCCGCCCGGGCCGCGGGGCGATGTGAGTCGGGGCGCGGCGGGGCGGGGACGAGGCGGTTCCACCGAGGCCGCACCGCGCCGCGCCACAGTCTCCGCTCCCTCCCGAGGAAGCCCTGGGCGAGCGGGCGGTGGAGTCCCGGGACTGGGGGCGGGGATCCAGGGACGGCGCGCGGCCCCGACCTCCCCCCATTGCTTCCCGGTGTCTATAGAAATTCCCCTGACAACCCCGCAACCTGAATCTGTCTCTCCTCCCCAGAACCACCCCACCCCCACCCCCGGACACACCTTCGCTTGTCCTGGAGCCCTTGGAACCCCCTCACTCCTGCGAATTCTGGTAACGCCCGCAGAGCCACCATTCTCCGGGATGCCCCCAAATGCTTACAGAGCTCTGCGATTCCTCTGATCCTGCGTATGCCCCATTCTCCCTGCACCATACTCAAATGCAAAAAACTTGCCCACGTTTTCCCGAGCCCTCATATATTTGGGGTCCCTATAACCTACCCTGACATCTAATCTCCAGTCCACACCTATCCCAGACAAGAGCCCCTTCCTGTCCCGACCAGTGTACCGCCCCCCCCACCCCGAAGTGTCATGATATGTTCTGATATCTTAAAGACAAATGAAGGGGACAGAAGAAGGTGCAACACCCTCCCCAATCTTGCACCCTATAATTCTTGGTTTCACCCTGACTCCCTGTTGGTGACTCAAGCCTCAGTATTTTCCTAACTGCCTTCCTTTAGGCTGTGCACACCACCCTCAGCCTGCTTCCTTCTAGAGAATAAGCCAGGACAGGAGGGTGGGGGTCCTTTTATCTGGGAAGTTGTACGCGGAAGTAGAGCACAAGGGGCCCTGGGAAAGGATAATTGCTTTCGAAAAGCGGGAGGGTGGGATTTCAAGAATCTTGGAGGTCCTTGCTGGTCAACTTCTCCACTTCAGATCTCTGAAATTTTGATTATTATTAGCACATATGTTAAAATTGTAAGCCTTTCAGCACTTGGGAGACAGAAAATCTGTCAGGCTTCCAATTATGAGATTGAGGGAGCTTATTAGCTTGTCCTGAAAGAGGCAAATGTCCATTTTCGTGACCTTTTCCCTATATACTTACTTCTAGAGGTTATTTAAGCAAGAAGCCTCACTGTTTACAGATGTTTCCCTTGAAAACTAAGGCCTTGAGGTGGGAGGTGGGGATTGCCTTTCCAGAGTTTCCCAGATACTTCGTGGCCACAAAACAGACTAGTATATTGGTTTCCCGAATCTTAAGCCAGTGTTCTTTCCAATACATCACAGGGTCCTTTTGAGAAATCTCTCTGTAGACTTAAAGTTCTCTGCAAAGGTAAGGTTGTAGCTTTGGTGTTGGTTATAATGGGATTCAGGTGGGTTCTAGAGGCAAGTAAAAGGCTACCTCAGACTTGAAACTCATTGCTGCTAGGGGAGTTACTCCCTCTTAGGGCCTGTGGGGCTTGGAATCTGTGGCCCCTTTGCCCTTGATCTCACTTTCTTTGTTGTGTTTCTGTCCCATTAGGACCTGGGACAAATATCCAGGTGGTCTGGACTGACAGCAAGTGAGTTTCATTAACAACTGGGGTGAGGATGGAAAATTTCCACTAACCTGTGGTCTCTGTCTCCTGTGCTAGGTGAGCCCCAGGTGTGTCCCAGAGGGATCCAGGTGACTTCTCTGCAGACTACTTGCCATGATGCCCCACCAAGAACAGGGGGAATAAAGTGGGGGACCTTCCCCATGCCCCTCCCATGGTCAGCTCCCCAATGGCCTGGGTGAGGTGAGAGCTGTGTATGGGAGGCACTTTTCTGGAGTTTTCCAGGTTGGGTGGAATGGGAGATACAAGTCAGGATTGTTTAAGGCTTTACACATACAGTGGGAGTTTTGGAAGGATATCTGATCTTACAGATTTATTTTTTTTTAAAGATGTATTTATTTTAGAGAGAGAGAGGGAGCACAAGCAGGAGGGGCAGAGGGAGAGGGAGAAAGAGAATCTTAAGCAGGTTCCATGCCCAGCGCGGATCCTGATGCAGGGCTCGATCTCATACCCTGGGATCACAACCTGAACTGGAATCAAGAGTCAGAGGCTTGGGGCGCATGGGTGACTCAGTGGGTTAAGCCTCTGCCTTTGGCTCAGGTCATGATCTCAGAGTCCTGGGATCGAGCCCCACATCGGGTTCTCTGCTCGGCAGGGAGCCTGCTTCCCCCCCTCTCTTTGCCTGCCTCTCTGCCTGCTTATGATCTCTCTCTGTGTGTCAAATAAATAAATAAAATCTTAAAAAAAAAAAAAAAGAGTCAGAGGCTTAACCCACTGAGCCACCCACGTGCCCCGTATAGATTCATTTCTCTCTTCAAGTTGCAGCCCCTTCTGGTTGGGATGGATCTGTGCGTTTGTTTGCTCCCTTGGGTCACTCCAGCTTGGTGGTCTCCTCTCCATTCTAGACAGAGGCCCAACTGTTGCGACATATAATCCAAGTGCGGTAATCCTGGAGGGAAAAGCCAGATAGTAGGGTCTTGGATCTCCCCTTTAGACAAAGAGAAGCAACCTGAGCATTTGTTTTTTTAAGGAAGAAAGACTTAAGGTTATAAAAAAATGTGCTCTGTTACAAGTTCCATCTTCTTACTGTATCTTTTGAGCATGATGTGATGCCTCATGGAAGAGAACATCAAAAAGATAAATTTGAAGTAGATGTTGGGATGGTAGTGAGGTAAGAAAGAATTTGGGTGATGTGGGAAGGGTTAGGTGGAAAAGATGGAAAAAAAAAAAGAGGAAGGTCCAGGCCAAAGTGTGGGGGACTCCCAAGTTACTAACAGTTTCTGTGCTGAGTCTGGATGAAGGCCCTGAACCCAGCTCCATTTGAAGCAAATCACTTCTTCTGGTCCCCTGCCCTTTTTTTTTTTTTTAATTTTACTTATTTATTTATTTGAGGGAGAGGGAGAGATAGCATGAGTTGGGGGAGGAGCAGAGGGAGAGGGAGAAGCAGAGTCACGCTGAGCATAGAGCCAGATGCAGGGCTTGATCCCACAACCCCGAGATCATGACCTGAGCTGAAATCAAGAGTCGGATGCGTAACCAACTGAACCACCCAGGCGCCCCTCCCTGCTTTATCTGGGCTTTTCCTGCTGCCCAGGCTTCCCTTCCCTTTCAGTACATTAGTCAAAATTGTCCTCACTTCTCAAGGTCCAGATCAGATGTTACCTCTGAGAAGTCTCTTCCATCCCTCTGTTAGCATTAATCTTTAACACATCCTAACTTGCTTTAATGCTTATCCAATGCATGTCTGGCCCTGGATTGAGAGAGTGAATTTCTTAGAGGAGGGACAGGGTCCTACTGTGTCCAAGAGTGGGTCATCACAATTATATGGTTCTGCCAGAGTCCCCAAAGCAGGGCTTTTCGGAGCTGACCTTGATGACCTTCTCCCTTATGTTTTCCCCTAGGGCGGACTGGCTGCTCTGACACCATGGGGAGCTGCTGCAGCTGCCTGAACAGAGACAGCGTCCCAGACAACCACCCCACCAAGTTCAAGGTACCCACAGCTCCCTCCTCTCCCGAGCTCCCAGCATGGCCTCCTGGCCTCGGGCCAACCTGTCCAGCCACCTTTCCCTCCCTAGAGAAGGTGAAGTCAAGGCTGAGGTGGTGGCCTGTTAAGATTCCTCAGGGGCCTAGGCCACTGCCCATTGTGTGGCTCTCTTACAGTGAATGGCCTCTAAAGAATGAAGAGATACTGGGATGCAAAAATCGTGCTTTTGGAACATTCACTCCTGCCGGTATCCCTTTGTTGCTTTACACATAATATTTTTTGGAGAAAACAAAAGTCTGTGTTTCTAAGTTAATATACATAAAGCATGTGTAACACACAGTAAGCCCTATATTAGCGTTGGCTTTTGGCTTTGGGAAGCTAAGGTCAGACCCAGTGGACCTGGGCAGCACCCCCCCACCTCCGCCGCCACCTCTCACCTCTCCCAGGGGAGTTCCCTCCTCACACCCAACTTGTTGAGGCCCAGCTTCTCCTGCTAACCAGAAGAGGGAGCCCTCGGCAAGGTCCTAGAGCTGGGGAGGTGGTGGAGGAGGTCTGAGTTCTGTCCCCCTGGGGCCTTCAGATTTTGAGCTTGTAACTGAACCCCATCCTCTGTCAGCGTCCAGTCCTTGGGCACAAGGCATGGACCGTTGAGGTCCTCTAACCTTGGTCGTCAAACCATCTGACCTTGGAGGTCAGCTGGCCACCCCTCCCTCACTGCCCAAGGGCCAAAGATGAGACCTAGGGAAGGGCACTTCATCCGCTGGGTCTCCTGGTGGTCATGTGGCTTTCCCGAGACCCCGGTGGGGAGTGGGGGAGCCCCGCGGCCGCCCAGCCCCCACCCCACATTGGCCTGCCTCCCAGTGGCTCAGGAACCCCTGCCCGTACTTGTGGATGCACCCACTGACCCTTCGGTTCCCTGCCCACCAGGTGACGAATGTGGATGACGAGGGGGTGGAACTGGGCTCCGGGGTCATGGAGCTGACGCAGAGCGAGCTGGTGCTGCACCTGCAGCGGCGTGAGGCTGTCCGCTGGCCCTACCTCTGCCTGCGGCGCTACGGCTATGACTCCAACCTCTTCTCCTTTGAGAGTGGCCGCCGCTGTCAGACGGGCCAGGGTGAGTACTGTTCCTGCTATGCCCTGGCATGGTGGCGGGAGGTCAGAGCCCTGGGGACCATGGGGACGCCTGCTGGCGGGGCAGGTGTTACAGGGGTGGTGACCAGGAGCGTAGAGCATGGCAGTATGGAACTAAGTGGACTCCCAGGTCAGTGCTCTCTGTCCTCGGGCATGGCGGCTCCGGCCTGGGTCTTTTCATGGGGGCGTTTGTTGCAAGGCCCGTGGGAAAGATCCAGTGCTCTCAGGCTAGGGCCCTCCTGGGAAGGCAAGCGGTTCCTCCATCCTCTGTTACTCCAGTTTCGAGGGGACCTCTTGTCCCCTCTGTAGGAACTAACTTTCTGCTGAGTCCCTAGGTCAGGTACTCTGGAGCCCATGAATAGTGAAGGGTTAAGCTGGGAGCTCTGGTCACCTTGGGGCCACCTGGCTTGGGAACGATAGGCTTGGGGAGGCCGGGGTCTTGGATCTCTGACATACAGAGGAAGCCCCAAGAGGTTCATCTTTGTCTGCTGTCACCTAGAGTGTGATGTGTTCTCCCTTCCTCCCCTTCCTCCCGGCAGCCGGGGGTCAGAGAGTAGTGATCATTCCAGGAAGTCAAGGCCAGGGCCCGCCACGGCTTCTTGAAGGAAGAGCATGGTCTGGGCTTCTGTCTTAGGACCCAGACCTAAGCTCTGCAGAAGGAGCCCGGCCCAGGCTTGCGTGAGGTGCTGCCAGGGCTGTGCCTGCGAACAGGCTTCTCTGACGAGGCCACCGTCCCAGCAGTGAGTCTCTGATATGCTCTTGGCTGGGAGCCTGCCCCCCACACACATCGTCCCCTTTGGGCTTCTGCGGCAGAGGTGCTTACACTGGCTGAGCAGAAGGAGGACAGGAAGGAGCTTCTCGTCGTGGTGTTTTGTCCACACCTGAGATTCCAGAGGGGCAGCCCTGGGCCCCCACATCGGCTTCTCCTGAAACTCCAGGCTTTCCCATCTTCTCCTCGCCCTTAACATCCCTTGCCAGAAGAGTCCTCCCTCTTCTCCTCCCCTCTATCCTTGCTGTCTCATTCCTGTAAACATCAGCTGTCCTGTAGCCCAGGCTGCTTTTGTTGATCTTTGTTGTGGGTCTGTGCAGGTGCGCGCCCCACGTAGCCTCGCCTGAGTGCTGGGCCCTGCTGTCGCCGGCATGGGGTATGCAGAATCCCAGGCTGGCCCCACACCCCGGGGGCACGTTCGGATCCCTGAATCGCAGATACTCAGCCCAGGCCGGGACCGTGAGCTGCCGCCTCAGAGCCAGAGGGGCTGTCAGAGCAGCCGCACTGAGGGCCTGGCTGTGGGGGTCCCAGGCGAACCTGCCCATCCTTCTTCCTTTCTGCACCAGAGTTTAAGTTCCGGGAGGTCACTGTCCTCTCCAGGGTAGACGTTCTGTCTCTGGCCAGGCCCTGGACTAAGTGCGCAGTGAGCAAGCAACGAACAGGACAGACTCTCCGGCCTTCAAAGAGCTTGGACGTGGTTGGGCATTGAGCCGAGGGTGGGGCTCGAATTTCTCCAGGGAGCAAAGGGCGGTAGGCAGAGGGAGATGGAGCCAGCGTGGGGAGAGGAATGGTCACTCATCCGACCAGTAGTGTCCCCACCGTATCTGCAGGGAAGACCCCCAGTGGGTGCCTGAAACCACAGATGGCACCAAACCTGTATATTCTGCGTATATTTCTATACACAGTAAGATGAACAGCGATAGCAACAAGGCCAGACAATCACAGCAGTGGCCTGTGATGAAAGTTACGTGAATGTGGTCTGTCTCTCAAAATACAGTACTCTGCTCCCTCTTGTGATGGTGTGGGAAGGTGACAAGCCTATGTGACAAGGGAAGTGAGGGGAAGGACGTGGGCAGCGTGAGCTCACGGGCCGCTACTGCTGACATTCAGATGGTGCATCAGAAGGAGGCTCGTCTGCTTCCAGACCCCAGTTGACTGGGGGTCATTGAACCTTCGGAAAGCAAAACTGTGGCTAAGGGGCCCCTACTGTCCTTTTCTACTTTGCTGGTGACTTCTCCTCCCCTCACCTGTGTACCCCTCACCTCCGAACATGGTCAGGCTGTGGAGGAGTTCAGGTGAGGTAGAGATCTCTAGCCTACGGTTATGTTAATGGGGGGACAGCAGGGGGCCTTGGGCCCAGCTTCTCCTGGAGCCCTTGGGCCTTAGGGGGTTGCTGAGGATGAGGAGAGGCCCTCTTGCCCCCTACAGGCCTGGTCCTCTAGATCAGGGACGGTCCCTGAGTGTCGTTCCTCTGCTCAGCCTCTCTGGGGAGAGGAGCCTCATTTCTCCCTCTCCTTCAGGGATATTTGCCTTCAAGTGCTCCCGGGCTGAGGAGATCTTCAACCTGCTTCAGGATCTGATGCAGTGCAACAGCATCAACGTGATGGAGGAGCCAGTCATCGTCACCCGCAACAGCCACCCGGCTGAGCTCGGCCTCCCTCGGGCCCCCCAGCCTCCCAATGGTGAGGAGACCCCTCCTCGGCCTCCGCACTTGTACACACAGGCACAGGCCCAGGAAGTGCCAGGCAGGCGGGTGGGATGGCCAGGCCACCCAGCCCTCCAGGCCAGCCACCCGCCATCTGATGACTCTTGGGGATGAATAAGGCCAGGTCTGGGCCAGTCGGGTGACTCGGGCTGAGGCTGGGTAGTCCTGGGCCTTGTCGTGACTGATGGTCTGGGAGCAGACAGGAAGACATTGAGTTTCCATGGAAACAGCAGTCTGGAGCTATTTTGCTTCCTTCCTTCTGTCTACTGGGGTATACCCGTTCTACCTTTCCTGACTCGGTGCAGGTATCTTGGCTCATAACTCTCCTGGGGAGGTTCCCGTACCTTCCGCTGTTTATTCCCTGAGTCCCCCCTGAGCCCCTGCTCCGTGTTCTCTTCGAGGGCTGGCCTTTGGCAGGCAGAAGCTAGAGAAACACCATCCCTGATGTCTGGACACTTCCCTAGTGCTCACTGGCAGAGCTATAATGAGGCGAAGGGACAGTTCAGGATGGCAAGGTGGCCTAAAGTGTTTCAGCTAAGGCTGAACTGGGGGAAGTGGGGCTCCTGCTGAGCTTTGAGGGAAGGGGCAGGGTTTGAGGAACAGAGAGGTGAAAGAGATTGGGGGGTGCTGGATTAGCAGGGCTAACCACCTGGGGGGCCCGGGGAGTGTCTCCCCTCCTCCGAGGACTCCCGTGATGCCACATGTGCAGTCGCAGGTGGTTTAAGGACCCCCCCCTCCCCGTCCCCATGTGGGCTTGTCTCCTGTGTGCCCAGCTCTAGGCTACACTGTCTCCAGCTTCTCCAATGGCTTCCTTGGCTGCCCGGGAGAGGGCCCGAGATTCTCAGCACCCCGGCGCCCCTCAACGAGCAGCCTGCGACACCCCTCGCTTGGGGAAGAGTCTACTCATGCCCTCATTGCCCCTGATGAGCAGGTGAGCAAGCTGCTCCTCCCCACTGGTCTGGGTGGGGAGGAAGGGGTTGGAAACACGGCCCCTCCTAAAGATAATGGGAAGGGAAGAGAATCCATAGGGCCCCTTACTGTCCAGACAAGGGATGCAGCTTCCCTGGGAAGTTTGGAGCACCAGGAAGAGAGGGATCCTCCACCTCTTCTCCCCTGTGCTGCTCTTACGCTGTCCCTTCTGCCCTCCCCTTCTTCCCTGCCCTTGCGCTCTCCTGCTTCACTTGGACTCCTTCCTCTAGTCGCACACCTACGTCAACACGCCAGCCAGTGAGGATGACCACCGCCGGAGCCGGCATTGCCTGCAGCCCCTGCCCGAGGGCCAGGCACCCTGCCCCCCCCAGCCCGGGGGCCCTGACCCCCGGGACCCCCAGGTGTTCCTGCAGCCGGGCCAGGTGAAGTTCGTGCTGGGCCCCACCCCCGCTCGGCGGCACATGATGAAGTGCCAGGGCCTCTGGCCCAGCCTGCATGACGCTCCCCCCCACAACAACAACAACGAGGGCGCTTCTGAGTGCCCGGCTCAGCCCAAGTGCACCTATGAGAATGTCAGCGCGGGGCTGCGGCCAGGGGCCAGCTGGAGACTGAGCACGGAGGAGCCAGGTTGGAATGGCCTTGCCCACCGCCGGGCCGCCCTGCTGCACTATGAGAACCTGCCCTCCCTTCCCCCTGTGTGGGAGAGCCATGGCCAACAGCTGGGGGAGGAGGCTGGGGATGACGGAGACTCGAGGGACGGGCTCACTCCCTCCTCCAATGGCTTCCCTGATGGTGAGGAGGACGAGACCCCACTTCAGAAGCCCACCAGCACCCGGGCTGCCCTCCGTAGCCATGGCAGCTTTCCTGTGCCACTGACCTGCCGCCGAGGCTCCCCGAGGGTCTTCAACTTCGATTTCCGACGGCCGGGCCCCGAGCCCCCCAGGCAGCTCAACTACATCCAGGTGGAGCTGAAGGGCTGGGGTGGAGACCGCCCCAAGGGGCCCCAGAACCCCTCGTTCCCCCGAGCCCCCGTGCCCACCACCCACCCTGCCCGCAGCTCAGACTCCTACGCCGTGATTGACCTCAAAAAGACCGTGGCCATGTCCAACCTGCAGAGGGCGCTGCCCCGAGACGATGGCACTGCCAGGAAAACCCGGCACAACAGTACCGACTTGCCTCTGTAGGGATTTCCTCACGCTCTGCCTCGCGCTCCTGTTCCCCAAACCCACACCCCGGGTTCAAGGTTGCTTTGCAGAAGGGCACCGAGGTGGAAACCCAGGCTTCCCTGTGCTGGCTGGCGTCCCCGAAGATAGCAGCCACTGAGTCTCCTGGTCTCCCAAGCTGGGCGGAAAAGAAGGGTGACCAGGCGAGGAGGGAGCTGGGACGTAAACTGTGAAGGGTTCCTCTGATGCATTTAAGCACCCTCCCGTTTATGTCCATTTGTCTTGTCTCTCGTCTGTCTGTGTGTTCTCTTTGGTTGAAATTTTGAAACATTTTGTACCTGTTGATTTTATTTATCAGTTTATTTTTCTATTTATTGTTTTAAATGTAATTTAACATATTTATTATTAATATAATTATTTTTAAATTCTGGCTTGGTGGATGATATCAAATTCTTAGGGAGTCTCTTCTGGCATGGTTCTGGGTGGGAGTGGGGGTGGGGTGTGACTAGAGGGAGGGGCTTCATTCCGGGAAATTTGGGGGTGGTTGTGGTTACTGTGACAAGTCTGTGACCATTTCTTTTTGTCTTCTGAGAAACCCTGGCACAGAACTTAAAGTTGCCAGGGATGGATGTGCTGTCAAAAGCGACAGGAGTCCCAGATGCGGAAAGGGGATCTGGAAAGAAAACCATCCTATTGGGAACATCCTGATCCTCCTGAGTTGGGGGCAGGCTGGAGGCGGGCAGGGTTGGGGGAGGGAAGCTGTACCAGATTTACCTTCTCCAGGACTCCCTGCTGATTTACCTTCTGCCACCAGGCAGGTCCCTGGGGTTACTGATCTCCTATAACATCTTGGCCCAGAGGTCAGCACCCCCAGCACGGCTGGATCAAGGCTAGAACCTTTACACAGGACTTTGCTAAAAGCCCAGGAACAGCAAAAGGGAAACACAAGAGTGTAACATATAACCAACTCCTCTGGCTTGCCTCATTGTTTTCCCAGAGAACTGCTATCCAGGAATGGGCTCCTCGCGGCGCCTGTACCTTACCATAGGGGTGGGCCCTAGCAGAGTCCCCACATCTGAATACCTGCCTGGAAGCCTGGAGCCTGCACGGGCCCCCAAAAGCCCCCCGCCTGGTGCCCTATTGCAGGAGCTCCCTTTCCTTGTCTTGAAATGGCCTCTCCCTCCTCTCGCTGGCCTCCCTGCCTCTAAGACTCCATTTCTATCTCAGCCCCCTGAATAATTCATCTAAAGCAAACCCAGCATCTGCGATCAGGACCCAGGGGAGGAGTGGGAGTAAGGTTTGCCCAAGACTTAGGGACAAACCTTGCCTTTGGTCCCTGTTTGTGCCCCAGCTCCCTGCCCCAAGGAGCAAGCCAACCCGTCCTCCTTCCTAAGGAAACCAGCCAGGGTGGGGCCTACCCAGTTCCCTCCCCACCTGCTGTCCAGGATGACACCGCCCGGGCTTCAATTCCGGGACTGCCCTCAACCCTGGTGGGGACTGAACTGATCAGCTTCCAGACTTCCTCATGCTTGGCTGTTACTTTTGTCAGTGAAAGGGGTGAAGAGAAAAGTGGCCCCAGTGGGTTGTGGGAGAGACGCTTCCCCTGGGGCCTAGCAGGGTCCTGGGGTACAGCTGCCGTGACTCTCCCCTTCCTTCTACCTCCTCCTGATCTCTGGACAGGAGAGAGGACTACTCTGGGCTGGGTCCTTCACACTGTGTCCGCCCCGCACTAGGTAGCACTGTTCTGCTCTCTGTGTGTCCTCCCCACCCTTGTTCTTCTCCTCCTTTGGGGGTTCCTTGTCAGGAGAGCTGGTCTCTCCAAACAGGAGGGCCAAGATGGGGGGGCGGTGGGGAGGAATGACTGTACCAGCGACTTGCGGGTCTGCTCTGGCTCCTCGTGACGGACGCTGCTGTGGGGGGGCCATGCTTGCGGCACGAGGCTGGGCTAGGGTTCTGACTCGGCTCTGTTCTCTGCTCTCGGGAGCAACTGGTCACCCCTAGTGGGCCTTGGCTTTGGCACCTAGAAAATATGGAGCTAGTTGTGAGAAGATGCCAGTGAGATGATGAACACGACACCATGTTGGGAAGGAGACAGCAGGCCAGCTGTGTGAAGCCAGCTGTTCCACAGGGGAAAACCACGGGAAGTCACCGCTCCTCAGTCCCTGAGTCCCCAGGCCTCCTGCCGCGCCCCTGCTGACCGGTGCCAGGGGCAGCTAGCCTCCTCCTCTGGGGTAGACACAGACCAAGTCACAGTGGCTTCCGTGTGTGTGTGTTTGTGGAGCCTGGGGGTCCAGAGGACTTGGCCCAGGACTTGGCCCCCAGCCCAGTGTGGCAGCCAGCCTTCCTGCTCCCCTCCCAAGGTCATAGCCTCCACCCCATGAGGTCAAGGGCAGGAATTTTCCTCTGGCGGGACGGGTGGGGTGTGAGAGGACAGCTTTCCAGGCGGGAAGTAGAGGCTGGGAGTGATGCCCAGGAGGGCGACCACCACTCCCGAGGGGTGGGGGAGTGGGGGAGCCTGCTCGGCTGATGTCCGGGTGTGGTGTCCTGATGCAATCATTTCAAAGATCATCACCAACATCAGTGAATGTTTGCTGAGTGCTCAGTTCCCTTCTTTAGAAACAGGCCCTCCCCACCCCCTGGGCTGCCCTCAGGAAAGGACTGGAGCCAGCATCCTGTCCAGGAGTGACATTTCAGGTCAGACCAGGAGGGGCCCTCCCCAAGCCCACCCCTGGGTAATAACAGCACTCTACAATGGTATAAACACAGTCGGCTTTCCAGAGGACCCTGTAGACCATTTATCTCTCTCGGGCTGGCCAGGCTGGATTGTTATCACCGCTGTGCAGAGAAGGAAACAGGCCAAGAGGTAAACTGACTTGCTTCGGGCCACAAAGGTAATTAGCGGCTTGAGCCGGGGCTGCGTGCCAGGCGTGTGTCTTTCCATGCCCCCACCTGGTCTGCAGGGGCTTTGTTCCCTCGGGTGGGCCGCAGAAAGAATGTGTTGGGTGCTGTGGCCTGGAAGGCAGGGGCTGTAGGAGGACCGGCAGAGGCCCCATGTCCAGTGCTTCTCCTCGGGAATCCCATGAATTCCCAGCCAGGGCCTTGCCTGGTCAACAGGAGAACGTGCTCCCCCTGGAGCCCGCAAGGCGCCTGGCCCCCCCACCCCGACCCGCCCCCTCTATTTAGTTGTTTACTTTTTTTTTTTTTTTTTTAATTTGAGTGTAGTTGACGCACGCGTTACCTTCATTTCTGGTGTACAACCCAGTGAGGTGACAAGTGTATACATGGTGCTCTCTGCTCATGAGGGTCGCTTCCACCTGTCCCGTCAGTTGCTCTTAAAAGATCATCGACTGTATCCCGATGCTACACCCAGTACTCCTGTGACTCACTCATCCCATAGCTGGAAATCTCTACCTCCCACTCCCCTTCTCCCCTCTTGTTCGACCTCCCACCACTCCCCTCTGGCAACCATCCATGCGTTCTCTGTATTTATAAGTCTCATTCTGCTTTTTGTTGGTTTATTCACTTTTTCATTTTTACTTTTTTTTTTTTAAAGATTTTATTTATTTCTTTGACAGAGAGAGCAAGAACACAAGCAGGGGAGAATGGCAGGCAGAGGGAAAGGGAGAAGCAGGCCCCCCACCGAGCAGGGAGCCCGACATCATGGTGCTCAATCCCAGGACCCTGGGATCATGACCTGAGCCGAAGGCAGATGCTTAACCGACTGAGCCACCCAGGGCCCCTCCATTCGTCCATCGATGAACATTCAGGTCTGCCCCCCTTTCCTCTTCCAGGCCTGGGAATGGTTCCCATTCTGTGGATGGCTATGCAGGAATCAGCCGGACCCTGCCCAGCCCTGCCACCCTCCCCTGATGTGTGTCTGGGTCCTCACAGGAGGCTGGCTTAGGTTAGGTCAGGGCTCTGAGCTCTGGGGAGCTCTCTGAGCAATTCTTTAAAGGGGAGTCATACTCGCCAAGGAAGGGGGTTTTATAATGAGGGATCCCCAGACTCTGGAAGTGAGGCAGAAGGGAAGGGAGAGCTGTAGCAGGGGCCGAGGGCCTATGTGGAGGTCCTGGGGCTCTCTATCTGCAGAATCAGAGCCCAGGATGGAATCTCGTGGCTCAGCTGAGCTAAGAGCCCTAAGAGCTAAGGGATCCTTTCGACAGGATTCTTGGAGATGTCTATCAGGTTTTTGCTCACATGCTTCCCGGGAAGGGGAGATGGCTATCTCAGAAGTCCTCCCTCCAGTCAGTGTTATAATGTCCCTAAATTCCCCTCATTAGGGCCTAATTCTGCTCGCAGACCCACACATGGCCATCTGGTCCCTCTGCCAAGGGTGCTGAACTTTGAAACTTGGCATCTCCACTTACTCACACTGGACTCCTTTGTGCTTCTGTTGTTCCCTCACCAGTGATAGGGGAACAATAACGGTCCCTCTCTCGTGACATCGTTGTGAGGATCAAAATAAGGGAATGTCTGCCCAGCATGAACCATGGTGGCTGGCCCATAGTAAGTGCTCAGCACATGGCAAATATTTCCACCAGAACATGGCTCTTTCTGGCATAACCAGAAAGGTATCCATCCCTCTGTCCGCCCCTCTGGGACCTAGTCTGGTCCAGAACAGAGTGCATTACCAAGGCTTGACCCTGCCCTTCCTTCAGCCCAACTCTTTCCTCGTTCTAGGCCTTATGCTTCTGCTAATGCGGCCCAAGTTAGCACTCCCTTCACTGGCCCTTCTGGCTCTTGGGACCTTAGAGCTGGCCCAGACCAGCAGGTCTTTCCATAGGAACACCTGCAGCTCTCGTCACCCCCGACCGACCCCCATCTGATAGTAGAGTCCTTGGCTTGGGACCTCAAGGTCTGTTCATCCAGGTGACATTTCTTCCTGGTTGTTGGGTCTGTCCTGGAATTTAGAGGTGTCAGCTCTTGCCATGAACACGGAGGTGACTGGAGAGCATAGATGGGGACTGGGAGCATCAGAAAGAAGAGTCCAGGAGGGGGTTCTCCATGGGTCGTGGAGCAAGAGTTTGGGTGCATCTGGGGCCTTCAGCCTAGTTCTTCTAGAAGCTGTACTCTGCCTGCTGTGGTTGACAAGAAGCATCCCTGCCACTTGCCTTACTCACCAGGTGAACCCCTCTCTTAGCGTCTCTGGGCCCGGTTTTTGTCAGGACGGACCTTGCTGACCCACTGCCCTGTGGAGGCCTATGCAGCGAGGCTGCGGAGGTCAGGTGTGTGAGAATATGGCTCGTGCTGCAGGTGGAGGTTGTCATTATGCTCATTCTTAAGGGCTTATTAATATAATGACTGAGTTAATGAGCAGTGTTTGGGGGGGAGAGGCCCCTTAACCCACAGGGGGCCTGCTGAGTGACAGGAGTGTATCCTTAGCCATCCCTATAGCTGGGATGGCATGGTCCCTCAGGGGTGTCATTCTGTTGCCTCCCTCCACCTCCCCGTCTTTACCTGGCTCCATTCCTGTTGGGGGAAGAAGGCCCTAGAAGAAGTGCAGCTAGGCCAGGGTGTGGAGGCAAGGAGAAGGGAACCTGGAGACTTCGACTTTCTGGGGAAAGGAATGAAATGCAGTGCAACTCTAATTTTGTCTGGGTGCTGCCTGGGCTGGGCAGAGTCGGGCACCCAAGTCTGGGGAGGGCTTGGAGGGAAACAGGAGCCTGGATGGGAAGAGTGGAGGACCTTGGGCATAGGGCTGGGTGGGGGGTGGGGAAGGGTTTCCAGGTGTTTTTTGAGGCTCTTTGCTTCTCTGACCCAACGGGTTGGTTCTGGCCTCTTTCCTATTGAGTTCCATTCCCCCTGGGACTAAGGGCCCTGAGGAATAGATCAATGTATTGATATTTCAGGCTTGGGATACGGGCACGACACACAATCGTACAGGCCTAGTGATCTCTGTTTCCCAATAAAACACTGGACACAGTGGGCCCAGGATTCAGAATCCAGATCATGTGGACTGAGTCCTGACAAAGCCTCAACTCTCCAACACTTGCATTTGAGGAAGGGAGGCTCACAGAGACAGGAGCATGGGATGCGTGAGTCTGGCATTTGAAAGCTGTGTGACCGCGAGTAGATTACTCACTGTCTCTGAACGTGTTTCCTCAACTATTAAGGGAAATAAACAACATTTACCTCATAATGCTGTGTGTTAAATGAGAAAACGCACATAAAGGGCTCAGTGGGTGCTTGGCACAGAGCCCAAGTTTAGCTCTGTTATGGTGGTCACAGTAATAGCAGGTGTTGGGGGAAAGCTCGCTTAAGAAGGTGGACCGTGAAGGGTGAGAAGGACTTAGGGGAAGTTCACCCAGACTCCTTCCTCAGAATCTGGAAAAGGGAATATTCAGCCAAGAAATCAATAGGGATAGCTTTGGGGAGTGTCAGCCCCCATCTGAGGGGAGAAGTCACAGCCCTGCCCTCACAGAGCCCCAGTCTGATGGGGGGAGACACAGCCCAGCCCTCAGGGAGCCCCAGTCTAAGGGGAGACACAGCCCTGCCCTCAGGGAGCCCCAGTGTCATAGGAAAGGCCTCAATTCTTTCTTTTGAAAGCCTTGCTAGGAAGAAATAGGAGACTCACACAGGAAAGGCCAGCACACCTACAAAGCCATGTCCAGACAGAAGGTATTCAAAGCAATCTCCTTGGGCATTTACTCTTCAAATCCTGGTAACAGCCCCAGGACCAGGTCCTACCCTCACTCCCAGAAATGATCCCTCACCTTTTTCTTTCTTTCTTTTTTTTTTTTTTTAAAGATGTTATTTATTTATTTGACAGACAGAGATCACAAGTAGGCAGAGAGACAGGCAGAAAGAGAGGAAAGGAAGCAGGGCTCCTTGCTGAGCAGAGAGCCCGACGTGGGGCTTGATTCCAAGACCCTGGGATCATGACCTGAGCCGAAGGCAGAGGCTTTAACCCACTGAGCCACCCAGGTGCCCCCCTCAGCTTTTTCTAAAGCCAATACTTGGTACTTACTACCTGTGAGGGGTCTTCATTCTAATTGCCCAGGGAATGGGTTGAAGCCAAAGCAAGAGGCATGGTGGGCAGTGGGTCCTCTTCAGGTTCCTCTTGCCTCCAAACGTGGTGGGCTATGCCCCTCTTCTCCTGCAGCCTTCCACCCTGCTCCTCATGAACAAATACACAGTGAGTATCCTCTCTACTTCCTCCACCAGGGACATGGAGGACGGAAGAGACACCACCCTGCTCTCCAAAAACCTGGGATTAATCGCTTATGTGTGGAATGGCAGCTGGGCATGCAAGGCTGTGTGTGTGCGTGTGAGCGTGTGCATGTGCGTACATGGGCTCAATGCCATGTACATCACTGTTTCTCAAATTGAAGCTCCCAGCCCTTTTAGAAATCAGTTTTGTTGATTGGAACCAGCACTTTAGAAAGAAAGGAAGGAGAAAAACTAGGGTGCACACATGTACCATGGACTGAAGTTTTGTATGGGAGGTTTTGTTGCCAGTCTGTTTTATATGCATGTGTATAAGGTTATGGTGTAAAATACATTTCTAACTGTGGTACGAAAAAAAAAAAGCCTGAAGGCCTCAGCTCTGGTGGTTGAGCCTCTGCCTCCCTCAGTAGGCCCTTCTCCCTGTCATGGCTCTATCATGTCATCTGTCTACCTCAGGCTCTTTGCAAGTGCTATGTTGCCTGCCAGAGCCACTCTTCCCTACTCTTTTCTCTAACATTCATGGTGCAGAATTCAACAGTGAGTCACATTATCTCCTCCCCTCTGCCTTCAAGGGATGCAGATACGGAAGCTCAGAGAGGACAAGTGATTTGCCCGGTATCACAGAGCTAGCCAGAGGTGGGTTGGGATTTTAGCCCAGGCTTCTCTGATTTCTGAGCTCAGGTTCTTGCCTTAACCCAGCCAGACTTGCCTGGTGAGCGCCTCAGTCCTCTTCCTCCAGGTCCGTGCAGTACCTTCCTCCTGGGATTCTAGCCCAGGATACCTCCCTAGGAGAGTAGTTGGTCCCTGTGGTTCCCAGATGATGCCTTCCTGAGGGTCTATACTCCATGTCTGGCATGGGCAACTACAAGGAGACCTGGCCACAGCTGTGTAGACTGTCTCTGCCTATCTCCCTGGTTGGAGGCATGACCTTGGTCCTTTGGGTCTCATAGAAGCTGGGGGAGCCCCTACTTGTCACTAACTCCAGCCAAATTCAGCTTCTCAGGGCTAGGAACTAGGACACCCCAAATAAAGCGGCTCTGTGGGCTCTAGCGTTGGGGAACAGGCAGGTGGCTGGGGTTTGAGAAAAAAGGGGTCAGGTCAGTTTGGGAGGAAGTTGAGCCATGGATGGGGAGCCCCCACTGGGCAGGATGGCTGACGGTGTGCTCCAGTGGACATAACCACCCCTGGGCAGGGCCTCGGTGGTGTGGGGAGAGGCTGGGGTTCCCGGCTGGACTTCATCGCTAGCAGACTATCCCTTGCTGGGGAGTTAAGGTCAGGGGAAGGAGGAGGACAAATCTAACCCCTAGAGGCCCCAGCCTTGGGGCCCTGGGCCCTTGGGGAACTAACTGCAGGCTCTGCCCCTCCCTGAGGTGCCCAGCCCAGGGGACAGGTGCCCAAGAGGCAAGGATTTCAGACTGCATTTGTGCTGCTTCCTGACCCTCCTCTCTTAGGAGCCCTTCCGTCCTACCCTTCAGTGTCTGTGAAATCACGGGTGTGATGTGTTTGTGATACATCTATACTAAATATACTGTAGTCGAGCTGGTCAGCGTGGAGCAGACCCCCAGGTGTCCCGCAAGCCTGGAGCCCAAGGGCTCAGTTTCAGGGTGGGAAGGGTGCCACACCTTGTTCCCAACCAGAGACCCAAGTTCAAGAACTCAAGCACGAGTTATCAGGAAGCTGAGTTGTGAATGTGAGAATAAGTACATGAACTTCGGGAACAGGCCCCACGAGGAGCTCCAGGCATTCTTCCAGAACACCTGCCCCGACAGCCACTGGGAAATCACTTTAGTGGCCCCAGGAGCCAGTCTGTCTCTGCAGGGTTTTCTAGCCAGCTGGCAGGGAGAACACGACACACCTAGCCGGGAGGATGTGGCAAGGTATATGGGAAGGCTCCCACAATTCTGAATGGAGTCTTGTTATCTGGAAAGGCTGCACTGACCTCCAGAGACTGGATGGTAGGGGCTGCCTGGGGTCTGACAAGGAGCGAGCCCTGCCGGCGGATGTGTTAGCACAACGGGCTTTGGAAGAGGTTTGGAAAAGGAGGTGTGGATTAGAAGACCAGGCAGGTCCCATAGGGAGGAACTGGATGTAAGGAAACCCTAAGATCCTAGTCCTGGCTCCAATTTAGGTGACAGTGATGACCTTCACCTTTGTTAATTAGCAGCACAGCAGGTGTGCCCACCCAGCTTTACATATACATTGTTTCTAGTTGGCAGAAAGAGTCATTGAAAGACCAGAAACTGTGGTCACTGGAGGTACTATGGTCTAGTCCCCAGCCTTAGTAACAAGGCATCACATACTGCCATGGTTTTGCAGTATGAGTATAATACCTGTGTTTCTAAATTTGTATGCATGCAGCCAATAATTTGAAATTTTTTTCTCTGCGGGCTCTGTTGATTTTAGTGAGCTGAGACTATCCACTTGGAAAGCTCATTTCATTCTCCATTTTAATTTGAAAGTTTATGTCATTTAAAAACAAGTCAAGAAATTAAAATTTTTATCAGAAGGTTTCTTCCCCTGCCTCCCGGCCCCAGATCAATTGTTCTTTTAGAATTTTAGATGTGTTGGTTACACAGCTGCATTTTAGGTAGCGATGTTTGGTTAATTGTTTCACAGTTTTTGTAGTCCATGGCATTGCAAAGCTCCGGATGCGTTTGCATTATTTGTAAGCTAGAAACCTTGTGGTGTGGAGCTGTCTATGATAGCCTTTTATTTTTATTTTTATTTTTTTTAGAGAGAGACAGAACACATGTGCCTCAGTGCCGGATGGCAGCCAGAGGGAGAGAGAGAATCTTAAGCAGGCTCCTGGCCCAGTGTGGAGCCCAGGGTGGAGTTATCTCAAGACCTTGAAATCATGAGTTTAGCCAAAACCAAGAGTCGGATTCATAAGTGATTGAGCCCCCAGATGCCCCTGCCACAGCCTTTTAACACAAAGTTTATAGTTGTTAAAGCTGTAATATCCTTTTAGAGTTGCTGTTTTTCTTTTTTTCGATCTTTGGCTGAGTTCGCAGGTGTTCAGAGTGGTTTGACAGCTATCTAGCTGAATTCCTGGGACCAGACAAAATTAAGGTCTCCTACTCCTCTGCTATCTTGGACTCTCTCTTGCAGTATCCTTTTTTTTTTTTTTTTTTTTGTAAGATTTTATTTATTTATTTATTTGTTGGAGAGACAGCACGAGCAGGGGTGAGAGTCAGAGGGAGAGGGAAAAGCAGGATCTCCCCCAAGCAGGGAGCCCAATGTGGGGCTCGATCCCAGGACCCTGGGATCACGACCTGAGCGGAAGGCAGATGCTTAACCCATGGAGTCACCCAGGCATCCCTTGCTGTATCCTTTTTAATCAGCTTCTTTTTCTTTCCTCCTTAAACATAAACATTTTCAACTGGTGTTAAATCTAATCTGTCCCAGATCTGTTTTACTTTCTGTTATGTGATCATGAGTCTGTGCGGAGATATTCTCCGTAGATGGCAATACTCTATGGAAACGCCTAAAGTCCCAGGTTGCCTTCTGTTTTATTTAAGGATTTTTAAAAAGTCAACCAAAAAGGGATAGTGGAGCTTCTTCATGTACGAAACAGCATATTAAATTGGAGATATTGAAGGGGTGCCTGGGTGGCTCAGGTGGTTAAGCATCTGACTCCTGAATGCAGCTCAGGCCGTGATCTCGGGGTTGTGAAATTGAGCCCCGAGTCGGACTCCACGCTCAGCACAGAATCTGAGATTCTCTCTCCCTCTCCCTCTGCCTCTGCACTGCCCCCTACCCACACTTGTGTGTGCGTGCTCTCTCTCTCTAATAAATAAAAAAACTTAAAAAAATTTTTTTAAAGATATTTTTTATTTATTTGACACAGAGTGAAAGAGGTCACAAGTAGGCAGAGAGGCAGGCAGAGAGAGTTGGGGAAGCAGGCTCCCTGCTGAGCAGAGAGCCCGATGCGGGGCTCGATCCCAGGACCCTGGGATCATGACCTGAGTCGAAGGCAGAGGCTTTAACCCACTGAGCCACCCAGGTGCCCCAATTAAAAAAACTTTTAAAAAACAACTGGAGATATTGATCAATCAGCTACCACAGTAATTTGTGTTAAAATCGTATTTAAGGTAGCTGCTTTTATGTGTATTTTATAATGTTTGCTTTTGTAAAAACAATACTGGGTGATAAGATTAGAGAGAAAATGTTCATCTGTGCAGAGGGTACATTTTCTTCATTAATTATTCTGTGAAAAAACTCACAGGTTATACATATGGTATTTTCCAAAAGGACTATTAATAGAACCTTTTGAGATGAATTAGTATAAGACTATTTTAAAAAATGACTCACTGTCAGATTGAATGCAACTTTTTTTTTACATACAACACTGGAAAAAGTGCTAAGTCATTGACACCTCTTTACAAATATTTTTCATGGTTGCATTCATTAAGTGTTATTACATGTCTGAATTTTTGCAAAAATGTATTTTATCATAACAGAATGGTATTATTTTAAAGGGTTTGAAAAACTGACATGGTCAATTCAGAAAGGGAACTGAAGTCTGAATAAGGTCACCGCATTTATGTTTTTATTTTATTTTATTTAAATTCAATTAAGTAACATATAGTGTATTATTAATTTCAGAGGTAGATTTCAGTGATTCATCAGTTGCGTATAACACCCAGTGCTCATTCCATCACGTGACCTCCTTAATGCCCATCCCCCAGTTACCCCATCCCCCCACCTCCCCTCCAGCAACCCTCAGTTTATTTCCTACAGTTAAGAGTCTCTTATGGTTTGTCTCTCTCTCTGATTTTGTCTTATTTTACTTTACTCTCCCTTCCCCTATGATCCTCTGTTTTGTTTCTTAAATTCCACATATGATAACTGTCTTTCTCTGATTGACTTATTTTGCTCAGCATAATGCCCTCTAGTTCCAGCCACATTGTTGCAAATGTTAAGATTTCAATTTTTTTGATGGCTGGGTAATAGTTCTATCTATCTATCTGTCTATCTATCACATGTATACCACATCTTGTTTATCCATTCATCTGTTGATGGACATCTGGGCTCTTTCCATAGTTTGCCTATTGTGGACACTGCTGCTATAAACATTGGGGATCAGATGCTCCTTTGGATGACTATGTTTGTATCCTTTGGGTAGATAAGGTCATCAAATAAAACACATACACATATGCATATATATGTATATATACTTGACTGATGAGGGGGGAGTGGCTTTCATTATGTATAGGTCTTCTAATTCATAAACATGTCTTGTATCAGATATGTCTTTACTTATCTGGTTTTACATATTTATAGTCAATATTTTTACATATTTATAGTCATGCATGGTAAAGAGTGTGTTTAAATTGTTATAAACAATAACGCATCATAAAAGACTGTGCTGATCTTGTGTAACTAAGGACTATGAATGAATTTGGTTGGTTTTTGGTGTTGTGAACTCACATGTTTACATACTCAGGGCCCTCACTTCCCCTGAGGTAATCACCTTTCAAGTGGCCCTCAAAATGGTATTTTAAGATTACTTTACCCCAGAGCTTTTTGGTTTCTGACTTCTGCATTTAATTTTTTAATTAATTAATTAATTTATCAGAGAGAGAAAGAGAGCACAAGCAGGGGGAGCGGCAGGCAGAGGGAGAAGCAGACTCCCCGCTGAGCAGGGGGCCCGACGCAGGGCTCGATCCCAGGGCCCTGGGATCATGACCTGAGCTGAAGACAGAAACTTAACCGACTGAGCCACCCAGGCACCCCTGCATGTAATTTTTAAAAAATAACATGATGATGATGATGATACATTTTTCTCTATTGCTTCCAGCTAGGGGCTTTCGTTCCACCAGTAATTAAGAAGAAATGTTATTAAATGTTCATATTGTCATCCTTCCTTGTAAATATTCGACTTTTCCTATCATTCAGCACACTGCTGCTTCTGTCTTAATGCCAGCATTAAGATCAAGAGTCTTTTTTCTCCATGAGTGCAGGCTTTGAAAACTTTTATTAAGTTACTGATACAATTTGATATTTTTCCATAATCTATATTTTTAAAAAAATCACATCATGGCATCATCTGTCTAAACTCGTCTCCATTAAAACTTGCCTTAAGCTACCAGATTGCCTTTGCCACCACTAGCCATACTGTAGGTTTGTTTAATTTACTTTCACGATAAATTCTCATGTCATGAAAAATAAATAAATAAATGTATTATGATCAACACAGAATACATGCTGGTCCTTATCTCCTGTGGAGGGCATCTCTTCTTCTTCCCTGCTGGGGACAGTGGTATCACACAGGTGACCCTGCCGGGTCCCCGTCAGCTGGGAACTTCCTGAGCACGGACCGCCTCCCTTCTTCATTTCGGGGCGGGGGGGGGGGCGGTTCTCCTAGGACGGGTGTCCTGTCTCCTTTCTTCTCTTCCTCCTGCTCCCATGGTAACTTTATAAAACATGAATGGGGGGCGCCTGGGTGGCTCAGTGGGTTAAGCCTCTGCCTTCGGCTCAGGTCATGATCCCAGGGTCCCGGGATCAAGCTCCGCATCGGGCTCTCTGCTTGGCGGGGAGCCTGCTTCCTCCTCTCTCTCTCTGCCTGCCTCTCTGCCTACTTGTGATCTCTGTCTGTCAGATAAATAAATAAAATCTTTAAAAAAAACAACAACAAACCATGAATGGAAGTACGACACACACACAGAAAGGTGCGCAGAACGTGAGTACACAGCTCGCTGACTTCAACAGACCTCGTAAGGGGAGCCCCAGTCAAGAAACAGAACATTGTCCATGCCTCCCCAGGTCCCTTTTCCTCTTTAGCCCCGCCTCCAGCCCTGATCCATTAAGAGACTCCGACTCATCTTCGAGGTCCTGGGGGCCTGCCCCTGCTAGAACTTTCACAATCACAGGCTTTATTAGATGATTGCCGCAAGCCTGGGGGCTGATGTTATCCCCACTCCCAGTCAGGGAAGCTCGGCTCGGAAAGGGTAAGTGTATTGCTGGGGTCAGGGGGTCAACAAGTGGTGGACACTGGTCTTCTCAAGGGAATTGCATGTCACCCGTGACCATCCCATTCTTTAATTTGTGCAAAGAGGGGTGAGGAAGAGTTCGCGGCAGGGTCCGTATGTCATCAGAAATACAGGTGTGTGGACATCTCTGAGATTTGCCTGGAAGCATCCCTCGCTGCTTCTGGGGACTTCTGTCTGCACCCTTCATAATGCTTCCCGAGGGAGCCTCCAGGTTCTCTCAGGGCCCTGCTGCGGGCTGCAGTTGGCTGGTCCGGGAGTGGGTCAGGGATTCAAGGAATTCATCTGGGAATGCTGGTTTCCTTCTTTCTCTGGAAGTGTGCAAGTCAGCTGGCTGTGGTCAGTAATGAGGAGAAAGCCGGTATGCAGTGGGAGAGGGGGTGGGGGGCAGAAGCGAAGCAGGAATGAGAAGAAGCCGGAAGGGCCTAGTGGGGTTTGCATGCCGGCTTCCAGTTGACCCAGAGATCCCACCCTATTCTTCCACTTCCTGCAGCTGGGTGGCAGTGTGACATGCCCCCCACCATCCCACACCGCCCCACTCCAACTTTCCACGTAAGCCAGTCAGGCGAGCTGTGTCCAGGGAGCGAGAGTACGTTAATCCATAGACCAGAGAGGAAAATAATCAGTCTGTCTCTTTCTCCCTGTCTACACACAGAGCTCAGTTTCCAGCTGTTTGAGATACAGATGGATGAAACGGCCTCCCGTGCAGAATAGGGATAAGATAACCCAACTTGAGGGATGGCCGTGAGGGTTGCCTGATGGAACAAATACGAAATACCAGGCCCCACACACCTTTTTATGATGCAATGGATACCAGCCCTCTATCTGATAAGATGTTTGCAAGTATCTTCTCCCATTCCGTAGGCTGCCTTTTAGTTTTGTTGATTGTTTCTTTTGCTGTGCAAAAGCTTTTGGGTGTCTCTGGTAGGAAGTGGCCATGGATGACATCGAAGGTGTCTTCAGACTGCATACCCCCGATCTGGGAGAGGCACTGAAGGATGCGCAGAATTTGGACACATTAGATGGGAGAGAAGTGGGCTTTCCACCAACAAGTGGCTGAGTCTTGGGGGTCAGGCCAGAGAGAGACGAGGGCTTGGAACATCTGAGAACACTGAGGAGCCTGACTGTTTATCAGAAGATCAGGTTGGGTAGGTGGGGTTGCCGACCCCCCAGGTCCTGGCAGCCAAGAAGGGAGCCCTGGCTGGAAGCCGTAGGGCAGGGATGCTCAGAAGGGATGTGGGGCCACTGGGCTTTGGGGAAGACTAGCCTGAGAGCTTTCAGACTCCCAGGGACTACCAGATAAAGAAAGAGTTGCTGGAGGCCCTGTGCTGAGGAGTCTGGTGGACTTAGAAGACTTAGGGGATCCAACGGATTCTGCTCTATTCATAGGATTTGTCAAGCTTGCAAGAACCCTATGCCTTTCTTTGGCCTGCCCTTCTGAATCTGCGGACCCCCTGTTCCATGGAGTGCAGTCCCTCACTCCCTTGCCTTCCATCCTGGACTCCAGCATGTCCCTAGGGGACTGCAGGGAGGAATGGGAGCTGCTTTGGCTATGAGATGCCATCAGGTAGGTCCATCCCATTCTGTGCCAGTCCTGGGCCAGTCCTGGGAAGACCTCTAGTGCCCTCTCTCCCTCCCCCATCACAGGGCTAGGGGAGACTCTGGCGCTCTGGCTGGGCAGTGCCTGGTGGCAGCCAGAGGCAAATCTCCCCCAATGGCTGGATTATATCTGTGTTTGCAGGCTTGGCTGTGGCCTTCTGCCTGGGGCTTGAGGGCCTGACCAGGGTTTGGAGCCCTGAGTGTGCGGTACAAGGTGCAGAGATGGGGAGAGCTTGGGAACTTTTTCCACTCACCCCAGACTGGGGAGCTCTCCTGTGCTGGGCTGGTGGGCACTGGGCCAGCTCCTGGTCATCTCAGACAATGAGAAACTTGTAGTTGGGAAGCAAGTTGGGCCGGGAAGAGAGAGAGAGAGAGAGGAGCAAAGGGTGGACCAGACTTAGGGGCGGGACAGGGGCACATGGCGGCTTGGAGGACAGTAACGGGGGAAGGAGCACTAAAGACAGGGGCAGAGCCTCCGTGGGGCTGGAGAAGAGAGACAAGGAGGAAGAGAGGCAAGGTCTGGCCTGTCCCCTCCTCCCCTGCCCCAGGCCTCTTGTTGTTGGTGAGCTGTTCCAGAGGCCAGTGATTTACATCGTGGGTGTGTCCCTGAGCACCTGCTGAGCTATGATGACAGACTGTCCAATTTGAACTCCGTTGGACTGGGTAGCCTCCAAAGCTGCTGCAAATAGCTCTGACCTCAGCCATTGGCACGCCAGCCCCACCACTGGCCTCAGGGCTAAGTATCCAGCCGTCATCACCACCATCAGCAGCATCTCACTACCCCCATGGAATTACCAGCATCTTAGGTACAGACCTCATCATTCCCAGCCACCCGATCAGCCTCCCACAAGGTTTGGGGGAGCTGGGAACCAGGACTTGAGTCAAACTGCCGAGGGCATCACCTATGCACCAGCAATTCTCAACAATTTGGGTCCCTAAGGGGACATTGGGCAATGCCCGGAGATGTTGTTGGTTCACAACATTTGGACTGCTGGTGGCATCCCTGGGTAGAGGCCAGGGATGGTGCTAACCATCTCAACAGCACAGAGCAGCCCCTGACAAGGAATCATACATTCCCAAATGGCAAAAGCACAGAGGCTGAGAAACCCATCTCTGGAAGCCCTGTGGCCCTCCGTGGACCTGACTCTGGCCCTCACCCCAAACTGTCACATCATGCTTCCGTTCCCGGACAAGAAGAAATCCTCACCAGTGCATCTTAATGAAAACCCCTATTATTCACACTTCTCGGCCCCCACAGCTTGCATTCAAAAGTGCAGAAGATGAAAAGTCCTCCGTGGCCACCCTCGAGAAGGAAGACACACAGGGGCACCTGGGTGGCTCAGTCAGTGAAGCGGCTGCCGCCAGCCCAAGTCATGATCTCAGGGTCCTGGAATCGAGCCCGGCATCAGGCCCCCTGCTCCATGGGGAGCCTGCTTCCCCTTCTACTCTGCCCCTCTTCCCCCGTGTGCTCTCTTTCTGTCTCAAATTCATAAACTGGAAAAATATAAAAAAAGGAGGAAAACACCCAGAAACAACTGATAGGCAGAGCACAGGTGCACCTGGGATTGAAGTTAGGCTTTTGCCTGGGGCCAGAAGGCAGGGACTGGGCTAGAACCTGGGGGTATAAAGGCAGAAGGAGAGCTCAAGCCTCCACTTAGTGCAATAGCCCAACTTGGAGCAGCCCTTCCTCTGTGGCCAGTTGGGAACCAGCATCATGGAGTGGATGGTGGTGGCCTTGGTCAGCTTCCAGCTCTTGGATGCGGCAGTTGTCAAGTGAGTCTGGGGCCTGGCTGCTGGAGCAGGAGTTCGGGCAGGAGTCTGGAGCCCTGTGAGGGGTAACCTGGCCAGAGGCCGCCCCACCAGACTCCACTCCAGAGTTTCCGCTGGGGCAGGGAGGGTTTCCTGAGCAGGTGTAAACCAGAGACTCAGAGGTTGGACGAGCTACAGCTTTGCCTTCATGAAATGTCTGTAACTGAACCAAAGGAGAGTTTGTCCACCAGATGCCCTGTAAGCCAATAAGAAACCTGACCCCGAAGGGCGCCTGGGTGGCTCAGTGGGTTAAAGCCTCTGCCTTCAACTCAGGTCATGATCCCAGGGTCCTGGGATCGAGCCCTGAATCGGGCTCTCTGCTCAGTGGGGAGTCTGCTTCCCTTCCTCTCTTTCTCTGACTGCTTCTCTGCCTACTTGTGATCTCTGTCTGTCAAATAAATAAATAAAACCTTTAAAAAAAAGAAAGAAACCTGACCCCGAGCTTTTGCCATGAAGCAAGATTGGTGGTGCTGCCCGGGAGCGTGGGGAGCTAATGCTCAAAAGTCCCGAATGCACTGATGGTTTGCAAGTGAGGGTTTTTAAGGGGAAATAATCAGAGACAAGGGGCTTGAGGTCATGGATTCTTCTGAAGGGTCAGGGATTGGGTCAACCTCACGACTGAATGACTTGTCTTTCTGGCACTGGTCTGGTTTCTTTCTTTCTTTTTTTTATTTTTTATTTTTTATCTTTTGAAGATTTTATTTATTTATTTGAGAGAGAGGCAATGAGAGAGAGCATGAGCGAGGAGAAGGTCAGAGGGAGAAGCAGACTCCCCATGGAGCCGGGAGCCCGATGCAGGACTCAATCCTGGGACTCCAGGATCCTGACCTGAGCCAAAGGCAGTCGTCCAACCAACTGAGCCACCCAGGCATCCCTCTTTTTTTTTTTATTTTTAAAGATTTTGTTTATTTGTTAGAGGGAGAGAGAGAGAGTGAGAGAGAGCACAAGCTGGGGGAGCAGCAGGCAGAGGGAGAAGCAGGCTCCCTGCCAAGCAAGGAGCCTGATGTGGGACTCGATCTCAGCACCCTGGGATCACGACCTGAGCTGAAGGCAGACACTTAACCGGCTGAGCCAACCAGGCGCCCCTGGTTTTTCTAGTTTCATCAGCTGTGACTGGGTGGCCCTCTCCTTCCCTGCTCTGAATCTGCAAAACACCCAGCAATGCGTGTCAGAGATGCTGTCTTTGTTAGCAAAAGCTGGGGCCACACACTTTGCGATTGTGCAGGCTAATTCATTTCTTACTCTCTTGGGCTTTCTTTTCATTATCTTAAGCAAAGCATCCTGGTGTGTTCTCCATAATCCTTCACTACAGGCTACATGCCTTGCTGAGGACTTAATCTGCTGGCGGGTGCACTTCCAGGCAAAGGAAAAAGCGCAGCTGCTTTCCCATCTGATGAGAAAAGATGGACCTGGGACAGAGTTGGGGTGACTGCTGTCCAAATAGACACTGAACGGCAGGTGTGCTTTCTTCCGCAGAAAGGAACGGTGATTTCTGGATAGGCAGACATTTGCTAAAAACTCCTTTAAGGCCCACGATTTATTTAGCAGATGGCACAGGCATGTAAGCAGAGACAGCAGGAACGTAATGTGCACCTGCTGAGATGTCAGGAGAAAGGGAGCGAGGAGGCGTGGCTCCCAGGACCTGGGAGGGCGCCCGGCCTGCACAAGGCTGCTCATCTCACCCATGAGGACCGATGCCTCTGCTGAAGACAAGGCCCCTTGCAGAAACCTGCGTGTGATATGCAAGTTCCGGGGAAGCGACGAGCCTGAGCAACCATCAGTCTTCAAAGCTCAACGTGAATGGGTTCCGTGCAGAATGGGGGGCGAATGCGGGGTCTTGAGGGAATGAGGAATCAGGTGCGGAAAGAAATGCAAGGAGCAGGACTTCTGGAGTCCGGAATGAGCCTGGGTGGACCCACAGAGACCCCCGAGGCGATGGCAGCAAGCAGGTCTTGGAGGAGGAGAACCTAAGGGAGATGAGGGCAGAAATGCAGACTTCATCAGTTCCAGTTCCAGGGCGGATCTGGGCTCCAGACCACCCAGGCCAACTTCCACTGCGTCGGGAGAAGAGCAGTGACTGGCCCCAGGCCAGACAATTCGAGGCAAGGGCAGACACAGGATCCTTTCTTCTGAGTCCCAGTCTAGTGCTGTCCCCCATACCCATGTTGTGTCTCAGTCATCCAGGACCAGGTGCCCGAGGGCCACCACCGAAGGGGACTGGGGTGAGCTCTGCTATCTCTGAAATCTTTCTTAAAATGCATATCTCCTGGGCCACCTGGCTGGATGACTTGGTAGAGCACGTGACCGTTGATCTTGGGGTCCTGAGTTCAAGCCCTACACTGGACGTAGAGCTTACATAAAGACAATGCATATATCCTGCCAGGGCTAATGGCCAAAGTCCTCCTCCCCTTACAGGGAAGGAATTTATGGGATATCTGAGAGCAAAGGGCCAGGATAGGATGTGGACCCTCGAGATGGGATGTGGGCATGTATCGGGGAAGGTATTTGTTTTCTGAATCGTGGACCAAGTCCTGCGAAGAGCTTTGAAGAGAGGGAGAGGGAAAGAGAGAGGCAGAGGGAGAAAGAAACAGAGGGACAGACCTAGGGAAAGAGACATGGAGACAGAGAGAAAGGGAGGGAGCCGGGGCCAGAGCAGGAGCGAGAGGGAGACACACACAGAGACACAGCGATAGGCACAGGGACACGGTGGCTGGGGCCTGAGGGATGCGGTTGGAGGTGGCATGGCAGGGAGGGACGGAGGAACCAGGACTGTCAGAGGTGTTGTAGGAAGGAGGGAGGGCCCTGCCCTGACGCCAGGCCTTCTTCAGAGTCCCCCTGAGGAAATTAGAGCCTATCCGTGCAACCATGAAGGAGAAGGGCTTATTGGGGGAGTTCCTGAGGACCCACAAGAATGACCCTGCCCAGAAGTACCACGTTGGCGACCTTGGCATGGTCTACGAACCCCTGGCCTATCTGGATGTGAGTCCTGACTCTCCGTGGGAGTTCCCTCTCCTTGGGGCCAAAGACTGAGGCCGGACTCCCGGGGGTGTGCATTGCTATCCCCTCTGTACCCTCCCACCTGGTGCCTGTGTACTGCTCCCTTCTCTCACACCTGCCAGCCCCCACTGAGTGTCTGTGTGTTCTGGGAAAGTATGGAAGATAGGCTTGGGCCTCTTCCTCTGTGGCAGGTTGTAGAGCAAGCGCTCTGTCGAAGCAGGAGGCTGGGCCTGAGGGTCTCTGTATCCCTCCCGAGCTAACAGCCTGCCCCATGGCCCCCCCCAGAGTATGTACCTTGGGGAAATCGCCATCGGGACCCCACCGCAGAACTTTCTGGTCCTTTTTGATACCGGATCCTCCAGCTTGTGGGTGCCCTCGGTCCAGTGCCAGAGCCAGGCCTGTGGTAAGTGCAGGGCTCACTAGGGAGAGTGGTTAGCAAGGGAGGGCGCTGACCGCCTTAGGGGCCTTGGGGGAAGGGGCAAGCGTGGCAGGGATGGTGGGGCCTGGGGGCTTTAATCCTGAGAATCAGGGACTTGGCCAGGGTCAAGGGGCATGTGCAAGACCGAGGGAAGAGGCTGGCCCTAGGCCTGGGTGGTCTGTTTGTCTTCCCTTTCACCAACACGTGCTCCTTCACCTGCTCCAGTCCGCCCTCTGCGCGCCCCCCCCCCCCCCGCTCCATCCATCCCACGCTGCTCTGCTCCGTTCTGTTCCCTGCAGACGACGCCATTCCGTCTCACCTAAGTCGACAACAGTCTTTCCATGTCACTCCACTCCTCTGCTTACTAAGTTCTCCCCACATGTCTCCTAGACGCAGGGGAGAACAATCCAAGAGCTGGTCCCTGTCTTGTAGCTGTGTTTGTAGACGGGCCAAGTCCCTCTCCTTAACACTGCCTTGGTCCCTGCCAGAGCCTGGGGGTTTGGGTCCTGACATTTCTTATCCAAAGAGTCCCTCACTGGCCATGTCCCTGGATATCCCAGGCCAGGTTTTTGACAGGGTGAGGGTAGAGGGGATACATGGATCCCCTGGAAGTTCATTTGCTCCCACAGCTGATGAGTGATTTCTCAGGAGGGGATCTGTAAGGAGAGGGCAGGGAAACAGAGAAGGATTCTAGGCCACCTACCTATCAAGGGTCATGGTCAAAGAACAACGCAAGATTCTGCATGTCAGAGGTGGCTTTGAGGCCAAGCCTGGCCACCTTCACACGGGCCTTCCTGTGCTGGGAACCTAGAGACCATGTGTCCAGGGATGCTGGGGCCCCAGTATGGGAGCAAAGGGTGGGACTCGGGTGGGGGGCAGCCCTCCACCTGTTGGTCTGCCTCCCCAAACTCTCCTTCCTCTGTAGCCACTCACTCCCGCTTCAACCCCAACGTTTCCTCGACTTACTTCAGCCACGGGCAGACCTTCTCCGTGCAGTATGGTAGCGGCAGCCTCCGTGGTGTCTACGGCTATGACACTCTGAGGGTGAGCGGGACTGCAGGCCACTCTGTGCCCCAGGATGTGGGAGCTGTCTCTGGGGCTCTAACTTGGCCTGGAAGTTCTCAGATCTGAGTCTGATGGGAGTTTAGCCCGAGACCCTGAGAATACGGAGAAAACCTAGTGCTCTACTGAGTACAAACCAGCCGATGAGTACACCAAGTGCCCCTTCATGCCGTCCCCTGCCCACACTGAGTGCCCTCGATGAAGGGGATGACCTAGTCCTTTAGTGAAGGACCTTAAACTGGGGGAGGGGGGTCGGGGAAGAAGATGGAAGTGGGGCGGGGGGTGGCGCTGCAGCAGCAGCCAGAGAAGGCCACTTGAGAGAAAACTTGGCTCTTGTAAGTGTCAAGAAGGCAAGGGGCGGGTGGTGGGGTTATAGACATTGGGGAGGGTATGTGCTATGGTGAGTGCTGTGAAGTGTGTAAACCTGGTGATTCACAGACCTGTACCCCTGGGGCTAATAATATATTATATGTTTATTAAAAAAAATTGAAAAAAAAAAAGAAGGCAAGGGGCAGGGGTGAGGGAGGGATGAACAAGGGAGCCTCAAGGGTCTTTGTGGGGGAGGGTATGGGGAGATGAGTGGAGTTCCACTTATCACCTCCCATCCCCTGTGTCCCTTCCAGG
This sequence comes from Martes martes, assembly GCF_963455335.1. NCBI lineage: Eukaryota > Metazoa > Chordata > Mammalia > Carnivora > Mustelidae > Martes > Martes martes. The sequence goes on along the minus strand of NC_137893.1, from coordinate 87,980,006 downwards.
TTCAGAGCGCTCAGGTCCCCAACCAGCAGTTTGGCCTGAGTGAGCACGAGCCAAGTCCCTATTTCCTCCAGCTCAAGTTTGATGGCATCATGGGTCTGGCCTACCCGGCCCTGGCAGAGGGTAGGAGCACCACGGCTCTGCAGGGCCTGCTGCAGGCTGGCCTCCTCCCCAGCCCGGTCTTCAGCTTCTACCTGGGCAGGTAAGATACTGCTTGGGGGTAGGGGGTGGTTCCTGAGCTCCCGGGCAACTCCCCCCATCCTCCCCAGACCCCAGACAAGTGAGCTCAGTGCTTTGGGGGTGGGGGGCTTCCCATCAGGCACAGCTCCTACTGTGTCTAGGACTTTCCTCCTGGGCTGTCCTCTCCTGTCCAACTCTCCCCCTGTCCACATCCTTTCCCTCATCTCCGTGTCTGTCCCAGCCCACTCCTACTTCGCGTTTTGTCACCAGTTCTCTTCTGGGTGAACTTAGCTTTGAGTAGGCTGCTCATTCTGGATACCTCTTGGATTTGCCTCCTGCCCAGAGCTGCAGTTAGCTCACTGCCTTCTGGACACTTCTTTTGTGTACAATCTATTGCTTCATCTCCTTTGATGTATTGTTCTCTCCAGGTCCTGGAGTCTTCTGGCCAAGGTTCATCATTTGCCCCTAACAGGGTGTTTTTCTCACCACAAACACAAGCCATGCAGCCGCTTAGTGTGGGTGCCCGGGAGCCAGGTGGTGGGGGTGGAGTGAGTGGCCTGTGGGGGACTTTCTTTCCTCTCCAGAGTTAGCCAGCCACCTTCTGGAGATAGTCAGCATCTGCTCTCTCACCTTAATCTCTTGAGTCTGACTATCAACAGTGTTACCCTGCTCCTAATGTTGCTGACTTAGTCTCGCCTCTGATTATAATTCATTCTGAGTTTCGCCCTTAGGAGTTCTGCCCAATTCCACACTCAGGTTCGGCTCCCAGGGGAGGCCGAAAGGAGCAGGGAATATCCTTCTCTCCTCTTTGCCAAGGCCCTACCTCCTTCCAGTCCCAGCAGAAAAATGACAAGCGGGGCTCAGGGTGAGACTCTCAGTGACATACGATACTAGTAGTAAGAAGTGGAAGAGAGAGAAGAAGGGTGTGTGGGATGGGGTGGGCCACACAACCAGCAGCTTCCCCAGAGGCCCTGCTTCTGGAATCATAGGCACTGGGAATTCTGAGGGGCTCAGCTTGGAGCTGCAGTGATAAAGGGGGATACAACTCCTTCCCTCAGCAGGCCTAATGTGATGGGGAGACACAGTGTTGTCCTTGGGGGCCCAGTCTGAGGGAGGAGACACAGCCCTGCCTCAGGGAGCCCCAGTGTGAGGGAGGGAGACACAGTGCTGCCCCCAGGGAGCCCTAGTCTGAGAGAGGACACAGCCCTGCCCTCAGGGAGCACCAGTCTGAGGAGGGAGACACAGCCCTACTCTCAGGAAGCCCAGTCTGAGGGGAGACACAGCCCTACCTCAGGGAGCCCCAGTCTGAGGAAGGGAGACATAGACCTGTCCTCAGGGACTGAGGTGTGGAGAGACAGCCCTGCCCTCAGGGACCCCAGTCTGAGGGGAGACATAGACCTGCCCTCAGGGACCCCAGTCTGAGGTGAGACACAGCCATGCTCTTAGGGACCCCCAGCCTGCAGCCAGGGCAGGACCTCTATTTCCCTTTGAGGATGAATGTGCAACAGGAAATCTTTTCTATAGCGATTTCCCTGATTCACCCTTCCCTTTCCCTTCTGCAGAGGTATGAGCTCTCAGAATGGAGCAGTTCTCATATTTGGAGGGATAGACCACAGCCTGCACAGTGGACCAATCTACTGGGCTCCCGTCACCCAGGAGCGCTACTGGCAGATTGGCATTGAGGAGTGAGTCTGTTCTGGAGCTTGAGGACCTGGCAGGCTTCGAGGCATTTCATGTTATGCACCCACAAACACTCACACACTCTTTCTCTCTCTCTCTCTCTCTCTCTCACACACACACACACACACACAGAGGCAGGTACTGCTAGGAGGTACACATAGGAGACCCCTGAAGCCTTGCCCCACAAAGCCACAGCTATCCTCTGCTGGAGACTAAAGGCCCAGCTCAGCCTGGAGAAGTGCGTGAGGTGGGCACAATGTAAATGGAGTAGGTCTGGAATCTCAAACATTCTAAACCCTGTGGTTCAACACTATGTGCTTACTAACTGGAAACTATAATGTATTGGTGGGGGGGATTAACGTGGTCACAGTACTTAAACCGTTCAGTGACACCGGCTTTCAGTGTTTCTAGAAACTTCCTTGGAACTTTAAAGAACAACGTTCCATGGCCATTTAGGTGGCCTTGAATAGACTCTGAATGGTGTGAGGCAGGGGGATGGTTGGAATGACCTCTGCAGAGTCCTTACCTCCAGGTATACCACGATTCTGTGGCTGTGGCTGTTTGTCCCTTGGGGGTGGGGGAAAGCCCACTTCCTAGATGCCCTGAGCTGGAAGTGCTGAAGGCGTTCATTTCCTCACCATTCAGGTTCCTCATTGGCGGCCATGCCACGGGCTGGTGCTCCCAGGGCTGCCAGGCCATTGTGGACACAGGCACATCTCCGCTCACCGTACCCCAGCAGTACCTGAGCACCCTTCTGCAGGCTACAGGGGCCCAGGCCGACCAGTATGGACAGGTGTGTCTGGTGGAGGCATCCTCCTTCTTTCGGAGAGGCCCCCTGGGAGGCATTTATGATTCTTCTGGGAGTAGCCCCACTCTTGGTCTCCATGCTCCTAGCTGTCCCAAAGCCCTGGAGGTGGGTGGGGGGGCCTGGGAGGACTGGGGCTGAGGGCTGGGTCTTGAGCTGGGAGGGTAATGGGTGGCTACTATTGGGGCAGAATTTCCTTGGAGCTTCAGCCCTTCCAAAGTAACGGGTTAAACACTTTCCAGGCTTTGGAGTAAGATCAAACTAACTGGACTGTGGGGCCAAGCAGGGCCCCAGCAGGATCGAGGGCGCTGAGGGGAGGGGGTTGGCAGGTCCTTGCAGGTGGGCGATGTGGCACCTGGGGCATGTTCCTCTCTGCAGTTTACCGTGGACTGTAACAACATCCAGAACCTGCCCACCTTGACCTTCCGCATCAGCGGTGTGCATTTCTCCCTGCCCTACCACTCCTACATCTTCACAGTGAGTCTGCAGGGACGTGAGGGCTGTGAGGAGGGGCCGGGGGCCCGAGATACCGGGTCTCCTCACCACGTGCCATTCCCCAGCTCTTCGTGAGCCCCGCTTTGTTTTCTGCCTTCACTGGTTCCGAACCCCTACACTGGCACGAGACCGCAAAACAGAAGAGTGCCATCTATTATTGATTACTATTACTAATAAGTGTGGAGAGGTGCTGGGGTATCAGTTGGGGACTCACTAGGGTAAGCCCTAGGGGAAGCATTTTGCCTACATCATCCCACTGAACTGCCAGACCATTCGAGGAAGGGGGTGCTAATTTCTATTTTACAAGTGAAAACTTGGAGGTCCAGAGAGGTTAAGAAACAGATGCAAGGCTACACAGCTAGTCGGGGTGAAGCTCAGGTTGGAAGCCGAGTTGGTTTGGCTTCAAGGCTTCGCCAGCAGGCTGAGCTCCTCCAGATGGGGAGCAAAAGGGAGGCGGGTGGGAACTTGGGGAGAGGAGACTGCAGACGGTCACCACAGCCTGCTTCCACCCATTGCAAAAATCCCTCCTACTCTGGGGCTCAGCTGGCCTGTGAGCCCCCAGGGGTCACAAGCCTGGCTCCCTCATTTCTGCATTTCATGCTCCTGGCCTGGGGCTCAGGGCTGAGCAGGGCCCGGTCCATGGGTGACCCAAGGAATGAGCGCTGCCCTTCTGTGTTGTACAGGGAAATGGCATTTGCACCATTGGGGTCCAGGCCACCTACCTGCCCTCCAGTAGTGGCCAGTCCCTGTGGATCCTCGGGGGCGTCTTCCTCAGGTCCTACTATTCCATCTTCGACATTGGCAACAACAGGGTGGGCTTTGCTGCTGCTGCCTAGACTCAGCGCCCAGACGCCTGGCTTCCTTCTTCCTCTCTACCCCCGGCCCTGCAGGCGCTACTTCTCTGGATTCAGCCTTCTTTCTCTGGCTTCGGGGATTTCTGTCCTAATAAATAGTTCTGCATGTTGGTCAGCATGTTGCTTTTCGAGGGCCGATGTGGCCTGTAAGGCAGCTCCTGGTCACAGGAATGAGAGGGAAGACGGAGTCAGGGGAAGATGTGCTTCTGCTGGACCTGTTCTCCCTCAGGGGCTAAGAGGTTTGTGGGGGTGGGGTGTCGCTGAGGTTCTAAGAGAGATGGGGCATAAGGTAGGGCTTGGGGAGGGGCCCCGGACCCCTCAGAGCTTGGAGTCTCTCCACAACTTCTCTCTACTCATGGTAGTGACATTGAGGCAGGCATTCCTTTGTGACGGGCCAAGGGGCCCTATTACCACAACCCGAAATGCTCTGCTGACCTAATGGACCAAAGGACCGGCCGAACCACCCCAGACAAGCCCACTAGCACCGTGACGAGGGCTCCCATCCTCCCACCACCTAGGCCTTCATCTCCTCACCTGTGATCAAGCTTGCACTGGGAGCTTCTGAGAAATGCTAGATGCCCACGTACACGTGTGACAGTCATGGCTCCTTCCAGAAGGGGGGTGATGCTCCCAGAACCTATTTCCAGGAGGGCTTCAAAAGGTCTGGGTTGAGTGAAACTGATCACATTTTCACCTAGAATCCTCTGCCCCAGGGGGAGGAAGCTAGGACTGATGAGGCTTGAGGAGGGGTATTACTGGAAAACCATAATGGGAAGGTTGTAGGCTCCTTGTACACATTTCTTTCACCCCATCCTTCATTAGGCTGACCCCAACCTTGCTCCTTATGTTCAGGGGCAGGGGTGAAAGACAAGATCTAAGTCTGGCACTCCATTCCAAAACACGAGGGAAACTGAGGTTTGCCACGTAGTAGTTTCTATAGCAACCGCCCACCATCTGGGACCCTACTACATCTTTCCTAGACTCTGGGAAAGGCAGCATGCTGCACGCCTCTCCTTGGGGTTAGAGAAACCACGGGGTGTATCATAGTGAGCTGTAGTTCGTGACATCTCTGAGTAAGAAGAAGGAAAAAAAAAACTTGCAGAAGAGGCAGAAACGAAGTGGAACTTAAGTTCCAAGTCAAAAAGCCATGGCCACGTCCACAAGCCAGGGACCACAGAGTGGGACTACAAATCCCGGCGTTCCTGGCGGAGCCGACGGGAGGGACTACATTTCCCCGCGGGCGCCGCGGTAGGCCCGCGAGGGGCGGGGCGGGGCGGGGCGGACCGCGGGGGCGTGTGCTGCCCTCTGCCGGGCACAGCGGGAAGTGGGTGCGGATTGACAGGGGGAGCCCCGGCGCCGGGCGCGGGGCTCGGTGACAGCAGAGGCGGCGGCCGCGGGCTGGACCTAGGGAGCGGCGGCGGCGGCGCCGACGGCAGCTGGAAGGGCGGACGGGGCGGGCCTCCCTGGTGGCGCGGAGCCGGAGGAGTCCGGGAGGGGGCGGCAGGCGCAGCTCGCGGGCCGGACACCTGAACTTGGGACAAGTTGCCAGAGCCGCGGGGCACAGGCGGCGGACGGATTGACCTTCAGAGCTAGGTGAGCGGGACCGGGGGGCAAGGGGTGCACGGAGGGCCCGGAACCCCGGACCCAGGCTCCCCCGCCCCCATTGTGGGTGCGGGAGACAGGTGGGTGGATGGGGGTGCCGGCTGAAGAGGGGACAGGGAGTGTGTGTGCCGCGCCGCCACCAGCTCTGCGGTCCGTCTAGTCCGGGACTCTCCGCACATGGCCGGAGCTGAGCTGCCTGCGGAGCCCGGGAGCCCCTCCGGCCCCTCACTGCAGGCCCGGGCCGGGGGCGGCTTCTCCGCGACCTTATGTAACCAGGCGGGAGGGGCCGGGGCGGGCATGGGCCTTCCCGACTCGGGAGCTGGGAGTCGAAGGGGCGGGAGGCGTGGGAGTGAACTTGCAACAAGTTTGAGGGACGTGTGGGCCTTGCGCCTACTCCTTCTCCACCGGAGGCGGCTGGGGCGGGTGGTACGGGGGAGGGCGCCGGAGGCCCGGGAGGTGTGCGGGGGCCGAGTTCGCCCCGGCCAGGCCCAACCTGGATGGTCCCGGGGAGTGGGAGGGCCGGGACGGCGCCACGCCCCCGGGGCTGGGCTGCTGGAGCGGGGCGGGTGGAAGTACCATCCCTCCCTCCCTTCCCGTCTCTTCCTCCCCCTCGGTGTCTTAAGAAGCGGCGCGTCCCCTGGTATCCTGAGCTCAGTCTTCTTCTCCCCTTTGCATTAACTCTGCGACCTCTGGGAACCCCAACCCCAGAGCTCACGGTTCGCGCGCCCCTCTTTCTGCTCCCCGGAGCTCCCAGCCATCTGCCCGCCCCTAAGTACCCCCACCTTCTTGGTCCAGAATCCCGGAAAACACGCCCCAGGAGTTCGTACTGCCCAACCCCTAGACGTCCCGCCCTCGAAATCCGCGCGGGGTCTCCTCCCCACCTCCCCAAACCCGGGTCGGCCACAGGGGCACAGCGCGTGCACTTCCCTCCTCGAAGAGAGCGGGTTGATGCCAGCTTTGTCCCCGCCCCTTGGCCCCTTCCCGGCCCGGGGTTCTGGCTTCACGCACCGCTGCCCCGAGCTGCTCCGGTTTGCGCGAGCAGGTTCGCGCCGCAGCAGCCTGGCGCGCCCCAGCCCCGCGCCCGCGGGGGAGGAGGGAGGGCGCCCGGGGCGGGGCTCCTCTGCACGCGCGCCCGCAGTGTCCCCAGCTCCCCCGCCCCGTTCCCTGGCTGCCGCTCACTGCGGAGTCCTTCCCACCCCAGTCCACTCCAGCCGGGATTCTCTCGCCTGTCTGTTCCGGGGATGGTTCGGCTCTGTTTCTGGTCTGGACTTGAGCGCAGTGCCTCCTTTGGCATTACGCCCGCAGGAAGTGCCCGTGAATTACCGCGCAGCCCCCACCCTGAGTGAGGGAGTCTTGGTCCAGCTGAGAAAGGGCAAGGCCCGTGCAGGCCCTTAGTGATACTTCTCAGATGTGGGCTCAGACCCCTGCACCCGCCCAGTCCAAGATTCCACTGGCCCAGGACCTGGCAATTCTTGGGGGGGGTGGGGAGGGGGGGGAGGAAGGTGGCTCTGGTTTTCTCTTGGGCGGCCAGATGGGGTTGGCTCAGATCGGAACGTGGTTCCTGGCTCTTTAGCCTGTTTGCTTGGAGGCCCTCTCTGCCCAGCCTGGTGGAGAGCCTCCAGGCCTTGCCCTCAGGCAGATAACAGTCAAGGGGAGAGATGCCAGCAATAAAGGCTGGTCTTAGACGCGGCCGAAGGGGAGAGCCCTGCGTGGTAGTTTGCTGGTATGCTAGTACCATGCCTCAGTTTCCCCAGCTATAGGAAAATGAGCAATTCACTTGGCACTCTTCTTTCTGCCTGCCCCCCCTGGACGCTGGGGTAGGAGAGTCAGGAACTAGAAAGCATAAATGAGAGGCTGTTTGTGTGACTCTGTGCTCTGTCTGCTTCTCTGGAAGGGAGTTAATACTGCTTACAACTCAGCTCTGGGAGGTGCGGATGAATGGGAATCCTGTTCCGGGTCCCGTGGAGGTGGTGCAGGGCATGGGGCAGGGGACCCCTCCCCACCTCGAGTGAGCACCAAATCCATGGAGAACCAGCTGGGCTGCTGAGGGCTGAGGGTTGGGTGACTCACAGTCAGTGGTGGGCAGAGGGTGGGCAAGGGCCTGGGATGATGGGGCTACCTAGGGCCCACCCCCATGGCCAGTCAGCCCCCTTTGAGCCTCAAGGCTGGAAAGTAGGTAGGAGGGGCCTCCCACCCTTCAGGGCTGGCTGTCCTTTGGGGGCCTGGCTTCTGGCCCTCATCCCTCTTGGGGCTTTGTTTATGTCTGTAATTGTATCATTAGCTGGGGTTTATAGAGTTACTTAGCACCTGCCCCCACAGGGAGTGGCCCAACCACCCCCTGGCTTCTGTCTCTTCCTTTTCAAAGTCAACTTGGTTTCTGCCCGTAGCAGGGGTTTCCCCAACCGCAGCTGGCATGAGAGCCAGGTTGGGGCTTTGTCCTAGGGATGGAGGGCCGTCAGCACTTGGGGCCCAGCTTGGGGTTGCCCTGGAGATGACCATGGAAATTGGGTTGACCTCCTCTGATGCTGAGGGAGGGAGGTCAGGATTTCCAGAGCTGCCAGAAGTGTCGACCCCCCACGATGCTGCAGGTGGATACGTAGGTAACGTAGGTAACATATCTATTGTCCTCTGAAAAAAGAGGGAGGAAAAGGTACCTTCCTTCCAGACTGTTGTGAGGGTTCAGGGTAGAGCAGTGTCTGGTACGTGGTGAATCTGTAGTGTTGCTCTATGTTTCACTGTGGGGCGTGTGTAATTGAGAGGAGTTTGTGTGTGTGTGTCTGTGGGGGGGTGATGAGATGATGGGTATCTAGGTACATGTGTACAGATGAATCGTCCATGTGTGTGTCTGTGGGAGTATAACCACATGATATGTTGATGGAATATTCATCTAGTCTCTTTATGCTATAATAGAACAACATTCTAAGAAAATTTAGTTATAAATAATAGTTGCATTTATTGTGTCTTTACTTTTTTTGTCCTTAAAGATTTTATTTACTTATTTGTCAGAGAGAGAGAGAGCGAGCGAGCACGCGCACAAGCAGGGGGAGCAGCAGGCTCCCTGCCAAATAAGGAGCCCAATGTGGGACTTGATCCCAGGACCTTGGGATCATGACCTGAGCCAAAGGCAGATGCCCAACCGACTGAGCCACCCAGGTGTCCTGTGTATTTAAAATTTTTTTTTTAAATTTATTTATTTGTTAGAGAGAGAGTGAGCGAGCACAGACAGACAGAGTGGTAGGCAGAGGCAGAGGCAGAGGGAGAAGCAGGCTCCCCGCCGAGCAAGGAGCCCGATGTGGGACTCAATCCCAGGACGCTGGGATCATGACCTGAGCTGAAGGCAGCCGCTTAACCAACTGAGCCACCCAGGCGTCCCTCCTGTGTATTTACTCTTTAGAGTGAGGTAGGAATGATTATTTTCATTATCCAGATTCAGAGAAGTTAAGCAAGTTGCCTGAAGTCACACAGCATGGAAGAGGTAGGGACTCTAACCGAGGTCCAGCTTCCTCCAGAATCCATGTTCTCAATCTCTCAAGCAGACCACTTTGGGTTTCTCAGGAGTTCTCTCTTAAAAGGTGGGCAGGTGGGGGTCTGGGAACCTTCTTTGCCCCATGCAGTGTCTCCTGCTCTGAAGCAGGGGGGTAAACTGGCTGAGGCCTCTGCCCCAGGGCCACACCTGTCTCCTGGCTGTTCTTCTGAACTCTGCTGACACAGGTGACCAAAGGACCTCTGGTGAGGACTCTCCTGACTGGCCCCGGGGAGGAGAGGAGTTCAGACAAGGCTCCCCGGGTCTCCTTGGAAACCTCACACATTAACTTGCGTGCAGCCCTCGCTAGGCACTTGTTTACTAGATGTGGGGAAAGGCTGCGGCAGCTACTGAGTGAGAATGAGCAGCCACCAGTCACGAGAAACAGGAGTCCGTCCCCCCCCCCCCCCCCCCCCGGCCAGCCGGTATGGGCGCGGAGGTCCCACTGCTCTCAGCCTCGTCTCCATGGCTGGGAACCTATCACCTAGCCTGGGGGGCGGGTGCAGTTTCCCCTCCAATGTGAAGCTTCTGTGGCTCTCTGGCAAAGGCAGCCAGACCGGAGAGGCTCCCCAGAGGGAGGCATGTGTGGTTCCGGGGGAGGGGGACACTGCTGAAGTCCACTCTCTAGAGCATGAGCTCAAGGCTGGCCTGGGTGGTGCGACCAGCCAGTTTCTCTTGGGACATAATCAGAGCCAGCACGTACTGAGCCCTGAGCTAAGTGCCACGTCGCCAGGAGATTGTTGAGAATAGGAGCTCCAGGGCCAGGCTGCTTGGCTCGGAATCCCACCTCTGACATATCCTAGCTGTGTGACCCTGGGCCAGGTACTTAACCCCGCTGTGCCTCCATTTGTATGCCTGGAAAGCAAGTGTTATGCTAGCACGTGCAGTAGTGCTACAGGGAGGGCTAAGTATTGTTTTTTAAGATTTTATTCATTTATTTTAGAGAGAAAGAGAGAGAACTCCAGCAGGGGAAGGGGTAGAGGGAGAGAAAGAATTCCAAGCAGACTCTGCGCTGAGCATGGAGCCCAACTTAGGGCTCAATCCCAGGACCATGAGCCAAAATCAAGAGTCATACGCTTAACTGGCTGAGTCCCCCAGGCACCCCATCTGGGCTGAGTATTTTGACATGTGCTGCAGGTATGAGACTTAGAATAGCTCAAATGAGACCTAGAATAGCATTGTGCTCAAAGATGTTATTAATCATAACGGACTCTTACAACTCATTTATTTCTCTATTTCTCATTCCCAAGTGAGGAAATAGAGGTACAGAAAGCTCTAGCAAAGAAAAAAAGACCTGTGGGTTGCAAACTGGACTCCCCTGCTCATCTGACACCCTCGAAAGCAGTGCCTTACATGGGGCTTTGTAGCTTTGGTGGCCGCAGCCGCCCTTCATTCCCTGGTGACCACACCCAGCCCGGTCCCTACGGTTAACAAGATTGAATGGACTGCAGTGCTTGAGGCATCTCTCCGGCCCTGTGCCCTGCCCTGCCCCACCCCCGGGGGATTCCCTGGGTAGCATCTGGCCTAGACACTCACTACCCACTCCTGACCCATGGCTCGCCCCCCAGCGGATGCCTCAGAGGGGCAGGGGCATGAGGCAGAGCCATTGCTGGTTTTCTTTCCTGGCTCCTAGGTGTGGGCATGAGGAGGAGGAGAGAGGAGGTCTAATACCCCCACCATGTGATGCCATGGGGATTAATCCAAAATTCCAGCAGGTTTTCCAGAAACCCATGGTCCCTATTTCCTCCTCCCAGTCCCTTGTTCATGCTGGTCCCTTCTTCTGCTCACCCCCCTGCACTCCTCCCTCTAACCAAATCCTCTGTCCATCAGGACACGCCTTCCAGGGAGACCAGGAGATGGGTCCATGGGTCCATGACTGTAGCTTTGGCTGGATATTATGATCGCCTGGGGAGCTCTTAAAAGTACTGGAACATGCCTGGCTGGTTCACTTGAAGAGCATACCACGCTTGATCTCTGGGTTGTGAGTTCAAGCCCTACACTGGGTGGAGAGCTTACTTAACCAAAAAAATAAAAAAATTAAAAAATAAAAAATTACTAGTACATCTGAATCTTGAAGGAGGAGCCCATGTTAAAAATTCCCCAAATGATTCGGATGCCCTTTTTCCAGGGCAGCGACTCAAATTTGAGTAGGCATCAGAATCACCTGGAATAGTTGTTAAAACGCAGATTGCTAGGGCCTTACCCCAGGGTTCCTGACTGAGTAGGTCCGGAGTCTGTAGGCCTAGAAATTCCAGTAGGTCCTGGAATTTGTATTTTGGATGAGTTCTCAGGTGATGCGAATGCCGCTGGTCCCCAGACCATGGTTTGAGAACTCACTGCTTTGCAGTTTCCCAGGCAGGACCTTTCTGTCTCCTGGGTCTCTGGTTGCTTTGGGCCTCTGAGGCCTGTCTTCTTTCTGAAGCCAGGTCCCAAGGGGCGAAGACCACTGTGACACCACTTGGTGACTGCTAATCCCTGGTATAATCATATACTCAGCTGCCTTCCCCACCTTGGCTCTCTGCCCGCACCTCCTGTTAAACTGACCAGCCTTGTGGTCTCGGCACCACCCTCTGGGACAGGTGCTCAGGAAATATTTGTTGCTTGATCAAGGTGAGATGAGGTAGACACCAAAGGACCGCACTGTCCCCAGGAGGCATCAGAACACGGAGCGGGGTCTAAAGCTCCTGTGAAAGTGCTTGGGGACAGAGTGCCATTGCTGGGTTAGTGGGGAGCTGTCCAAAGTGGTCCTTGGGTCTGCTGAAGTGAGACCAGAGAAGGACCCACCGTGTGACTTGACTACCCCGTGGTGGGCAAGTATGGCATCACTGTTGAATTGTGTTTCTTAACTACTAATAAAAATGATTAAACACACACAGAAAGCAGCTGAGACCTTCTCCTTCCTGACCCAGACTGGAGATGTTGGCCGGGGTAGGGGGGTTGTCACTGCTAGATGGAGGAGTGTCTCCATCATCTTCTAGGAGGTCCTGGGCCTTGAGGGCAGCAGATAGCTGGGCCACCTTGGGGGCTCACCCCTGGGCTCTTGGGGTGGATCCTTCCTTGGAAGCTGGAGAAATCATGATGGGAGGTGAGAAGAGGCTGTGACAGGGTCTTGGGCCCTGCAGGGAGGTGGCAGGGTGGGCTTGGCCACTGAGCACGTCAGTCAACAGATGAATGGAACCCTCCAGTGCCAGCACCCTGAGCCCGGAGGCTGGATCTGTTTTGTGTGATGCTGTATCCCCAGGGTCCAGAAGAGAGCCTGGGATCCAGTGGGAGCTCAGTCAATTTTTATGGAGTGAGGGCCTGAGTGTGGATCGAGCCCCCGTCAAGTGCCCAGAAATGAGGACACAACAGGTCTCTGCCCTGTGGGCAGGGTATCGACTTCACCATCTAGTACTCAGGGATGGGCACAAGGAGGAGCTCCCTGCCTCTCCCCGTGCTCTCCCCACCCCCGCCTGGCCACCTGCTCTCCCTGGGATCCAGGTCCAGCTTCACTCTGGTTTAGGGCTGACATTCTGTCCCTTCCTGTGGAGAGTTTGCCAGCATCCCCCCCCCCCACCTCCCCAGTGCTACCCGTGGGTCTCTGGGGTGGGGCTCCGGTTTATTTTCTCCTGTTTGCCAAGGGAAGTCACAGCCTGTCCTCTGCCTTGTTTATAATTGGTTTGGGGACAGCACCTGCCTCAGCTCCCCCCTGCAGTCCCTGAGAGGTACAGAGTGGCTGGGAGGTGACACACTATCCTGTCCAGCCCCTGTCGCCTCTCGTCCCCTGCCAGCTCTGGGCAGGTGTGCTCTCAGCGGCCCCTGCGGCAGGGTGTGGCTGGCTTTGCTGGCGGCTGACTGGGGCTATGGGGCTGGGGGACTTAGAAGCTAGCTGGTGCCTCCCCCATATTTTGGAGAGCGGAGGACTGAGGCCCGAGAGCCTGAGGGAGCCTCTCTAGCACCCCATGGCCTGGGGCACGCTTAGGGTCAGCAGGCACGCACTGAGCACCTCCTGGGTGCCTAGCGCTGTGCGGGGAAACAGGATGGGTGGGAATGAGAACACAGCTCCTCCCTCAGGGCTGACAGCCCGGCGGGTAACTGCGGGAAACACAGACGACAGAGAAAGGGGACTGGTGGAAGATAGTACAGAGTTACATATAAATGAATGGAAATGTGTCCAAGCCTGGCCCTTCACTCTGAAAAGTTTTCTTCCTCGGTCCAGAGAGAGTTTTTATGAAAGAGTTGTGCCAGCTTGGCGATCTTGGCTCAGCCCTGCCCACCCTCTGGGCCCCCAGCAAGGCAGCTCTATTGCTTCCCGGATCCTCTTACCTGCGGGTCACCTCCACAGACCCAGAAGCTTCCCTCCTGGACAGAGTCCTTCCTTCCAGGAGGACCAGAGGCTGCTGAGTGCAAGAGGAGGCCATGGGAAGGCCCTGGCCGCCCCCCTGCCATTTGGGAGCCCCCAGCGATGGGCAAGGGGGGGAGGTACTAACTTGGGCCCAACAACTCAGACCTCTTTGGGCCTGCCTGTTGCTGTGCCCCCAACACTTGACCTGGGATCTAGGGCCATGATTCTGCACCTCCCCCCACCTCCTGCACCTTCTGTCCTCCCCTCTCTCCTTTGCCCCCCATGCTCCCATCCCTCTTGAACCTCCATCTGCTTCTACTGTGTCCGGAACACGGGCCCTCAAAGTGTGTGTGTCTCTCTCTCCTGCTCTCTTTCCCCCTTCTCGCCCTCCTCTTTATTTCTTTTTCTGCCTCCCACCTTTTGGTGTTCAGGGGGTCCCTTCGGTGCCTCCCTGGTGTCAGCCTACCAGCTCTGCTGTTGGGGGCCCAGAAGAATGGCCCGGGGCAGGGTGAAATGGGTGTGAAGGTGCCCGCCCCACCGCAGCCTGGGGCTTGTGGTGGCTGGGGCACCCTGTGGTGGTGGCGGGGAGATGGACTGAGGGGCAGCTGGCCAGCTTGGGGAGCCCCTCCACAGACAGCCCTGGGCATCACCGGGGCATCACAGATCCAGACCTGTGATGAACTATAGATTCCCCTCCGGTTTATTGGGCCTAATTATAGTGGTTTTCAAAGCCAGGAATGAGGAGATAATGTTAGAACTTCTGTTTCTATTTATTTATATCCCCATCCTTTTCCTCCCCTTTTAATGGTGAAATTCGCCATCCCTGCGGATAGGAGCACAAACATGTATGTATGCTGTAATAAGTGACTGTAATCACCCAGGTAACCACCGCCAGGTGAAGAAACAGAATGCAGGCTTGTGCGCCCCGCCTCTGTCCCGACTCCCCTCCCCCCAGAGGTAACCACGATCCTGATCTTTCCGATCATCAGTTCTTGCTTTTTCTTATTGTGGAACCACTGATGTCTGCAGTCTCTATGAGAAGAGTTCAGTTTGGCTTGATTTTGAATTTGATACAGCTAGGACAACACTGTACGCGTTCTTATGTCAAGGTTATTTCCACTCCACATTTCATTTGTGAGATCCGTCCAGGTTATGACGTGTAGCTCTCGTGTGTTCATTTTCACTGCTGTACCGCATTTCCCTCTATGAACTTGCTGCCATGTGGCTGTATCCAGCCTGCTACTCGTGGCCGTTGGGGTTGCTCTCCTTTTTCGGCTTCTGTGAACAGTCCTGTAAGAATGTCCTCGTGTGTGTTTCCTGGTGCACTGGTGCTACATTTCCCCAGAGTGCCCATAAGCCTGAATGGAATTGCTAGAGCCCACGGTATAAGAGGGAGAGGCCCAAGCAGACTCCACGCCGAGCACGGAGCCTGATCTGGGGCTTGATCCCATGACCCTGAGATCACAACTTGAGCCGAAATCAAGAGTCAGATGCTCAACCGACTGAGCCACCCGGGAGCCCCACCTTTAGTAAATATCTCGTTAAATGGTTGTGCCAGTTTATTCCTCACCAGGGGCACCTGAGAGTTCCCGTTGCTCCGGATTCTAGCCAACACTTTGTGTTGCTAAAAACTGTTAACTTCTTCCCTGCTGGTGCATGTCACTGTATCTCTCCTTGGGTATAATTTGCATTCCCCTTTTTATCCTTTTTTTGTTGATCTGTTTTTGTGGGGGTTTGCTGACCTGCATGATCTATTCATACATTGGTACTTATGAGCAATTTATGAGAAAAGAAGCATGTACTGGGGATGCTTGAAATTTTGTACTCGTAGCCGTGTGCGGTCAACATGGCTGAAAGACTGTGAGAACAGTGAATGCCAGGGAGGGCTCCAAGTTGGGAGGTAGGAAGACGGTTTTCAGAGGGAACCCCCAACGGGGCAGCCTCTGCAAGGGCCTCTTGCCCAGCACATCTGGCAGCGGAGGCAGAAGGCTCTGGGACTGGAGCCAGTAGATACCACGTACCTTAGAATCGGCAGGTGTCTGTCTTTCAAGGTCCCCTTGGGTGGTTGTTCTCAACTGGTGGTCATTTTGCCTCCCAGGGGACATTTGGCAATGTCTGATGACATTTTTGGTTGTCACAACTCGGGAAATGCTACTGACATTTAGTGGGTAGAAGCCCGGGATGTGGTTGAACATCCTGAAATGCTCAGGACAGCCCCCCAGCAAGGAATCCTCTGGCTGCGAGCATCAGTGTTGAGGTTGAGAAACTCCGACCTGGGAACAGAGCCAGGAAACTGAGATTTGCCATGAACTTGCTGCATAGCCTTGGGGAAGTCACTTTAGTGCTTGAAGCCTTGGTCCCCAGCTAGGGACAGTGAGGGTGGCGAGGGGGCTGCCCTTCCCCTCCCCGAGGCTGCTGTCAGGACTGGGGAGAGGGGCACTTTGGGAGGCATCCCTGCCAAGGGGCATCTGCTCCTTGTTTCCTTTGTGGTACCAGCCCCTCCCCCTTGACTGTGCTCCCTGTCCACTGAACTGGAGGTGTCAGGTGACCAGCTGTGAGCTCGGCCCTGGTTCCTGCTATTCCAAGCCTCAGAGCTGTGGGGGAACTGCCCCGAGGGCCCCAGCCTTTTGATGAGGGCAGCAGAAATGAGGGGCTCTCTGGGGAACCCCGGGGCCCAGGTAAAACCATTTCTGACTTTGTCCTCAGCTGGGTGGGAGTCCAAGGTTGTGTGGGGTGATAAGAGGTGCCTGTCATACTCTTTATCTGAGGCCCCATTTCGAGTCCAGGCCGTGAGGGGTGGAAGCCAGAGGTCATTCTTGGGGGCTCTGTACACCCAGGCCAGCCTCCTACTCATCCTCTGTGTTCTTCCAGAGGTGCTATCCCAGGGAGGGCCCAGGCTTGGGTCAGAGTCTAGGTCAGAGCCCCCTGGGCCTCTCTGACCTCCCTGTTCTAGGGTGCACTTGGCCTCAGTGGCATCTCCGGCCTTCTCCACGAACCACGGCCTGCCTGATCGTCTTTCTCTACCCTGTCCCTTCCTGAGCCATACTCTCATGGAAGGGCCCAGGAAACTCACCCACCTTGAGGGACAGGTGACAGACAGTGGCTTCATCATTGCCTACCTTTCTTGACAAGGAATTTTCCCTGTCAAAGGCAGGAATCCCTTAGGCACCAGAGAGAAACACTGGTGAAATGAACGTTTGTTTGACAGGCTGTTAGAGAAGTACTTTGGGGGCTGGGGAACCTCTGAAATCACATGTAGCAAGAGTGTGTTGTCACAAGTGAATTATTGTGTGGTTGCTCGTATCTTCTCAGAACTTCCTAGAAGAATCTCAGTCTCGGGGTCTCTTCCCAGGTGGGCTATATCATAAGACTGTGAACCGGGAGTCTGGAGGCCCTGGGAAGGCCCAAGGGCAAGGTGGCAGATAAAGCGGTCAGTCAGGGAGGTGGGGGACTATGCAGCTTCAGGCTAAGGATCCGTGCTTCCAGGAGGGAATGGGAGGGTGTGCAGGTTAGGGCTAGGCCTGCACTAGACCTGGTAGGGTTCCGGAAAACTCTTGCCCCTCTGTGCCTCTTGATCTTGGGGCGGGGCAGCTTGGTCTGTGCCCTGTGAGGCTTGGCTGTATGGGTCATGGGGTCTGTCAGAGGCTCAGGCCGGGAGGACGGAGGGCACTGTAGGGGTCCTGGGCCCCAGGGTGGGTGAGTGAGATGGGGTGAGTCGGGTTGGGAGCCTGCCTGCGCTGGGTAGTCTTGTGGGTGAGCGAAGCCTTCCGGGTGGGTGTGCGGTTCCCTCTGCACTGTGAGTAATCCTCGGCCACACTTGCAGCTCCCAGGGGATTGTGCAACTTCCTCTCAGACTGAGGTGCAGGGGGCTGGGTGAGAAGCAGTGCTGGGGAGAATGAGGAAACTGGGTCTGGCACCCGGGGCAGGGGCCTGGCCCTGGGCTCTGGCCCCCCAAGGAGCAGAGCTTTTTTGGGGGCTCCTTCCAGGGGACTTGCCTCTCCCAGGTATGAGGGAGTGTGTGTACGTGTGTGTGTGTGTGTGTGTGTGTGTGTGTGTGTCCTGTCTTCGGGGAGGCAGGTGAGTGGGGATGAGGCCCCAAGGCCTGCATTGGCATCAGGGTGTCTTCTGAAGGGGATGGGGAGATACCTTGCAGGGTCTGGGTTGGGGAAGCAGGTGGCACAAAGGAGGGGCCTCTGGCCAGGTTCCAGATGGGGACTGGGGATGGTGGAAAGCGGGGGGGAGTCAGGAGTCCGAGGAGCTGGCTCCCACCCCACTTCTGAGGAGCTCTGCCTCCCTGGGCAGCTGAGCCCAGCCCTGCCTGCCTGGTCTCCACATCTCCAGGCTTGTTTAGAGGCTCTGGTGAGGAGATAATGAGGTGCGTAGCCAGGCCACACAGTACATACCTTCTTACCTCAGGGATTGGGAGCGGATACTCTGTTGGTCCCACTGGGTTTGAATTCTGTTCCTGCCACTCTGCAGCTAGGTGATCCCCGGGTAAGTCACTTAGCCCCTTGGTGCCTCAGTGTCCTTGTCTGTAAAATGGAGAGAACAATCATAGTGCCTCCGTGTGGGTTCATTCTGGGGACTAAAGGACTTAATTCACGTAGAGTGCTCAGCGCAGTGCTTGGCAAGCAGTAAGTAGGCACTCTGCACAGGTGACCCTTCTCTTGGCGCAGAAGCATGTTCAGGAACCGCAAAAACCCGCCTGCTGTTCCTGTCATTATTTTTGATGGCAGGGCTTTGCGTTGGCCCTGGGGACGATAATCCTAAGGGCCCACCGTTCCCAGGCCTTACTGCATTACAGGTGCTGTGCCAAGTGCTTGTCCCACAGTAGCCCCTCAGCCCTCAGAGGCTCCCTTTGTGGGGGGGGGGTGCTGTGTCATCACCCCGTTTCATAGCTGGAGACATGGAGGCACAGAGAGGGTGAGGGATTTGCCACAGGGCAGTGATATCAGTGAGGGGGGACCGCAGAATGGTCCGCTGGAGCCCTGAGATGGGACCTGCCGCCCCATCCCAGCCCCTTTCCTGGGTTCAGGTGGAGGTGGGTTGGGAGGAGGGAGCAGGGTCTGCTGTGAAGGCAAGAAGGCTAGCTCGCCTCCAGACCTGCGGCCCCGGGGCCAGTCTCCAATCAAGTAGCCAACTAAATGCACCCAACTAAATGGCTTTTTAGTGCTTGGAGTTGGAGTGAGCTTCCTGTCAGTGTGCAGATTCAAGAGAGGGGCTGAAGGCCCTCAGCTGGGGGTGGTAGGGTGGTGTGGCTCAGGAGTTAGGAACGTGGCCCCAGATTCAGACAGATCTGGCTTTGAATTCTGCCTGAACCATGTACTGTGTGACATTGGGCCTCAGTTTCCTCACATGCAAAATGGGGATAGGAAGAGCCCCTACCTCTTCGGGCGATGGCGAGGATAAAATGAGATACCATAGTAAGGTGTTTAGCACAGGCCTGGCCCAGAGTGAGTGTCTGATGATTATACAGAAGGTCATGTGCTGGGTGGGGAGTTTGGGTCACACAGATCTCCCTAGAGGGCTATAATTTGAACTGTGGATCAAGGCCACTAATGGGACCCTAATTTCTGGCCATGAAGTCAGCTTAGTGAGTCTCAATGAACATTTTTTTTTTCAGTGAGAAAGAAGATCTAGAGAGGACATCCAGGTGTATTGCATGGTCTTGGCCAAGTGTTGTTTTGTGCAACTTTTTTGTTTCAGGTTCATATGTGTGTGTATGTGTGCTATGCATACGTGTGTGTGTATGTCTGTGTGTGTGTATGTGTGTACTGGGCCAAATAAAATATATTTTTTGAAGGTCATGGTCAAGATATTCACGGTCACTTCCTTAGAGATTATCTCCCTCTTGTGCAATGTTTACGGAGCACCTACTGAGTGCAAGACCCAGAGCCACATGCGGGGGGCTAGACTGAGAATTGTGGGCCCTATTCTCAGCATGGTGTATGTGGGTGACTGGGCCCCGTGGGGGGTCAGCTGAGGCAGAGCCTGAGGTGGCCAGGGAAGGCTTCATACATGGATAGTGACAGTGTGTGTGGGGGGATGATAGTGCCTGGGGTGAGTGGTTGATGTGGGGTCTGGAGCTAAAGAGCCATCTCGGGAGGTGGGGGTCCCTGTCTGTGGAGGGCTGCAGGGCCAGGTCTGGCTGGAGTGTCCATGCTAGCTAGAGCAGGGGACTGAGTGGGGGTCATCCCAGGGCACTGGGCAAGGGCTGTGCCCTTCTTCTCCGGCTGGGGTGGGGTGGGGGTAGAGGAGGACTTAGGAATACTGATGCTCCTCCCATCCCCAAATCTTGCAGGATCTACAGTGACTCAGTAAGACCCAGGGCCCATGCTTTAGCCATTTCCTCCCCTCCCCTGAGCCTTGGGAGCCTCTTGAGCCTTTTCCTCTCTACTGCCCCAGCTGGCTTTAATGAATCTGGCCTGGAAACTAGATCAGTCCTGAGCCCTGGTCCAGGGTCCAGAAGCCTTTATGCTACTTAGATCTCTGCCCAGGGCCAGTTGGGGGCTCAGTTTCTTCATCTGTAAAGTGGGCATACTAGCCCCTGAGCAGTAGACCTTCCGGTTGGTGATGCTGTTCTTGTGGCCTATGTGGATGAACTGGCTATAGGAAGTGTGAAGGCTTCTGGGTGGGTAGTCCTTGTCATCTCTAAGGCTGAGAGAGCTGGGAAAGGTCATGAGCATGTCAGCTGCCTGGCTGGAGAGCCCCCGCCTCCCCACCCCGTGACCTGGGGCTGTGGGGCAATGGTGGGGAGAGGCCTGTGACCCATGGTGAGCTGGGACTATCCCCAGCTCTGAGGGGGAGGTGGCCTTTCAGGGGCCTCAGAGGATGAGACCCAGGTCAAACCTGGGTCTGGGAACCCCAGCTTCCAGAGTCGTCCCCTACATGGGGCACCCTCGGAGTCCCAGCTTGGAAGTATTGCCAGGGGCAGGGGCAGTGCTCAGGGACTGATTGGCGGAGGCCAATATCCAGGCAGCCATGGGTGGCTTCTAGCCTGCTGTGCCCAGGGCCCAGAGGCTCAGATGGGAGCTCCTATAGCAGAATGTGGTCTCTAATGATAAGGTCCTATATACTGAGCATCTGCTCCCCGGCACGGTGTTAAGCGGTTTTGTATGTTTGCAAATTTAGTCTTCACAATGGCCTAAGACACAGGTCTTTTATTATCCAGTTTTATAGGTGAGCAAACTGAGGCCCAGAATGAAGTCTGTCAGCCAAGGTGACCCAGCCTAGTGAGTGGCAGAGCTGAGCTGAGACTGTGAGCTCTGGATTCAGGTTGCCAGGGTTGGAAATCTGGGCGGTACAACTGACTGGCTGTGTGACCTTGGACACAACGGACTGAATCTCTTTGGTCCTTAGTGTCTTGCTCTGAGAGATGGGGATAACATCAGTGCTTTTACTCAAGGGTTGTTGCAAGAATTACAGGAGGTAATGCAGGTGAGCTGCTGCCCATAATAAGGGCCCAGTAGATATGATCTGCTTCATCATCTTTCCTGCCCATAGCAGTAACCTACTGGGTGACCTAGGCCAGCTGTCTCCTCTGACGCCTTCCTCGTGTAGGAGAGGAAAACTTTTCCCTTCTTCCCTTCTAGTTTCTTTGGCTGGCCTAATAATTAAATCTACATAAGACAGATTGACTGAAGAAAAACAAATTTAATTTTGTACATACAAGATCCCCAAAGATATGAATGTCCAAGAAGTGAACCAAGCAGACAGCTTTCATCCCATTCAGAGAAAGAAACAATACATTTGTGAAGAATTGACGAACGAAAGGGGTTTGGGCTTGGGGTAGCTTAATTAGTAAAGAAGTAACAAGGGTTGTTTATACACCCTCTGGGCCCTGAATTCCCTGTTCCTTGTGCTAAGGGTGTCTCTCTGACTCCTCATACTGGGAGGGTGACTTTCAGGTGGGAGATTCATATCCTGCTCTGGTGGACCCAAAGGAAGGGCAGGGTGTCTTGCTAGTACCTGCTGTCTCTTCACTAACTTTAATTCAAAATAATCAGTATGCCAGAGCGGCATATTTTGGGGTGGGATGTTTTGTTCCCCTTTAGTTTTACCGAAGTCTAGAAGCTGAGCTGGTAAGGTGCTTGTTATTTCATTGAATTAGTCTTGAAAATAGGTCAGTTCAGTTAAACAGCTGTGTTTCATTTTAGGAGGTGGTGATGTATCTGGGCTCCTAAAGTAAGGCCCATATCGTGTGAGAAATCAGGTATTTAATAAGGCATTTTTATGGGAAGAAAAGAAAACCAAAGATGAGTGACTGGAGCTGGCTATCATCCCAGTTTCTTAATTCTGCAGGCAGCTGGTCGAGAAGGTTTTGAGATGTCAGGCTCCAGGCATCTCCAGATGGAGAGAGGGCAGACGGGAGCGATCTGCTAGGTCTTCCTGGTTTGCAGTTTGAGTGTCTCTGGTGGTCTCTTCTGAGTGGCCCACACAGCAACAGGCACGGAGATCACCTCTGCGTGAGTGGTTTCAGTGATTTCTCTCAAGTTTCCCTCAAATTGTTCACGCTCTATAGGGCTTCAGGGAAAAGGGCAGCTTTTGGTCTTGGTGAGTCTACATTAAGAGTGGAAGAACACTGGGGCCGTTAGTTTGGAGAGTTGTAGCCAAGTATTGGAGGAAACAGGTAGAAAAGAAAACTTAATTGATTGTTTCCAGTACTAGAATCTGATATCCAAAGGATGTACTATCATTTTTCATCGAAACAATTTTTTTTCTCTCCGGTTATCCCCGTGACTACCAAAGGTCATCAGAGTAAGACTAACTTGTTTGCAAAAGAGGTTTAGTTTGTAAACTTAAGTAAACTTAACTTATTACTTATAGAAATGCAGCAAGAACTTACCACTGACTATAGAGAATCCTTTCATCTGCTCTGTTGGAACTTTTCATAAGGAATCTCAGACTGGGCTTTCACAAGCCTCTCGAGGCTAGGAAGCTGAGCCAAGGACTTATCGTCAGGCTTTACCTGCAGTAGCTCCTCTTTTCTCAAAGTCCACGAAATATCCTGAGGTTTCTGCACCTGCCAGGAAGTGACCTTCCTTACTCACCCGGTGAGGCTGCTGGGAAGCCTGTAAGCAAGGAACCAGGCTGGTTTTTCCAAGGGGTTTTATTGGCTTCATAAAGTCAACCTTAGTTCCTTAAAGCTGTCTGGGCATTTCTGAGTCTACGCATGGCTCCCCTCAAACATGACATTCCAGTCAAAACCTTGGTAATATAGCCAACGTTTCCAATGGTGTCCTGTTATTAGAAGAATAGATGTTTATTGAACTTATATAAATATCTATATTGTCATGAAAACAAGAATGCTCATGAAGAGTTTTCAAATTCTGGAGGCATCAGGTAGGGAGAAAGAGGTAAATGTTTCAATTTTACTTATAAAGGTGTAATTGACCAAATTGCTGTTAAGTCATGGTTTTCTTATTTGTTTATTTGAAAGAGAGAAAGTACAAGCACGGGGAGCAGCAGAACGAGAGGGAGAAGCAGGATCCCTACTAACAATAGTGACAATAAAAAATTTTTATAAAGGCAAATACAGAAGGTTCTATAGTTATGAGCAAAACTTAGCTCTTTTAATATTGAGAAGACTTAGTTTTCTTAAGTATTCAAAGGCCTGATAATAAAGACAAACGTAAAAGATTAAAAGAAAAAAAAAAAAAGGAGGGGCAGGGAGAGTGAAAAAAAATAAAAGCCTAAGGAAAAAAAAAAAGAAAAAGACCTTCTATAATCTCTTATCAGGAGCAGACCAATAGTCCAAGAAAACTTTGTCCTTTTAGCAATTTTAGTTTTATAATAGCCAAACTATTGATATTAAAGCTTAATTTTAAAAACCCTTTCAGTAACAATTTGATTTTAGCCAGATTGTTCGCACAGGGTAAAATTCTCTCATACTCTCCCTTTAATTTTTTTTAAATGTATCTTCATACCTCATACCTTTTCTAACCAAAGAAACCACACCCTACTTTTTTTGCATAGAGTTGTTTCCCTTACTATTTAGTGGTGATTACACATATCAGTTAAAATGTTTAACCCTTAAGAATTTTAACTTAGGGGCACCTGGGTGGCTCAGTGGGTTAAGCCTCCGCCTTCAGCTCAGGTCATGATCCCAGGGTGGTGGGATTGAGCCCTGCATGGGGGCGGGTTCTCTGCTCAGCAGGGAGCCTGCTTCCCCCACTCTCTCTGCCTGCTTCTCTGTCTGCTTGTGATCTCTGTCTGTCAAATAAATAAATAAAATCTTTTCTTTTTTAAGATTATTTATTTATTTATTTGACAGACAGATCACAAGTAGGCAGAGAGGCAGGCAGAGAGAGAAGGGAGGAAGCAGGCTCCCTGCTGAGCAGAGAGCCCGATGCGGGGCTTGATCCCAGGACGCTGGGACCATGACCTGAGCCGAAGGCAGAGGCTTAAACCACTGAGCCACCCAGGCGCCCAAATAAATAAAATCTTAAAAAAAAAAAATTTAACTTATAGTGAAAATTAACAAGTTAACAATGGTGAACCGTATGTTACACCAGCAGTCTATAAATTGGCACATTTGTAGATACGTCTTAAAATTTCTAGAAGCATGTGCCTTTTTTAATACTGCGATTTTTTAATGTGGCCTAGACATGTTTAACAGACTGAAATATCTTTAATTCCTCCATAATAGGAAGACAAAATTAGGTAAACTTATGTTCAGTAATTAATGTTTAATGTTTTATCTTACTTAGAAAGGATATCGATATTCAATGAATTTCTGTTATTTAACTTAGCAGACCTAATGGTGGAAGTTATCAAAGGATTTGGAAAACCATTTTTTTTTTTAAGATATTATTTATCCATTTGACAGGCAGAGATCACAAGTAGGTGGAGAGGCAGGCAGAGAGAGAGGAAGAAGCAGGCTCCCCGCCGAGCAGAGAGCCCGATGCAGGGCTCGATCCCAGAACCCCGAGATCTTGACCTGAGCCGAAGGCAGAGGCTTTAACCCACTGAGCCACCGAGGCGCCCCGGAAAACCATTTTTAAAGTAGACATATATAAAACACAATTATTGTTGAAAAGTGTATGTAAAAAAAGTCATTAAAAAAAGTTTACATAGACACTCTTATCCCATTCATCTATCTAAATTACCTGTTTTAAACATTATGTTTAGATTACCTACAAAAACTTCATGAGATGTTAGACAAAATCAGGCATCATCCCAAATGTTTTTCTCACTGTCAAATTTTGTAACGGAAAACATAAACTTACTTGACCGGTAAACCATGGTCGAGTAGAAGTTGTATGTTTGCATCATAATTAATGCTCATAACTCTGAAGCCACCTCTGTTTTAATTAAGCCAACAAGCTTCAACAAGCTTTTAATTCCCAAAGATTATCCCAGATCAGTGTGAACTTAAAAAAAATTCGGGCTTAGTTTTCATAGTTCTGAGTGCTTGTTCCCCCAACTCAGTAGAGCTCTTTTACAGATTAATTTTGGCCATCACAGCTGGAGGCAGAAAAGTGTCATATATCTACAGCATACATACAGACACATGTCAATATACAGAGAGACACAAACAGACTTTATAGCCATTGTTGTAAAATTTTATACGGCAGTCAGGTGCCGTAATACAAAACTCACGAGTTTATACAACAGCTGGATCCAAATTGTGTTTCCAGCGGTTGGGACAGGTTAAGTTTACCCACTCAGATGACTGAAGCTTTTTTAAAAGAACGTTTGTGGGCCAGACACTTAAGATTTTTGCATTAGCCCAATTTTCAAATTGGTCCTTTTTTTCTGCACCTGGTGAAAAACTTCTCCCTAAAGTTTGCATTTCAAAGAACGGCTCTTAGAAGATGGGAGTGGGAAATCCCTATCATGAGGGATTTTACGGAGAATGTATCTAAGTTTTCCCAAGGAGTTTTGGGGTATATTTGCCTCTTATCAGAGATCTAGAGTAATTCCTATTTATATTTTTCCTACTTTTTCTTAAGTGTAGGATAACTCTGTTTCCAACGTCCTGATCTTTTACAGTATCTACAAGCATTCTGAGATGAGTAAGTGGGGTTTGGTAAAGACAGGTGGGATTCGAAGTGTCTAGAGCCACATTTCTGGCTTTGTAGGGATTGGCAAGACAAAGACAGTTGTTTCCAGTCCCCCAAGGACTGGATTGTGGCCTGAATATCAAGGGGCTGACCTGCCCATCTAACTAAATTTGCTTCTTTATATCAGAGAGATGGGAAAATTTCTACATTGGAGAGATTCTGGCTTTAAAACAGTGTGTCTCAAAGTCTATGTAAAACGTTTAACAAAGGCCTTCTTGGACCAATTCACCTTAGGGGGGAAGCCTCTATTATTGTTCCTATTATTGAACATCGACCTCCAGCTGATTCATTTCCTGATTATTTGTAGGAGGGCCTGGGAGAAATTCTAGTCATCTGTTTTCTCTGTGAAGAGGGGGAGGGGTGCTCCCTCCCACTCGCAGGCCATCTGGCTTGTCTGATAACTATAGTATAATCACGGGTGGGAGCAATGCTCCTTAGTAGCCGGAGGAGGTCCCTGTGAGTGGGGTTGTGAATGACCACTCATCTTTCTAATTCTTCTTTAAATTTGGTAGGATCTTCTCAAAGTGGAGACAAAACGGTCTTTGTCATTTCGTCTTGTTGAAAAAGTCCTTCAGCTAGCCACCCTATTCCTTTGGGTCTTCTTTTTAATTTGATCTTTCCATAGGTACCAATAAGGCAGTTATTTAGAATGAGAGCTCTCGGATTGTGTGTGTGTGAATATAGAAGTTAGTCCAGTTCAAAGAATGCATAGTCATTGACAAGGAGGATCTTACATTAATCTCAATAGTGACTCAAACCAGTAAGCCTTTTAATGACTTAACCATGGGGATTAGTGGTGTTCCTAAAGAGGGTGCAAAAGATGCAGCCCTTACAAGATCTGGGAAGTTCACCCAGCATTAGTCTAAGAAAGCAAAGACCTTTGTCATCATAGGTGGTAATAATGGTATAGTAAAAATGGCGTCTCTGTGGTCTTTCACGGAAACATCAGATATCTCCAGTTACAGAAAAACCTGCTAATTTGTGACCCCAGGTGGGTGCTCCTGGAATGAGACTTCTCCAGCACTACCAAGACAATGCAGGTTGAGATGACCAAGGCCTTTGTTGGACTGAGACCCACTTATGACAGATTGCTCTGAGAGTTGGCTTTGTCAGACGAAGAGAATGCTGCTTGTGGCTTGGTGTCTTGGAACCCCAGTCTATTCAACTGGCCATCAAACGTATGACGGGACATGTGCCTTCCTGATGGTGAAGACCAGAGAGGATATTCTCATGGATCACAAAGCCACGCTCTCAGGACATAGAATAAGATGAAGGGAAAGGGACCCCTGGTTCTCCTCTGTATGACAAATGACAAAAAAGACAGAGACAGAAGAAAACAGTGACAGTCTTGGGCTGTCAGAGGATTAATAGAAAACAAAAGTATTACAATATATTTTTACTAGAGTCGCTATACCCAAGGAATTAGTTGACACAAATATTTTCTCTTCCCAATCTAAATTTAGAAAAGAAAAGGACTTACCACTCTTGCTTTCGCCAGCCCCAGCAGGCAGAGATCTGGGGGACTGATGTGGTTAAGAATTTTTACCTTCTGCTGACTCCTGCTAGAGGTCCAGAATCTCTCAGCTGCTCCTGGAGTGAGCATTGTCCAACCAGCAAAGAGCCCCATGTTGGACACCAAAACTGTAGGGGAGGAAAACTTTTTCCTTCTTCCCTTCTAGGTTCTTTGGCTGGGCTAATAATGAAATTGACATAGGCTAGATTAACAGGAGAAAAACAAATTTAATTTTGTATGTACAGGAGTCCCCCCAAATATGAGGCTCCAAGAAGTGAACCAAACAGTCAGCTTTTATAGCATTTAGACAAAGAAACAATTGATTTGTGAAGACTTGACAAAAAGAAAGGGATGTGGGCTTGGGGAAGCTAATTAATAAAGAAGTAACAAGGTTTGTGTCTACAGCCTTCTGGGCCCTGAATTCCCTATTTCTGGCGATAAAGGTGTCTGTCTACCACTTGGTACAGGGAGGGTACCTTTCAGGTGGGAAATTTATTTCCTGCTCTCAGGGGCACAAAGGAAGGGCAGGGTGTCCTTCTTGTACCTCCTGTCTCTTAAGTAACTTCAGTTCAAAATAATTGATATGCCAAAGCGACATGTTTTGCTCTCCTTCACTTACCTCTTGTTGAGGATCAGTCGGGATGAAAACCCTCAGTGGGTTATGAGGGAGACCTTCATAGAACCAAAGTGCCAAACTCCCTGAACCCCCAGAGCCACTCAGAATTTTGAGGGGCTTGCTGCTAACTGCAGAGTCCTGGTGCATTTTGTTTGGGCCTGCTTCAAGCTTTCATGTTTCTTGCTGGCCTTTATAGGCATTTGAGTTGGTGACCCCAGATCAACTCCAGGGCACCCCAGTACTACTCCAGGGTTTCCCCAGATGTGTTCTGTCGAAGGGTTTGGTGGTCAAGCAGGTATGGGAGATAAGGGGTCAAAAAAAGGGAAATGGAAGAGAAATAAGTCAATCAGAGAAGGATAATTATCATATGATTTCACTTTTATGTGGAATTTCAGAAACAAAACAGAGGATCATAGGGGAAGGCAGGGAAAAATAAAATAAGATGAAATAAGAGAGGGAGATAAACCATAAGAGACTCTTAACTATGGGAAACAAACTGAGGGTTGCCAGAGAGGAGAGGGGTGGGGGGATGCGGTAACTGGGTGAGGGCATTAAGGAGGGCAGGTGGTGTAATGAGTGCTGGGTGTTATATGCAACTGATGAACCACTGAAATCCACCTCTGAAACAAATAATACACTAAATGTTAATTAATTGAATTTAAGTAAAATAAAATTTAAAAAAAATTTTTGTTTTTTATTTTTTTTTAAAGATTTTATTTATTTATTTGAGAGAGAATGAGTGAGAGAGAGCATGAGAGAGGAGAAGGTCAGAGGGAGAAGCAGACTCCCCAAGGAGCTGGGAGCCCGATGCAGGACTCAATCCTGGAATTCCGGGATCATGACCTGAGCCAAAGGCAGTCGCTCAACCAACTGAGCCACCCAGGCGCCCATAAAATTTTTTTTTTTTAAGGAAGGAAAATAAAACCCCAAATGGTTTTCTTTGCTACAGGACTTGTCAGAGCCTTTGATGTGCTGATATTCATTGTGTACCTCCAGTATGTGGTTGTGATATACTGTAGGGTATCTCAGAGTCTTGGTGTTCAAAGCTCCATTTTCTAGATAGAGAAACAGACCTGGAGTGAAGCCTAGAAAATGATTTCCCCAGATCATGCACTTATCTCTGATAAAGCTGGGACTAGATCCCAGGGCTCCTGACTGCATGGCCAGTTCTTTGCCTAGGACATCCCCTCCTTTCCCTCCTTCCTCCATTCTCCTCAGAGAAATGTTGTATGTAGTGCTGCTCCCTTCCTGAAGGCTCCTCACTTTTTTCTGGCCCCTTCCCTCTGGCTGCCAGCAGGATTAGAGCGTGTCCTAGTCCCTCTGGGCATTCACTGATGGGAGATGGGACTATGCCCAGCACACAGGCTCTGGGGAGCTACTTGCCCGGCTAATGCATGGCAATATTAGGCTGCATCCCAGCTGCGGGACCCTCGCAAGTTAGTTGGTTTTTTTTTGAGTCCCAGTTTCCTCGGCTGTGTCAGGAAACTCATCAACTAGTTTGTCATCTGGAGTTACTGAGAGGTTCGCCTCTGACACCCTACGTGAATGTACCCTGTTCGTTTTCAATTCATGTGCAGATGCCCACGAGTCTAACTATTCTTATCATCCTTGGGGGGCAATGAGGGAAGAACATGGAAAAAACGAGGGAGACTCCTGGCTGTGGGATCTAGCATGTTTGCACTCCCAAATTCCATCTCGGCCCCCACACTTGCTGTCTGCCCTTTAGGCTGCTGCTGTCCCTCTGAGGTCCCAGCTCCCCCACCCCCCATCACCTATGAGGTGGGCTGGTCTGGCTGACCCTGGGACCCATTTTGCGGTGAGACAGGATGGGTGGGAGCTGGGGCACCATGTCCTACTTTCCTGTGGGGTGAGTTGACATTCAAGTTGGGGAAAGAATCTCAGAGTCTCAGCACAGCTCTGCGTTGAGCTGGGTGGCCTTCTCCAGGCCTGCCTGCCCCTTGGTACCACCATTCACCTAGGGTGGCCGGCCACCTGGCCCGTGGAGGGGGAGAGCATGTGAGTGTGCCCATGCCTCTGTCAACCTAGCCATTAGGGTATAGATCCCCTAGGCCCCCTGTGGACTGTGGTGGGCTCTGAGGGAAAGGCCAGGGGATGGGCCAGACTGGGCTGGGAGGTGGAGGGAGATGGATCCTCCCTGGCAGAGTGTCCTTTCCTGGAGGGCTGTTTGCCTGAGTTATTCTTAGCACTGACTCATTAGAGCGTTTATTTTTAGCCCTGTTTCTAAGTGTTGCCAACATCTGGTGCAGCTAGTACTGAAGGGGATAGGGGTGGCAGGGGCGACCCCTTTGGGCATCGCCGGGGACTGGAGCTACTTGCAGGAGGACGAGGACAGAGTCTTCTACTTTCCGAACCTGTCATGACTTGCAGCCAGGCACACAGTTGATGTCCTATTTGTGCTTTGTGCCTGGACTGCTCTCCTACTGTCTCATCCTTCCAGCTCTGAAGCTCCTGTGGCTGGGGCGGGGCGGTGGGGGAGGAGATGGGTGCTCCTCAGGTGAGCTTTCCTAGGCTCCCCCGATCGGAGGTTCCAGATGGCTTCTGACTGCTGCAGAGGGGGCCTCAGAGGAGGGAGACAAGCCCCCAGCTCCGGTCCTCGTTGTTGCCCCCACCAAAGGAGGAGCCAGCAGACGTAGGGGAGGAGTGTCGCTCAGTGGTTAGGTGTGTGGGCTTTGCAGCTGGACCATCTGGGGGCCAACCCTGGCTTTGCTCCTTCCCAGCTGGTGACCTTGGGCCAGTCGTCCACCTGTTTGTATGTCACGTTCCTTATCTGTGGGCTGCGGATGGGAGTCTGGTGTTTTGAGGATGAAGATAAGAACCGTTAAAGTGTCAGCTAGTATGTGTATATTTAAGGACGTGGTGGTGACTGATCTTACTACTTTTGTCGTTGTTATTAGTGATGAGCAGCTCTGTGTGTGCCCTCTTTGGATGTTGGAGTGAGTTGGGTAGGAGGCTTCCGAGCATTGCTCTGAGTGAGATGAAGCTAGGGATGGGGCTCAGAGCGGGGGCTTACACCCAGGCATCGTGAAGACGATTTCTGTAGGGCTGCAGTAAGGGGTGGAGAGCCAAGACGTGGGTTGGAGCATGGGCTTTACCCTTCATGGGTTGAATGAGTTGTTTGACCTTTGTGAACATCTGTTTTTTTCCCCACAAGACAGTGCTGCTTATAGGCCATCGAGTTCTTGCTGGGCCCGAGGCGGGAGCTGAACCCGTGAGACTCTACGAGGTGGGGTGCGTTGCTGTGGCCCTTTCCCATGAGAGCGACATGGTGCTGTTACCTGGGGAGTCAGAGAGGAGAGACTGGCCTGGAGGCTTGGCGAAAGGGGCCTGTGGTCCTGCTTTCCCTCAGTGGTGTGATCTGTGCACATCGATCTGTGCTGCCCCGGCTTTTGTGGGGCAGCACAGAGACCAGAGAAAGCCGGTTTTGAGACTCTTCCTCCAAACCCCAGGGAATGATTCGGGGACTGTTTGAGCTCACAGGACGGGGAGGCCCCCAGCTGGAGGCCAGGTGGTCTGGTCCTCCCCCATCCGCACAGAGCTTCTTCATTCTCGCGGTTTACATATCAAGGTTCTAGGTCCATTTTATCTGAAAACAGGGTTCTGCAGCTAGAAACAGCCCGGGGATCTCTGGTGAGTGACTTCCCAGGCATCTTGTCTTCTGACGGGCATTGAATCTTGGAGGTGACCTGTGCAGGGGGGTTCCAGAGTCTCGTGGGAGTGCCGGGGCTCCCCGTGGGGCATGGGGGCGCAGAGGGGGGCTGCCGAGCACTGCCCTGGCCTGGCTGCCTGCAGAACAGAGATGCCTTGAAGTCAACCCTCAATCCCAGAAGCACACTCTCAAGGGAGGGAGCAAGGGCTGAGATGGGGCAGAAAGGCCCTTGCCCCAGCACTGGCACATAGTAGGTGAATGAATTGATACCAGTGCAGCCTCCCAGGAAAATGGCAGCCCTCCTGTGGTGGCCGGTCCTCCCCACCCCTTCCTGTTCTTCTTGCCCTCGCTCTGTCTTCCCTGTCCCCTGCTGCTTTGACCGGCCCGAAGCTACCTCAGCCCTGGGGTCCAGGCTCAGCCGCACTTGTAAACTTGAACAAAGATACTTTCTCCGTCGGAGCCCCAGTTTGACCATTGGTAAAAGGAGGGTGGTGGGCTCAGCTTCAGAGGGTCCCTTCTGGTGCCCAGCCTCTGTTCTCAGGGCAGGTGGCGCGCACACACACACACACACGCTCGCACACGCACTCACACAGCTCCAAAAAGTGGGCCTAGCTAACGAAGGTCTCCTTCCTCTCCCCAGGCAGGAGCCCCCTCAGGTTCTCCTGAGGTGAGAGTTGAGGTGCCACAGTGATCTGAATGGGGCCCCCAGGCCATGATGTTCTGGAGCTGGGGCTCGGCTGGGGACGAGGGGGCCTGTGGGTGGGAGAGGAAGGGTGGGTGTCTGACTGTGTCCACTGGGCGGTGGCTGCCACCGTGACTTTTGTGTGTGACTTTCTGGGAGTGTGGGCTGCCGCCCACAGGGCACATATTTGTGTCGTTAATGCCTGGGTGTGAGGGGGTATGTAAATGGGGGCAGTGAGGGAGCAAGGGCGTTGCTGTTGCCAGGAGCTGCCAAGGCTCCCAGGAGAAGGGAAAGGGATTTCATGCAAAGGAGCCCTTCAGTCTCTGCATTTTGGCCACAACCTAAGGGATGGGGTGGCCTGGCTTCCTTCCTTCCCCTCCCCTGCCCCTGGCCCCCCAGCTAGCCGCCAGAGGCCCAGGCTCCCCCTCCCCCTGCCACAGGGGGCGGGGACTGCCTTGATCTGCAGTCTGACACCCCTCTCAGGGGGTTTTGGGAGTTCATCTGCACCTGCAGCTGTGGGAGTCAGTGTGGGGACCAGGGGGCTTCTAGGCCTCAATTTCAGGCACTAGGTAATCCCCTGAGCCCGAGGAAGTAGTCTGCAGAGGCCCAGGCTGGGATGCTGTGGTTAGTACCCCATACCGGCCCAGTGGTTTTCCAGCTTGAGAGGACCTGCCAGGGAGGGG
This sequence comes from Martes martes, assembly GCF_963455335.1. Classification (NCBI taxonomy): domain Eukaryota; kingdom Metazoa; phylum Chordata; class Mammalia; order Carnivora; family Mustelidae; genus Martes; species Martes martes. Next base: position 87,947,320 of record NC_137893.1, on the reverse strand, counting down.
ACAGGAGAGGCTCCACCTGCCCACCGTCCCTGCCATCCCTGCAGCAGCCTGCTGATGACTCATTCCCCCGGGGAGTGAGCCGGCTTCTTTCCCCTGGGTCCCTCAGGGCCCCAGCAAGATCCGGGTGGGGATGGGGTGGGGATTGGGATTGAGGCTCTCTTTCTGGGGAGAGGGTCGCAGTGGACTTTTCTTATACCTCCTCCTGGCCCCGCAGACTACCTTCCTTTTGCCCGCAGTGGAGGTCACAGCCCCAAATTACAGAATGGGTCCAATGTGCCTCACAAGGGAGCAGCCCAGTGGGGCAGCTGGATCCAGGACTCCCTAATTCCCCAGTGCCCTGCACTGAGCACGTCCCCATTCTACTGCCTGGGCTCATTGAGGGAGTGGGTGGTGCCCGGCTCCCTACCAGCCCCCCCCCCTCCCCCCCCCCCCGCAGTGGGGCTGAACAGCCTGGGAGGGGTGGGGAGGCCCTCTCCAGGGAAACGAATTCCTGGCCTGACCCCAGATGCCGGCCTGCCCAGCTCTGCTCCAGGGTAACGCTGGGCATACACACAGCCCCATTGTACGCCTGGGCTCTGTGCCCGCTGTGGGCCTGGCACCAGCTCTATCAACAGCAGTGGCTCCTCAGTTCCTCCTCACCCCCTGCCAGGGCCTGAGCTTCTGCGCCCTTGGTGGGGAGGGAGGAGGACCGGTGATCAGGGTGGTGAGCGTGTCCTGAGTGGAGGAGCCGGGACCATCCAGCTACTTGAGGAATCAAATGAATACATTTGTTTCTGTCCCCAAGAGTGGAGTACGAGAGCAGGGAGCATTATCCCCCCATGCATGTCGGGAAACTGTGGCATGAAGACACATCAGTGACTTGCCCAAGGTCACACAGCGACCAGGTGCTGGAGCTCGGGGTTGAGCCCAGGCAGCCTTGGGGCCAGAGTCTGGGCTCTCTGCACCACCTACTTCCACGTCAGGGTTCAGGAAAAGGCAGGCCTTCTTCTTTTCACAGCCCAACTTTGGGGACTGCGGTGGCCACTTCTGGAAAGTTTATGTTCCCTGGGTGGAAGGGGGCCCAGGAACATGAGGGTCTAGAATCCCCATGTGCTTGTGAAAAGTATGGTAGCTAGTTTCTGAGGACAGTGTGGGTGGCTAAGTGGGCAGAGCAGGTCTCCAGAGCTGGAAGGCAGCTCTGTGCCTCAGTTTCCCTGTTCCACCTGCACCATGTATCTCCTGTGCGTCTCGCGAGGGCACAGGAACATAGAGGTGAGGTGCGGTGAGGGCTGGGGCCTGGACCCTTGCACTTTTCCTCTGCTCCACAGACTGGTGGGGAAGCCCCCCTTTCCCAGTCTAGATGCCCCTGGGGGCAGGGTGCCAAGGCTTCCAGTTGCTTCTATTCTGAGAGTCCGTCCTGAGCTGCCCCATCTCCTCAGGTTTCCCAGCCTGAAGGGACCTCTGAGGCCAGGCAGCCTACAGAGGGGCAGCCTGGCTCTAGGCTGGGAGGGGGTCCTTCTTCTGCCTCATGCCCATGCCCCTCAGGGCAAGATAGCCGGTGCCCAGATGCCACTCTTATGGGGTCTGTTCCATTTCTCACTTTCTGGGCTCACCTCTACCCCACGAGCCCTGACCCCTGGGGCTGGAGAACTGAAGCTCCTCCCCTTTGCTCAGCCCACCCTCCTTGTCCCCTGTCGTCCTAGGCGTGGGGCCTGGTCTCCTCTGGTGCCACCTCCGCCCTCTTAAAAATGGACAGGGCATTCTACAGTGACCACAAGATTGTGCAAGGCCAGGCCTGGGCCATGGGGACAGGTGGAGGAGAGAGAAACTGGAAAAGGGCACTGAAGCCAGCTCCCTTCCTACCCTACCCTGGAGCCCCGTCTCCCTCCCCACTCCGCTGGGGCTCATCTTTCTCCTTCAAGACTGTTCCCACCGACCAGCCAACACATTTCCAACTCAGTGGACACATCCACGGGCTTCTGGACACTGGTGGGGGTTGGATGTTCTGTGGAAGGGGGATGGGTCAGGGGAGCAGCTGGAAGCCCGGACTGTGTTGGGGAGAAGGGGTGAGGAGGCCTCCTCAGTGCTGCCTGGGGCCGTGTAGGGAGGGCATTCTGGAAGCCTTGAGGCCTGGTAGGGAGCTTGGCGGACTTTGTCTGGCGGACAGTGGGGCGCCATTGGGGGTGATGGAGCAGGGAATGACTTTTCTTTGTTGCTAGTCCATTTTGTTTGCACTCCCTTGTTCTCTCAGGGCTGTTTTCTTTGTTTCTCCAAAGACAATAAACCCTTCTCTCTGCTCTTCAGCCCCTTGTGTCCGATTCCTGCTCACCCCTCCCACATGTCCGTACTCTGTTCTTGGCTTCCTCTGTCCGCCATCCCGGCCTGCTCCCCCTGCCTGGCTTTGTCTGGCTTCCCTCCCCCTCCCTAGCCCCTGACCCAGCTTCCCTGGGTGAGGGGCTGTGGGCCCGGCAGGACCTCATGGGCCTGGCATGATGAAGACGGAGCCGGGAGGATGCCCCCTGTTCTGACATAGCTCCCTGCACCCTTCAGAGAGTGACCCACCCCCAGTAGAAGGACCTTACTTCTCATTTGTCAGCCTGATAAATGGAGATACAGATTTGTCTAACAGATAAACTGGAGAGTGATGGGCCTTCGTGTTCTTGTTACTAAATTTAGCAGCAAGGATATGGACCCAGATGGGAATCAGACTGCAGAAAACTACGGTATCTTTTCTCTCTCCTTTCCGACATCTGTCTGTCTACCCATGTAGGCGTCCATCCATTCGTCAGATGTTTACTGAACACTTGTATTAGGGGCTTTACATCGAGTCCTTACAGAAATTCTCCAAGATGGCCATTTTCTGCATCTTATACCAGAGGCTGGGAAGAGCCGGGGAAGTTAAGTAAGTTGCTGAAGGACACGCAGACAATAGGCGACATTATCTGGAATATTCAGCTCCACCTGCTTCGAAACATACATTCTGAGTTCTTAGTGTGGAATCAAGTGGCCTCCCTCGGTGTCCTCAGTGTCCAGTCTGCACGCAGCCTTACCAGCCGTGCTGTGGAATGAATGGGCGTGCTGCGGTTCCGGAATGCCGCAGCTCTAGAGTTCTCTCCTCCGTGCAGCTTGGGGCCGGGAGGCACTGCTGGTCTCTAGTCCTCTTGGCATTTGCCGCAGGTAACCTCGTGTTGCCATCATGTCCCCCTGGAATGGAGACTTCTTCACCACATAAAGTGCAACCTTGGCTCATCCTTGTTGCTTCTGTCCATCTGCGTCTGAGGGCGGTCTTGCCTCTGACGGGTGGGAAAGTTCTAGGTATGCGCTTGGCCGCTGCCCCGTCTCCCCCAGCGTACACACCCACCCCTCCGCTTCTCCACCGGATGGCCAGCCCCCTTCTAATGCTGGCCCTTTTACTGGCCTTTCTTTCTAAGCTCTGGAGTTAGCTGCTCTGTTTCAGGTCCCGACTGCTTCGTCAGGACCCTGGGGCTGAGACAGGGATGGGAGTCCTGGTACTTTATCTAGGAGGTGACCTGCCGTGGGCCAGGATGAGTGAGACAGGGAAGGAAGGGAAGCCAGAACAATGTGTGTTTGGGAGCAGGGCACCTGAGGCTCAGGCTCACTGGGGACCCCTGTTTTAGAGTGACCCGGGGACGGGGTGGGGTCAGGGAACCGGGTGTTTATTCCCTTGCTGCCTTTGGCCCCTGGCTAAGGGCTGCTTGGGGCAGGCAGGATGCTGGCCCTGCTGATTCCTGGCTCGAACACAGAGGCAGGTGCTGGCAGCTGGCAGGTCGTGGGGGGTATGGCTGGGCCCTCACAGCCTCAGCTGCACTCACAGAACCTGGGCCCAGTAGTCCCGTCTGTCCCTTGGAGCATGTGTCTTGCCAAGCCCTGTTTCCACAGCTCCCTTCTCTCCGTGAAGCTGCCCCTCCCAGCTGCCCTGGACAGACCCTTCCCCTGGAGCCAGTCACCAGCACCTAATTCATTATGTTCAACAGATACTTAAGGAGCTCCTACTGTGTGCCCTGGGCCATGGATAAAAAGAGGAAGCTGTTAGGATCCCTCCAGGCGCTCACAGCAGAGGAAAGGGACCCTGCAAGGGGTCCTTCCTAAGTGTCAGACCCCCAGGCCCCCCAGGAGGCAAGTGGACTTCTCTAGGGGCTGGACCGAGGTGCCAGGTGGCGCACAGCCCGGAGCCACCTTCAGTCCCCTCCCAGCCCCAGCATCCTGAACTGTGATTGTAGCGGTTTTGCTGACTTCCTTTTCCTTTCTCTCAGTGCCCCTGCCTCTTCCCCTCCTGGGGCCACAAGCCCCATGGCTGCCACGTGGTTGTCTTCTAGTGCCCTCCCTCTGGGTCCCTATGAGGAACAGGATGCAATTTGCGGGGCAAGGGTGGGGGGAGTTTTATTCAAGGGCATCCTTCTGTGTTCCTGGTGAAGGCTCAGCCCGGTGCCTGCTCCCTGGAGAGGGGCCTCCTCCCTGCTGACTTCTGCTCCCACCCCGCAGTCTCACACTGCGGTCTCAAGCCTTATGGGGCTCAGGGCATGGGAAGAGTTAAGAGTGGGAAGTGGTGTGTAGGTAAGGCCTTAGGTGTGGGAATGGGGGGAGATCTGCTGGGGCGGGGCACGGGGCAGGTGCTGGGCCTGATGATGGGTGCATCGGGCCACGGGCAGGCAGGCCAGCTCCTCGTCTCTTTGGCTTCTCCCTCCAGCCACCGCCCATGGCCTTTCCCCTCCGGTTGTGTCAGGGTGTGTGGCGGCAGGAGTCTGTTTGCCCGTGTGGGCCAACCTCGTGACCTCTGACATTCTCTCCCCCCATCTACTATGCACCTGTCCCACTTGGACAGAAGGGTGGCTGTTCTCTTGGGGCTGGCATGCTGGTAGGAGGGCTGGCAGGGGGACAGACACGGTTTACGTGGGACCAAGAGGTGGACTATGTGATGAAGCTTTCTGTTGGTGGCTCGGGCTGGAGCTGAAGTGGCTTTGGTCTGGGGAGGAGGTATAAGGCAGGTACAGGTGGCTGCCCACGTCTCACCTCTGTGGGGATTGTTGGTCCGGGGAGCCTGGGGAGGCGGCAGGACACGGTGGGTAGGAGATCACGAAAGGGAGAGAGCAAAGTGATGGGCTCCTCCCCCAACCCAGCATGCACAAAATCTAGGGCCCTTGGTTCCTCTCTCTGCCCGGTTAAGGGAACGGTGCTTCTTGTGTTTGAGGACAGAAAGCAAAGGTGGGCCAGCTGCTGAGCGAATTTGGAGAGGAAGGCTGGTGTTCTGTCCGAGCTCTGCGCGTGGCGGGGATGGGGTGGGTGCAGGCCACTCCCTGGCTCTGTAGACGGGCCGTGATGTGGGGGCCGCTGCTTCTGCGGGGGTGGGGGTGGGGGTGTGGGGAGAGGTTGGCTGTCAGGCCAGTTCTTCTCTGTCCTCCCAGATGGAGAAGGGGTCAAGGTGTCCACCTGAGTGTACCTGGGCAGGACAGAAATGAAGCTGAGTTTGGGATCTGGGGCAGTGGCCAGTATGGGGGAGGCCCTGGGGTGGGCAAGGGCTGGACAGGACCCAGGCAAAGGAGCCCCTGATTTTGTGCCACTCCTGATGTCCCCAGAAGGCCAGCGGGGTGATGGGCGTGGTGGGGGAGGAGGACTGGTGTGTAGTAAGTAGAGGACAGTGCTCCGCTGTCCTGCAGCCTCTGTCCGCGATGCTGGCCGCCCTGTCCCGCCCCCACTAGGCGTGAGTCAGACCGAAAGCAGAAGCTGCCAGACATTGCACAGGGTGAAGCGAGGCAGAACCAACTGTGCTATTTTGGAACCTGGTTAATTCCCCTCCTGTCCCCCACCTCTCGTCTCTCAGGGCTCCCACCCCCTCCTGGCCACCAGTGCTTCGCCTTCCTCAAGGGGACAGTGGGGTTGGGACTTGATTTCCTCTGGCAAGGGTGGGCAGGGGCGCTGCCTGTCCTTCCCCTTGCCAGACCCCTTCCCTGGCCCAGAGGTGCTGGCTTCTAGGGAGCCAGCCTCCCGGTGTTGGGGGACAGAGTGCCCCCTCCCGGTGGGAGCTCAGAGCCTGCAGGCAGGGCACCGGGGTGAGATGATGGTCTGCTTTTTGGCAAGGCACCCTGGCTCCCTGCGCCCTCTCCCGCCCATCTTTCACCGCTCTCTAGCCAACTGTCAGCCTCTCCAGAGCTGGGAGCTACAAGGGCTTCATCAGGCCGCCTCTCCCGTCAGTGGCTCTTAGAGGGTTGGGAGGGATTTCCGGACCCAGAGGGCAGATATTTTGGGGCCAAGGGCCTTTCCAGAACCCATGACACCACATACTCTGCAGCAGTCCCCACTGATCCCCTAATCTATGGTTCTTTCTTGGGCATCCTAGGCCTGCTTGAGGTTCTGGCCCCACATTTTAGGGTTTCTTTGGAGCCCGCATGGGCCTGGGGGCCCCTGGCAGTTCATTCTGAGGTGGTGAAAGAGGTCAGTAGTGTGTGTGTTTCTGAACCAGACATGGAGGTGTGGAGTTGGGAGCTGTCGTGTCCCCACCTGCCCTATGCCTTGGGAAGCAATGTGGTTGGAGAGGGGGTGGGCTCAGCTCTTGTTGTGTGTGTGTCCATGTGCCTAGGAGATGGGCACAGCCTCCTCTGTGTGTTGCTGCCTCCGGGGGGGACCCTGAGATCGGAGCTTCATCCTACTATCTACTCCCCCAGCCACCTGGGGTGGAAGGTTTCGGGCATGGGGGCAGTCCGCAGGCATGGTACCAGTGACCAATGAGAATGTGGGTCCTTGTCGACCTCAGGTGAGCGCGACTTGGGTTTCTCATGGCTCAGATGGATTTGAGGCTTAGGCAGGTGCAAGCAAGGGTAAAGCAGTAAGGAGGAAAGAGTGATCACCTGGGCCTGCTTTGGGGGCTTCTGCATGCCCCCCTCCTGTGGACCGTGGAACACCCGCATGCAGGTGCATGCTGTCCTCCTGGGGTCGTGTCAATGTGAGGGTAAGTGTGTGTGTGTGCAAGGCTGTGTGTGTGTAGGAGATGCTGTAGGTGGGTGTGTGAGTGGGCATGTCTCACACAGCCTGTCTGGGTTGCCTTTCCACTGGTAATCAGTAACTGGTAACCTGTAACCTGTAATCTGTAACCGGTAACTGGATGAGTTTCCAGGCTTCTTCCCCATAGCCCCTGACCGCCCCGCTCCAGCCCAGGGCGAGCGCTGAGTGCCCCCATGTTCCTGCCTCTGCCTCTGTCTCTGTGCCTGAGAGTCAGGGCTATTTGTTTGGGGAAGAGCCCTGCTGTCCCCTCAGGTGTTTCTCCTCACCAGGCGCCTGTACCTCCCACTGTCTTCTTCCACCCCTCACCTACTTTCATGCTGGGAACCAGGTGACCAAGCCCCCAGGAGGCTATGAGTGACTTTACTGCACCCACAAGTAACATAGAATGCTCTGTTAAGATGCAGGTTCTGACTCTGTAGGTCCGGGCAGCCCTGAGAGCTTGCATTTCCAACCGGCTCCCAGGGCATGTGAGGCCTGGGGATCCTGCTTTGAGTGGTAAGGACTTAAAAGGCCCTGAACCATCTAGACTCCCGCCGGACTGACACTGCTCACCCCGCTGGGGAGCTAATACCGGCCACCCCCTAGGTGCCAGGACTGTCCAGGCTTCAGCTCCTCCATCCCTTCCCCTGCTCTGAGGGAGGTGGCATTATCACCATCCTGTTTTACAGATGGGGAAACTGAGGCTCTGAGAGACTAAGTTCCTGTCACGGGTTACACGGCTGGTAAGTGGCAAAGCCAGACTTGAACTCTGGTCTGTCCATGTCCAGAGCATGTAAGCATTCCACTAATGCCCAAATGTCTTGCAGAGAGCTCAGACAGCAGCAGCCGAGGGGGCTGGGTGAGGGGACGGCTCACAGCGGTCAGGAAGCTGTTGGGGGGGGGTGGGCAGCCCTAGGAGGCTGAGGGGAAGCAAGGACCGAAGGGGGAGTAATTCTGGAAGTACGAAAGCTAAATTTGGCTGGCATCCTGTCCCCCCTACTACCCTGGGGCCCCTCCACGAATGGGCTTGCCATCACCTGCCTCTTCAGGCCCCTTTCCAGACTGACTCCCCACAGGCACCTACCCCACTGTCCTGCTCCCTGGGCCTGCGAGCCTGGGCTGGAGGTGGGTGGGTGTGCGGACTCCTGACTGTGCGCCCCGGGTCCCATGCCTACCAGCTGTGTGATCTCAGGCAAAGTGTCTGTCTCTTCTGCACCTCAGTTATTCCTTCTCTGAAATGGGGTTATGTTACTGCTTCCTCACAGGTAGGTGGGCTTGCTTTGAGGATGAAATTGGTGACATATACCAACTCAGCACTGGGCCTGGTGCAGAGTACGCGCTCAGCACGGGTCATCAGGAACGCCTGTGGGTCTGTACCTGGAAGACTGGAGGGTGCCCTCTGGACTCGCAGTGCGGTTGTCAGTAGTTCATTGGCAGGGTATGAGCCAAGCCACGGCGGGGATTAGAGAGGCTGGTGTGGGGCTGGGGCAGCAAGGATGGAGAGCCTCCCAGGAGCCGGGGCAGGAGCCAGGGCTTGTGGGTCAGGGACGCCATGGTCCTGGGCCTAGGGCAGGGAGGGCTGGGGCAGGGGGGCTCAGGTGCTGGGGCCGGGCTGGGAGTGAGACGTCAGGTGGAAGCCAAAAGGCACTCTGGCGTGCTGGCTGCCTGCTCCTCTGTGCTGCCCAGAGGCCCTGAGTCTTCCTGGCTCAAGCACGGGGCTGAAGCACTAGGGTGTGTGTGTGCAGCTGGGATTGCCGTCCCCTGAGGAGCAAGAAAAGCCGAGGCTGGGTCCCCAAGGTTGCCACAGCCCTGGTGTTCCCACGTGCTGGGCAGCAGTGGGAATGACGGTGAGGAGCTGTTCCTGCCTTGCAGGCTGGCTCCATGGGCACGTGGCCTTGGCTGCATCCGAGCCGTCCGGAGGCTCAGCATGCCCGGACAGAGCAGGAGGGGGCCTGCCAGGGATGCCGTCCTGCCCTCTCATGTTATCAGCCAGGTTCCAAGGCCCAGAGAGGGACAGGACCTGCCTGAGGTCACAGCTGGGCCGTGGATAGCCTAGTGCAGGTCTTCTAATAACACCGTGTTCTTGGGAAGCATCCAGGTCTCTTATGCCGAGCCGAGGGAGCCCTTTTGGAACAGACTCATTCCCAAGGGTCTGGACTGTCAGGTCTCATTTTCCTCGGGGAGAGTTGTCAGGGGCCATACAGGCCTATCTAGCATCTGCAAAAGCTCAGCCAGTCTGCCCTCAGCAGAGAGAGGGGGGCCAGCTGGCTGGGATGGGCAGGGGGAGGTCAGTGGGAGCTCGGGACACTTGGAGTCCCAATCTCAAGTCCCTTCCCTGAACTTCAGGCCCCTTTTGTATCTGGGGAGCCCCTCCCCCTGTCCCTGCTGCAGTGCAGGCCAGACCTCCGTCGGTGTAATCACGTTTCTCTCTAGTCAGCTTGACTTAATCTCTCCCTCCCTCCAAGACCCTCTCACAGCTCACGGGAGCGGCCTCCGTGACATGAACCCCTGGGAACGCATCAGTCTTGGCTGTTAAGCAGAAGAGAGTTTTCGGCAGGCAGGTGGCATCTGCCCTGCATTTGGGGGCCTGAGGGAAGGATATGCAGGCCTCTCTGGGAACCTGGATTCACTGAGGGTGACAGGGGGTGGGACAGGACTGGAAGTTTCAGGGGACATTTGCAGGGGTCTTCCCCCTAGGTCCCTGGCCTCCTCATCTGGGCAGGAGCTGGTGGTGATCGTGCATCTCCTGGGCTTGCATGGCCCCTTCACCATGTTCTCGCAGTGTGACCTTGGACAAGTCACTTAACCTTTCTGAGTCTCGGTTCTCTCAACCACCAGAGGTGCTGTTTGTTCTGTGAAGTGTTTGTGGGGGACGGATGATCTGATAGAGGTCCATGCTTAGTTTAGGACAGTGCCCTTTCCAGAATAAGGACTCAGAAGTGTTTGCTGAGTGAGAGGACAGGGGATAACTGAGCCTGTGCTGGGTCATTGGACAAGCAACATTCTGGGGCCCCGTGTCTCGTTCTGGTAATTCTGATGGGTGGGATGGGATGGAGGTTCAGAAGAAAGCTGATTTCTCTGGAAGCTTCCTTGTACCTGGGGAGACAGGTAGGTGGCCAGGAAACCACTGGAGAACCAGGCAGTGTAGCTGCAGGCAGGGTGCTCAAGGGGACCGGGTGTCCAGATGGTGGGGACAAGGGAGCAAGGGAGAGAGGTGGGGAGAGGCTTCTGCCCACTGAGGGGCATATTGAGGGGTATGGGAAGGTATGTGTGAGAGACAGACAGGCAGGCAGACAGTCTGCCTGTGTGGCTGGGCTCTGTCTGTGCATATCACAAGGGTAGACTAGGAAGAAAGAAGAAAGGTTTCTAGTTTCTTCTCTCTATGCTTCCCTCGGCTACATGTCCCCCTGTCCCCCAAAGCCCAGTGGCAGTCTTCCTGGGGCAGGCCTCGTGCCAGGGTCCAAGCTGGTCCCTATGGGACTGGACGGGCGCCTCTCTGGTCTGGGATTGCCTTTGAAGCCTCTCCCTGTGGCGCACAATTGCCGTGCCTTGCCCCGGGGCCAGCGGGCGGGCCAGCCAAGAGGCGCCAGCTCCCACCCTTTCCTGTGGGATGTGAGCTGGGACGCGGGGCTGATGGGCCTGAGCTGTGGGCACTGGAAGCCACCGAGCAGGCCAGGAGCTGCTGTGGCTGCCCTCTGCCTCCCCTCCCCTTCCTTTCCCTCCTCCTCACCTCCTGTCTGCATTCAGAGATTGAAAAACAAGCCCCTGGCCCCCCTCACACTCCCCTCACCAGCCCTGCAGTGCCCTCCCTGCCCCCAGCCTCCTGGGGTGGGTCCCCTAGAGGCAGGTGCTCTGAGTGCTGAGTGGGCTGCGTCCTGGGTTTGAGTCTCATTGGGCTGCCACTGATGTGCTCTGTGCAGACCACTCTTCTGGAGCTTTCGCTTCCTCTTAGAATTCACTGTTTGTTCCCCAGTCTTTTTTCATCACAAACAGGGGATTGTTCAGCCTGGGCCAAGAGTGGTCCCATTTGGCCGAGTGATTATGTGGCAGGAGAGAGACAGAGGCCCACATCCCACTTGATAGTCTTTCTGTCTGTCCAATGTTGGGTGACACTGAGCCGGGGAGGGAGGCGAGATGGGACATGCCCTCTAGGGGAGGGTCCTGGAGGGAACTTTACTCCAGTGATGAAAACGTCCTCTGTTTTGATCTAGGGGTTGATTACACAGGGGTGCACACCTGTAAGAGTGCACCGAGCTGTGCACTTGAAACCTGTGCATTTTGCTGGGGTAAATTATATCTTGGTTCAAGGGGAAAAGGCCTTATTGAAATAAAAAAAATAAATAAAAAATATAAAAATAAAACAAAAGTGTTAAAAGCATGTGCTACTGACCCCATTCTTGCTCCTGGTACCAAATACGTTCCATTCAAAGACTGCATACTTACCAAGTACAAGTGTGATTTCCATTTGCTCTTTTTCAATCTTGGAGGCAGCCGGAGGTTGCCTTGCATGACCTCCAGGGAACCGCTGGACCAGGTAACAAACCACTGGAATTAAGAAGTGCTTCCGGAGTACCAGGCACTGTGCTGAGTACCCTGCCTACTCCTGGTCTCTTTAGAACCCGGAGGTGGGATTGTTATTACCCACCTGCCTCTCCCATCGCACTGCAGTGAATTATGTGATACCCAAGCTCTGGAAGTGAAGATCTTATAAGAACGCCAGGCTTTTGGAGAGGAAACAGAGAGGGTGCCCGGTAACGGGAAAAGCTGGCCCGAGGCCTTCCTGCCCTGTCCCATAAGGAGAGATGAGTTACGGCAGGGGACTGCTAGGCCCTGCCCCAGCCTGGGGTCTTGATATGGTGTGTGTGTGTGCGTGTGTGTGTGTGTGTGTGTGTGTGTTTATGGGACCCTTTCACAAAAGAAACTTAAGAGGAAGAGGAGACTGACTGGTCCAGGGATGCCCTAGGTGGGCATGGACAAAGGGACAGTAAGTGGTGACATCTCTCCCACGCCCACATTTCTACCCTTGCAGAGGCTCCCATACCCAGCATCCCAACACCTGTTCTGGGAGAGGTGGTCCTAGCTGCTAAGCCCTACTTGACTGATTTTAACACTGAGGCTAGGCTGAGACATTGAGTCAGGCCTGAGGCTGGGACTCAAACCCAAGCATTCTGAGGCCAGGCTCTCATAGCATCGGGCAGGGCAGGCTCCTGGGAATCTTATCTACCCCCCTCCACCCCTCCCCAGCTATCTTTGGGTCTGGGCCAGTGGATGACCCCTCTGCCCCAGGCCCTGTGGGTACCTGTGTGACCACCTGGGTAATTTCAAATGGCTGTGGCCCAAGGCATGGGGATTGTGTGCACATTTTTGTTCTGATTCTTAGTTCATCAGGCCTTCCTTTGCCACTGCCTCTGCCAGAGGGGAGCTCAGAGAAGACAAAACAAACCAGGTCCTGGAATCTTCCCCTCTCTTCCCTTCCCAAGGCTGGAAGGTCACGCCGGGGGTCACGGGGTCCTTCCCCCGGCCTCCGGGAGCCTCAGGACCTGTCCGGCAGGCCTTCCTTTAGCAGTTGGTTTGATTTCCCCTCCAAGGCCACTGGGCAGGCTCCTGCACAACTGGTAGTGTGTAAGAGCCTGGATCAGAGGGAAACTTCTTCCAACCACAGAGGCATGGAACGCAGTAAATGGCTTAAACAGGCATCCCGGCGGCTGGGCTTGTACCCTTTGTTGTTTCAGCCATGAGACATGTGTTTTTCTGGGAATTCAGGAAATTATCTCTGCCCTTTGAGGAAGGGCAGAGTTTTTTCTGCTTGCGTTTGGGGATTCTAGACCATTCCATCGTCCCAGGCACCCGCTGGCCCCCTGGGCTGGCTGAAAGAGATGGGTGACTGAAACCCTTTGCTGGTAGGGAGCTTCTTCAGTGGGAATCCCTAAAACAAAATTTGGCCACTCCTGCCCCAAATGCAAGTGGAGGGGCCTAACTCTAAACCCCAGGGGCCAGCCTCACCATGCATTAGCTTTGTGACCTTTGGCAAGTGACCACCTCTCTGTGCCTTTCTCCTTGCTGGTAAAAGAGTGAACAGTATTGGAAGGAACTAGGATAGTCCAATAAGGTGCGTTAAGCCCACCTCACACGTAGTAAGTGCACCGTTGGTGTTAACTCTTAGTATAAAATATTATTTTCTGATTAGAAACATGTACGTGTTCATGATAGAAAAAGAGTTACATGCCAGAAAGTAAAAGTTAAAAACACACACTCCTGATTGCATCATCAAAAGAATTCTGATATTTTCATATATTTCCTCCCCAAAGGGTTTTCTGCATATAGTTGTCCACGGTGATGATCAGATCTTCTGTACGATTTTGCCTTCCACTTTGTATACTTGATGTATCCACTGCCCGGTTACTTACTGGATACGTAACATTCCATCCAGGGGACTACAACATGATTTATTTAACCATCCTACTGTGGGACATTGAGAGTATTTTTCATTTTTCTCTATATAATACGATGGGCATCTTGATGCAGAAAAGCCTTTTCTGCTGCGTGGGATCATCTTGTTGGGCTGGTGGCTACTCTCGAAGGCTTTGAACCCTATCACCCACTCGCTTTTCCAAAGAGGTGGCACCCACACTTGTCCGCGGTGTTGAGGTTGCCTGGTGCCCACGAAGACATTTTAAAGTCCACGGAGCCACACTTGGGGAGAGCTGAGGGCCATTGGTTCCATTCTTCTTTTAAATTATTTAAGGTCGGGCTTCATTCGTATGTAAATTTTAATGACAGTATAAACACACATGCCGAAAAGTGTACACATTGTGAGTCGCCACTTGCATTTTCATAAACTTGACTTCCTATGTCGCCAACCGTTCATCACATCACAGAACATTCCCAGTGTCCCCCCTGCCTGCTGCCCTGGGCTACTTCTCAGGCACTGCCCCCAAGGCCCCCCTAAGGGATCCTGACCTCTCACAGAAGATTCGTTTTGCCTGTTTGAACGGCACAGATGTTGATGGTGCTGGGTGTGTTTTGTGCGTTGTTTAGTGTTGTCTGCGAGAGGCGTCCGTGTCGTGTGTAGTAGCAACAGTGGGCTCAATCTCATTGTGGAGTAGCAGTCCAGTGTGTGTGTGTGTGTGTGTGTGTGTGTGTGTGTGTGTGTGTACCACAGCTTCCTTATTCATTTCCCTGGTGATGGATGTCTGGTGTTTTCTGGCTTGGGCACTATCCGTAGGGCTGCTGTGAACCTTCTGGTGTGTGTGTCCTCTGGGGAGCCCATGGATGCTTTCCTGTTGGGTATCCACTTAGGAATGGGGTATGTATTTTCTGCTTCCTAAGCCAAGGTTTCTTTTTATTTATTTTTTAAGATTTTATTTACTTATTTTGGGGAAGAGAAAGAGCGTGCATGTGCGTTCACGAGAGTTGGAGAGGGACAGAAGGAGATGGAGAGAGAATATCAAGCAAGCTCCATGCTGAGCGTGGAGCCCCATGCAGGACTTGATCTCACGACCTCGAGATCATGACCTGAGTGGAAATCAAGAGTCAGCAGCTTAACTGACTGAGCCACCCAGGTGTTCCTTCCTGTTCCAAGTTTTAAAGGATCACCTGGGAGGCAGAAAAATCTCCAGAGAGGTTCAGGCCCCACAATTAATTAAGGGGTCCTGGCTCCACTTGGAGCAATTTGAAGGGCACTGAGTGACCATGCTCCCTCTGAAGGCTCATATCTGGGGCTGTAGTGGAAATGGAGTTCAACCTGGGTTGTGGCCCTCCAGCTCCAAATGGCGTGTGACTTCTGACCCTCCAGTGGTCACTCAGTGTCCCTACCCAGGGTCCTCGGCTGGCTTAACAACCATCACACTGAGGAGGGCAGGGCTTCAGCCAGACTCTGGGTAAAACTGAAGGAACCCCAGCTTTGGATATGGCCAGAAGCAGGTGGGGCCCTCACAAACCCCTGGAAACTGCCCTTTGTTTTCCCCTTGTATGAAAAGAATCATACGAGGCACCTGGGTGGCGCAGTCAAGTATCCGACTCTTGGTTTGGGCTCAGGTCTTGATCTCAGGGTTGTGAGATCGAGCCCTGCCTTGGGCTCAGTGTGCTTGGCAGGGAGTCTGCTTGGGATTCTTTCTCTCCTTCTCCCTCTGCCCCTTCCTGCCATGTGTGCTCGCCTGCTCTCTCTCTCTCTCAAATAAATAAATCTTAAAAAAAAAAAAAAAGGTAAGAATGAATGAGAAACTCCAAGAACACTGTTTACCACTCCCCAGCCCACTGATACCCACTCCGTGCAGCTGGGGGTCCTGGGGGAGCCCAGGAAAGAAGCTCAAGAGTGAGGCCTATGAACCAGGCAGCCTGGTTTAAGTGTGCATTCTGCTACTCATCTGCTGTGCAGCCTTGGGCAAGTTATTTCACCTCTCTGTGCCTCAGTTCCCTGCCCCCCCAAAACTGGGGGCAATAATAGTAGTCACCTCATGGTGTTGTGAAGAATGGATGAGTTAGTATGAGAAAGCACAGAGACCAGCCCTGCCCCAGGGCAACCCTTCTGATGCTCCTAGTCTGTTCTACATGTTTCCCTGTTTCCTGTCTAAATGGACTCAGGCTATATGTTTTATTCTATAGTTTTCATTTTCCACTCAGTCCTCAGTCTCTGAGATCCTTCTAGCTGAGGCTTTTCTGTTCTGGGAGCCTCCCCCTCCGTGCCTGTCTGTCCTGGAGACCAGTGATTTCTGTCTTTCCCTTCACCCTGTCTCCCCTTTCCCTTAGGAAGCTTCCCAGCGGGTTCATGCTGACGTGTACAGGGTTGATGAGGGCGAACCCCACAGGGACTGAAACTGGCCTGGCCTCAACCAGAGATGTGCATGGCTTTGGAGGCACATCTGTCCATTATGGGATGCCTGAGGACATGCTAGAGAGTGCCGCACACCCACCACGTCTCCTTGACAGCTCAAGGGTCAGGTGCCCTTGTTGGCTGCATTTGACCAAAGAGAAAACCAAGGCACGAGAGTGGCTTTCCCAGAGTCCCCGGCTGGTATGGGGGCAGCAGGGGATGGCAGTGGGGGAGGGCTTCAGCTGCATCTGTTGGATTGGGAACCTAGTTGCAGCTTGGGGCAGGGGTGGTCAGGTGGGAGGTTCTGAGTGAACTGTGGGGCGAGGGAGGCGGGGGATGGCTGGTGGATTCTGGGGGCACAGAAAGGGGCCGCTTTCGTGGTCTTGGCTGAAACTTCAGTCCCCGCTACCTTTGCTAGAGGACTGGGGAGATGCTGGGCTTCTCTGGGGCGTTAGATTCCCTGGTCCCCTCGGGGCGGGGTGTCACCTGGTAAGGGGGCCAGGGGAACTCCTAGCGCTGGTGCCTGCGGATAGTGGGCACTCCAGGCTTCGGCTGTTACCGAGTGCATGACTGGGGAGCCCTTCCCAGGCCTGGTGGGTCTGGAGGTCAGATGAGGGGGAGGACTAGGGGATCCTTTTGGTTCTCCTGTGTCCCTCCTCCCGGTTCTTCCTGACAGATGGGCCCCGGGGGAGGCTGGCAATGGTCCCTCAGGTGTTGAGAGTGAGCAGGAGTGCTTGAGGGCTGGGCAGGGAATGGTTAGCATGCCCAGCGGCTCTCCTGGGTCATCCCATCTGTCCTCAGATCCTTGTAAGGCCCTCCCTTAACCCTGTGCTCATCCCCCCTCAGGCTCAGAGTGACCCAGGCAGGGCCAGGGGAGGAGGCTGAGCTGTGGAGTGAGGAATCAGCTCTGTGACTGGGGTGACAGCGTTGACAGTGGGGGCGGGGTGGGTAGGGTGGGGAAGCCTGACTCTGCTGTGCCCCTGGGCTGCCCTCTGTCAGAAGACAGTAGACAGGCTGAGGCTCCCAACACCTCTCAAGGCACGGACACCTGGCCGGTCATGATTCTCTGATAGCCTCTCCCAGGAGGCTCGCACAGCCCTGGGTGGGTCTGGTCAGGCTGGGATTCCCGCGGGCATCTTCCAACCGAGCAGACTGAGCAGACTGAGGTTGGCACAGCCAGCGAGAGGCCCAGCAGGATGGAGCCCAGGTTCTCCCACAGCAGCCAGCTCTAGCTCAGCCTCGGACGGGCACCCAGCCCTTTGTCAGAGAAACAAGGGGCTCGTTCTCCCCCAGTCGTCCCCGTGCCGGCTGGCACTGCCAGGCCTGGTGCCACTCCCCCGAGCAGGGACCGACTGAAGTCAGATTGTTCCCGGAGGGGCAGGCTGCCTGGCGCCGCGTTTGTGAGCATGCAGGAGTGTGGGGCGTGCAGAGGCAGGGCAGGGGGCTGGGCTGGGGTCAGAGCCTGTGAGGTCTGCAGGGCTGCGGGGGTGGGGGGATGGTGGTGAAGACAGGCTATCCTCTGTAGGAGCCCAGAAAAGGGGTAGAGGCTGCAGCTGTGTCCTGGCTGCAGGACAGAGAAGGGGGAAGGGGTGGCTGTCTGATCTTTTCTCCCTGGGGACTGTCCTGTTGGGAGCTGGGCAGAAAGACCCTTGGGGCTGGTTCACTAATTCCTGGCCTGGGGGGGAAAAGAAGGGAGGAAAGAAAGTGCAAAGCTCCAAGGCGAGGCGGAAGGTGCGGACCGCTTTGCAAGGAAGCAGCTGTGGCAGTAGAGGGAGCCCTGGGTTGGGGTCGGGTGGCCTGGGCTCCATTTGTGGCCCTGAGCTAACCAGACATGCAACCCGGGACAAGCTCCTTCCCAGCTCTGTGTGGAGACACAGTGGTCAGCAGCCCCCCATGCCCCATGCCCCCCTCCCCACCTCCGATGGGCTGGGGAGCCATACTGGACTGGGTCCCAGCTCTGTCTCTGTCCGCAGATACTTAACTTCCCTGTGCCTCTGTTTCTCCTTATCTGTAAAAGGAGAATAACCAAAACTACTTCGTGAGGGTGTTTGAGGTTCAAGTGCCTGGAACAGCACTGGGCACAGAGTAAATGCACAAATAGATGCAAATTATTATTATCTCCGTGACCTAGTTAGTGGTTTTCAGTGAATATTTGCCAGTACCTTCCACAAGGTACTTAGTGACTTAGTCTGATGTCTGGCATGAGGCGATGCTGCTTTCCTTTGCTACCCAACAGAGGTCTGGCTCTCATTCTTCAGATCCCCCGGGCACAGTTCTGGGCTCTGGTCTGTCTTAGAGCTGACCCTCTCGGTCTTGTGTTTATCCTTTACTTCTGCCCTCAGCCTACCAAGTACCAGGCGCTGTGCAAGACACCATCTTTCCACTTCACAGGCTCACCAAATGTCTGATGTAGAAATTGTTGGCAGAGGAGGAAGCTGAAGCTCAGAGAGGTGAAGTGACTCGCCCAAGGTCACACAGCCAAGATAGGGCAGAGCCGGGATTTCAGCCCAGGTCTGCCCTGTTTGATAATGCTGGAACCTTCATGGAGTTGGGGAACCCATGGGGGTTCTGTACCTCTCAGGGAGTCTCTTAGCTGGGAGGGACCTTAGAAATCACCTAGTCCAGCCATTTCATTTTGTGCCTAGGGAGACAAAGCCTCCAAGGGAAGCCATGGGCCAGGGCCCCTCCGTGAGTTAGGGCCTGCAGCTGGGCTCCATCTTTCTTTTCCTCCCCCTTTCCGGACTAGGCCTGGGGGCCCACCGAGACCCATCCATGATCAGAGCTGACATCCTGGGTGGTGGGAGCCCTCCCTGGACCCTTGCAGGCCCAGGTACCCTGCGGTGACCCTCTCTGCCTGGGATTGTGATGGCCTGTGGGCTTGCTTTTCTTTTTTTCTTTTTAAAAAAATTTATTTATTTGTTTGTTAGAATGAGAGAGAGAGCGCAGGCAGAGTGGCAGGCAGAGGCAGAGGGAGAAGCAGGAGCAAGGAGCCCAATGTGGGACTCAATCCGAGGACACTGGAATCATGACCTGAGCCGAAGGCAGCGGCTTAACCCAGTGAGCCACCCAGGCATCCTGGGTGGCTTTTCTCATTCCCTGGACTTTTGACTCCATGAGCTCAGGGAATCTAGTTAGCTTGGGGCTGTATCACCAGTGCCAGATTCATAAATAGTAGTCATTCCCTGCACACATTTGCAGAACATCTGCCATGTCCCAGGCCCTGGGCTAAAGGCTGAAGGCAGAGCAGGGAAGAAGACAGACAAAGTGCTTCCCCTCAGGGGAGTTTGCATTCCTAGGGAGAAAGAGATAGACAGTGAATGAAATAACTAAGTAAAGATGCATAATGGTTAAGATGGTGATAAGTGTGCTGGAGAAACACAAAGAAGGAAGGGGCATAGGGAGTGTTGGGGGGGCAGGTGGGAATTTTGCAATTTTGAATAGGTTAGTCAGGGAAAGTCTCTGTAAGAACAGGACATTTGTGCCTTTGAAGGGGTGAAGGAATGAGTGATGTCTGGGGGCGAGGCATCCCAGACTGCAGGAAGAGCAAGTGCAAAGGCCCTAAGGCAGGAGAGTGCCTGCTGTGTTTGGGGGATTATAAAGAGTCTGGCAAGGTGGCCAGAGCTGGTGGAACCGAGGGAGAAAGCAGGGGGAGATGGGGTCAGAGGGGATCATGAGGGGGCGATGGATCACAGAGGGCCTTTTGTGGGAAGGACTTTGGCAAAATTTTACTCCAAGTGAAGTGGGAGCCATTGAGAGTTCTGGGCTGAGGGAGGGACAGAATCTGACTTAAACAAAGGTTTAACAGGATCCCTCTGATTACTGAGCTACGAGTAGAATGTTGTAGGGCAAGAAAAGAGGGAATCTGAACGTTAGGAGACTCCTTCAGGAAGCCAGATAAGGCATGCTACGGGCTGGGCCCACGTCAGTGGTCTGGTCGGGAGGTGGTGGCAGAGGGGACGTATTTGAAGTCAGATCTGCCAGGATAATACCATGTGGCATGAGGGAAAGAGAGGACTCAAGACTGACTCCAACGTTTTGGGGCCGACCAGCTGCAATGAACGGAGAAAAGAGGGTCTCCATGTCTGGCCCAGGAAGTGGGAAACTTGGGGTCAAGTCTCAGCTCTTGTCACCCTCTTGGCTCGGTGAACTTGAGCGAACCCCTTCTCCCTTCTGGGCCTCGGTGTCTTCTCCTGTACGACAGGTGCCATCCCCTGGTCCCAGCCCTCTCCCCGAGACCCAGAGGGCCCGCATCTCACAGACCCCAACCCCGCCCCCCACCCGCAGGGAGCCAGTGCTGGTGGCCGCCATGGCGTCGCGCATCGGGCTGCGCATGCAGCTCATGCGGGAGCAGGCGCAGCAGGAGGAGCAGCGGGAGCGCATGCAGCAGCAGGCCGTCATGCATTACATGCAGCAGCAGCAGCAGCAGCAGCAGCAGGCGCTGGGTGGGCCGCCTACTCCGGCCATCAGCACCCCCGTCCACTTCCAGTCTCCGCCACCTGTGCCAGGGGAGGTCCTAAAGGTAGGGCCTGTCCTAAGGTAGGGTGTGGGCCCCTCCCAGCCGGGTTCCGGGACCCCTAGAACACTTGCCTTCTCTGCCCCCCTCCCAGGTGCAGTCCTACCTGGAGAACCCCACCTCCTACCACCTGCAGCAGTCCCGGGACCAGAAGGTGCGGGAGTACCTGTCCGAGACCTACGGGAACAAGTTTGCCGCCCACATCAGCCCGGCCCAGGGCTCCCCGAAGCCCCTGCCGGCGGCCTCCCCGGGGGTGCGGGCAGGGCATGTGATGTCCTCCTCAGCCGGCAACAGTGCTCCCAATAGCCCCATGGCCATGCTGCACATTGGCTCCAACCCTGAGAGAGAGGTGAGTGAGGGGCTGGCCAGTGGCTGCGGTGAGCAGAGCTGGTGCCCGCCGCTGTGCTCCTGGGACTCCTAGTCTAATTGCAGAGGCGAGGTGCTGCTGTTAGAGTCCCTCCCAGTCTGAGGGGGGAGACACAGCCCTGCCCTTAGGGAGCCCCAGTCTGAGGCGGGGGACACAATCCTGCCCTCAGGGACCCTCAGTCTGAGGGGAGACACAGCCCTGCCAGTGAACCCCAGTCTCATAAGAGAAGCCTCTTCCCTTCTTTTGAAAGCTTTGCTAGGGAGAAACAGGAGACTCATAGAGGAAAGCCCAACACACCTGCAAAGTCATGTCCAGACAGAAGGTATACGAAGCAGTCTCCTTGGGCCGCCTGCTCCTTGGGAAGAGCCTTGGGGGCTTGTGGGACCTGGACAGCTCATCCCCTCTCTGGTCCTTTTTCCTTTTCCCCCGAGATTAGCAGGTTAGGGGAGGTGGGCTCCAAGGTCCGTTCAGGTCAGTGGCTGTCCTAGTGCCCCTTCCCTGCACCTTTCTCCTAGTGGGCTCTCCTCAGATAGACTTTCTCTCTTTCAGTTTGATGTCATTGACAACATTATGTGTCTGGATGATGTCCTGGGCTTCATCAATCCTGAAACTCAGATGCCCAACACGGTACTGCTGGCCAGGGTGGGGTGGGTATGTCAGAGGGAGGAGGCAGAAGTTCTGTGGTGGCTCTACAGGGTCCTCACCTGGGCAGAGCCCTATCTTGCCACAGAGATGAGAGTCATCTCTGTCAAATAGTGTGACCAGAGCCCACGGCCCAGCAAAATTATGACTCCAGAGAGAGTTGCCTAGCATGCATGCATGATGGGGCTTCAGTGGGGAGTGGTGGCTGGGCAGTTGGGGAAAGCTCTCTGAGTCGGGGGAGGGGTGTTGGGGAAGGGGCAGGAGGTAGTGGTGCTGGGCCTCAGCAGAGGGGAGGCAGGGAAAGCACTGCTGGAGGGGAGCAGTGTGGCCTTGAGCTGATGAATTCCTTTGGGATCTGGGGCTTCCCTCTTCTACAAAGCATAGGGCGCTGTGGGGACAGGCCTATGTCCCTCACCCCATGGGACAAGTGATAGGGGGCTGGCTTTGTCCCCTCCCTCCAGCACCCTCCTGGCAGTGTGAAGGCTCTCTGGGCCTCCCGGGCAGAGGTGAGGTAGCAAAGGGAAAGAAGCCAGCCTTAGAATCAAGAGGCTGAGCTTCTGGCTTTGGCTGTGACCCTGGCAAGTCCCTTAATTATTCTGAACCCCAGTTTTCTCAGCAGCATAATGGGGATGATGCCGTCTATGCGCAGAATTGTGGGGAAGTTAGATAAGGCAAGAATGGGGGCCAGTTCTGCACGGGGTGACGGATACTCGCACTGAGCAGGTGCAATTGTGGGTGTCCCTGCCCCTCGGGCCTGAGCCCTGTGACCCTGACTCTGACCCCAGCTCATGCCCCTGAGGGGAAGCCCCCTAGATCTTGTAGTAGGAAGTCGAAGAGTCAGTCCCGGATCCCTGCTGCCCTGCAACATTGCCTAGGGCCTTGGTGGGACGCGTTGGGGCCAGCTAGGTCTGAAACCTGCTGCCCACTGAGCACTGAAGGCTTGGAAGAGGGAGAGGGCCAGAGGGCACAGTGTCTGGTCCCCTCTCTGGTTTCCGTGTATCTGGTGGGGTGCTGGTGTCCCACCTAGGCTTCTGGGCTCGTGATTTGCTCTGTGGGGTTCCTGTGGCAGGAGCTGGGTAATCATTCCAGAGCTCTAGTCTGTCCCTGCCAGGCCCCTGCTCTACCCCACACTGGCTGCCCATTACAAAATGCCAGTGTCTTTGCAAGTCCGATCTGGAACCCGCGGCGTCCCCCGCGCTGCCCACATCACACTGTCTGCTCCTGCAGCTTGAGCATCTGGGGACGACCACCAGCTCTGTCCAGCCCTGCGTCTTTGCTCATCCCTCTCCACCCCTGCCTCCACCCCTGCCTGTCGTGCTCCTCCTCCTCCTCCTCCTCCTCCTCCTCCTCGCTTCTCTGCTCGAGACCTAATTCACATTCCACACCCTCCAGAAACCTTTCAGAAACTCCAAAATCGATTAGGTGCTTCTCCTCTGGGCTTCCTAGTGCCTGGGACTTAATCCCCTCATCTGTCACCCCTCAGGGCTGTGACCCGGTCTGATTGCTCTGCAGGCTGGCTGCTCCTGGAGGGCAGGAGCCACACCTTCCTCAGCCTCCACCCCTAGACTTTTCCATGGAATTACTGGGCGCAGAGGCCCAGGGTGGATTCTGACATCCTCGAGCTGGCTGTGGGGACTTTAAGGCTCAAAGTGGGGCGTGGGGGACCCTGTACGGCTGCCCCTGGGTGTCCGTGGGATGATGGGCCCTGGACAGGGGCCCCCCTGGAGAGGGGGCTGCTCACCGCATCCCTCTTCCCACTTCACCCCACAGTTGCCCCTGTCTAGTAGCCGCCTGAACGTGTACAGTGGTGACCCCCAGGTCACTGCCTCCCTGGTGGGTGTCACCAGCAGCTCCTGCCCTGCCGACCTGACCCAGAAGCGAGAGCTTACAGGTACCGCCTCCCTATCTCCCAGTGCCCCAGCTCCCCATTCCTCCCTCATCTTCTCCTCCCTCCCAGCTCCTCTCTCCTTCTCCCCCAACATCTAGATGCGGAGAGCCGGGCCCTGGCTAAGGAGCGGCAGAAGAAAGACAATCACAACCTAAGTGAGTCCCGGGCCTGCGCCTTCTCCCGCCTCCCTCTTCCCTGCTCTCCTTGCCAGGGCTGCCTAAAAAGCCTCTCTGACCTGAGCCTCAGGTTGAGGGTAGAGTTTACTTTAAAAAAAAAAAAAAAAGCCTCTCTTAGAAAGGCTTCCCTCCCAGAGACCTTAAATCCTCTGTTGGTGAGACTGAATGGGTCCAGCACTGCTTTCTTCCCACTGGCCCTTTTTAGGAGGGGATGGGAGAGGGGCCCCCCTGGGGGAAGCGAGATTCATGAAATCCCCAGGACTTCAGAATGAATGGGTTTATCATATCAGATTGTTTCCTTTAGGGCGTGGAGCCTGGGAACGCTCAGCCCTGTAGGGGGGTGGGAGTACTGGCTGCTTTGCTGTACTGGTGATCTGGTGATTTGGCCTTGAAGAGCCCCTTGGTGGTTCTGGCCTGTGCCCGGGATCCTCATTCCCATAGCAGTCGCTTCTGTGGGTCACTCATTCCTTCGCAGAAGGGCCAAGGCATCCTCCCTGGGCTGGACCCTTCTCCCTGGTGGGGTCCTCCTCCTCCTAATTGCTCCCTGGGGATTTGTTACCTTTAGTTGAACGGAGGCGGAGGTTCAACATCAATGACCGGATCAAGGAGCTGGGAATGCTGATCCCCAAGGCCAACGACCTGTGAGTGGTTTCTTGTGTCTGGGGCTGGGGGCGGGGCAGCAGCAGCTGATGCTATTTTCTGTACCTGGGGATTGTTGGTTGCCGGGGATGGGGGAGGTGGTGGTGGTGGCTCCTAAGAGCTTATGATCCATGAGGGGAAAGAAGATTCCGTCCTTCACCCCAGTCAGAACAGTTAGGCTGGGGTCAGCGGGAGGGGGGCTTCCTCAGTGAGGAGTTATGCTGGGAACCTTTGGACTTGGGCTGGCACAGAGGGGGCCCAGGGCTGGGAAGAGTGAGAGTGGAGGACAGGTGCGGGTTTTGGAAGCAGGAATGGAAGGCCTAGGGAGGGAGGCTGCCCTGAATTGCTGGTTTGCATGAGATTCGTGAGGTGGGTTGTGGCAACCAAGTCAGCTGAGAGGGTCTGTTCCGTGCAGATGGAGAATGGCCTCCACAGATCGGGGTTGGTTGCGTCTGGGGTTTGTGGGCAACATCGGGACAGGCAGCAGAGGCTTCTGGAACCCAAGCAGGGTTTTACTTTCACCTGTGGAGCGCATGGCGAATGCTTGGGCACTCGTCTGAGCCCGAGCCTCCGCTTCTGCCCGGCCCACAGGGACGTGCGCTGGAACAAGGGCACCATCCTCAAGGCCTCTGTCGACTACATCCGGCGGATGCAGAAGGACCTGCAGAAGTCCCGGGAGCTCGAGAACCACTCTCGGCGCCTGGAGATGACCAACAAGCAGCTCTTGCTCCGCATCCAGGTCTGGCCCCTGCATTTGGACTTCTTGGGTGGCTCTGACTCCTGACGCTGGCCTGGCTCTTGACCTTAGGGGCAGTGCTTACACTTCTGAAACTGGGGGAATGGGAAGGATGCCCGTGAAGAGGGAGGGTGGACGTAATGGTTTGCTAACAAAAGATCCCCAGTGACTTTGAGCAACAAGGACCAGCTAGAGGTTCTATTCTGTGAGCCCTTCTTTCTGGGACCAAGGCCAGTGGATGGAACATCTAGAGCTGGCTCTTAAAGCCACATGCACCTTTTAAGGTGACACTTGTTGCTTCTGTTCACATTTCCTTGATCAGTACAAGTCCACGCCTACACCAAACCTCAAGAGGGATGGGAAAAGGCAGACCTACCGAGTGGGGAGGTAGGGAGCTAGAACTGTTTGGGGGAGCATGAAGTCTTACCACTGGGGACAGACTGAAGAACAGGGCTTGAGAGACTCATGCCTGCCACCCGGAGCTGAGGGTTCTAATCCTGGCTGTGCTCAGGGTCTCTGTCTTCTCTGGATCCGAGGCTGGCCATCTATACAGAGGGCACACGGATGGGAGCTTGTAAACTTCTCTGTCTCTCATAGGAGCTAATACAGCTGGCATTACCATCCAGCACACATGGCCATACTCCAAGAGAAAAATCAAAGTTTCACAAAAGAGCCCTCATTCTTAATAGATGCAGTGCCTTCTGATCATTTCTATTCTGGTCGTCTAGGCAAGTCTGTTTCCGTGAAAACAGAAAGAGAGAGTGAGCTGGTCAAGACTCACTACAGTGGTTTCACAACCCACAAATGAGTTGTGACTTGTAGTTTGAAAACCCCCCTGGTCTAGACTTTAGAGCTGTCCTCTACCTGCTTCCCCATGAGCCATGCTATGGTCTTGGGTGCCACAGGGGGAGTGGCAAGGGCTGCGGGGTGGGGGGGAGCTGGAGGGCAGGGTAGCTGGCACACATGGGTGTGTGCCCCCAGCCTTCTTTTTCTGCTCTCTCTGCCCGCCCCCCACTTGCAGGAGCTGGAAATGCAAGCTCGAGTACATGGCCTGCCCACCACCTCCCCGTCAGGCATGAATATGGCTGAGCTGGCCCAGCAGGTGGTGAAGCAGGAGCTGCCCAGTGAGGAGGGCCCCGGGGAGGCCCTGCTATTGGAGGCCGAGGTCCCGGATCCCGAGCCGCTGCCAGTTCTGCCCCCCCAGGCCCCGCTGCCCCTGCCAGCCCAGCCACCTCAGCCGCCGTCCCCATTCCACCACCTGGACTTTAGCCACAGCCTGAGCTTTGGGGGCGGGGGCGATGAAGGGCCCCCAGGCTACCCTGAGCCTCTAGGGCCAGAGCATGGCTCCCCGTTCCCCAACTTGTCCAAGAAGGATCTGGACCTCATGCTCCTGGACGACTCACTGCTACCACTGGCCTCTGACCCTCTCTTCTCCACCATGTCCCCTGAGGCCTCCAAGGCCAGTAGCCGCCGGAGCAGCTTCAGCATGGAGGAGGGCGACGTGCTGTGACTCGGGCGGCCGCCATGCTGGGGAACAGGGGCGGACCTGGGGGCTGGGAGGGCCGGGGCCACCTCCCTCCCACCCCTCGGGCTGCACTGTGTGTGATGTAGCCAACTGCCCTGCCTCACTCCTTCCTGTTGGCCCCCTGTTTGGACTTAGTGCCTGCTTGGCAGCCTGTGGGGGCAGGCTCAGTACCTACCTGGCTCAGGACTCCCCAGGGATCGCCCTCTTGATGGGGCTGGGTCTGAGTAGGCCTTCAGCCCAGGTCCTGGAGGTGAAATCATGAGGGGAAGGGAGGGGACAGGTGTGCTAGGGGTAAGAAGAGGTCCTGGGAGGGTTCTGTCTTCTGGGTCTGATCCCCGCCCCTGCTCGTGAAGGAGGACATGTGAGAGCAAGGGGGTTCAGGAAGTTCCTTCTCCGAGGCAGCGACTGGTCCAGGGAGTGCCCAGGCCTGCCTTTCTGGGACTCAGATGGCCACAAGTCTGTCCTCCAGCCTGGCATCCCCACCCCCCTTTGGTGCTAACAGCTCTCTACCAGGTGGTGTGAGGGCGGGGGTGGCCGGAAGAGGGGGCGCTGGGTTCCTGTTCGAGCGTGGGGTCACTGCTGGAAGAGCAGCTCTCTCCAGGCTCCCCACTTTGTGCCTTTAGTAAACACTGTGCTTTGTACCTGCTTGTCCTGTCTCTTTGGAGGGGTCTGGGGGGGACACAGCTGGAGGATTTAACCCAGTGCACACCATAATGGATTTAGAATTCAAACGCCCCTTGTGGGGGTCAGGGTAGGGGGAGACAGAGAGGGGGGAACAAGCCCATCACCTGGTTTCCCCCACCTCTCAGACTTGCCTCAAGGGAAGCTGGAGATGCAGCCCACCTTAGGGGGCTTGGGGACTGTAGGGGTCATTGTCCCTCCTTGTGGCCACAAGATGGCGCTGCAACCTCGCTGGTTCGCACCTCCAGCTGTGGCCTGAGACAGCTGAGCTGGGTGATGTGAGGGAGCTGGTTGCTCAGAAACCAAGTCTTCTGTTCTCAGCTGCTGCTTTGGGGCACCCTCAGCTCAGACTGCCCCTGGCCCAGGGTGGGAGGGCATGTTTCTCCTGTCCCGAAAGCCTGTTCTAGTGGTCACCCCTCTACATTTTTCTCCCACCCTGGGTGAGTGGACTGACACCTGCTTGAGAAGGTCCAGCTGCCTGCTCCATGGCAGCAGAGCTGGCCCCTCTGCTCTTGGACAGTGTCTCTAGCAGGACAGGCTCCTTAGTAACTGAGGAGCTGAGTCCTCTGGGTTTAGGGAAAGCAGGACCCAGTGGAAATAATTTGGGAGGAGGCAGGAGTCCCCAACTCTGGGTAGAGTCACGGATGTGGGCCCTATTCCCTGCTCTGGCTCTGTCTGCCAGTGAGGACTCAGCAAATCCTGTCCCCTCTCCGGGCTTCTGTTCCCATGTGCCTCTGCTCTGAGATCCTGGGATTTTATGACCTCACCCAGGAAGGGGAGATGGGCTAGGGGCAATGAGGGGCTGAGTGGCAGCTTCTTGAGCCCCAGCTGTCTTGGGGGAGGGAGAAGAGGGTCTTTTTGGGCTTTGCTTAGTTCTCTTCTGACTTCCCATAGTCTTCAGTCAGAGACCAAAATGGTTTTCCCCTCAAGGGGCCCTGAGAAGCCGAAGGGGCCTAATTAAAAAAAATTAAAACTCCCAGGATAAAAGTGGCTAAGAGGGCAATTTCCTCCGTGCAGAACTGGAGATCAAATCAACATTGGAGCGATTAACGTGTGAGAAGAGAGGAGGGAAGGGAGCTGGGCATGTGGGTGCTGATGGCGGCTGGACTGGCGGAGGCTGCAGGATTAATCTCAAGGTCAGATGGAGCCGTGGATGACCTTGTGGAGTTTGAGCCAGCCAAGGGGCACTGGCATCGCCTTCCAGGGGCCCCACCCCGCTGCGGGAACCATCCCTACCTTAGGAGCCCTCCCCCCCGCCCCCCACTCAGCCCCTCCTGGACTCTCACTGGGAGATAGCTGATGGACACTGGAGGGGGTATAGGGGTCTGGGGACTCCCAAGTCAAAATGAGAACTCTTTCCTACTCCGTTCTTCATCCTGGGGATTCAGTCAATGGAATGGAGATCTGCCCTTCTGGCTCCTCATGCAAACCCTCACGACTGCTGTATTACACCCCATCCGCCTGCCTGGTGGCTTCCGGTCCCCTAGGTGCTTCGTTCAGAGCCACCACTAGCAACCCGGGAAGCAGGGTCTGGACCCGCCTTTGGGCCATACTGAGGGTGTGAGGGGTTCTGACCACAAGAGGGCGCCACAGGGCCAGAACCTGGCCCCTGCGGGCGCCCATTAGTGGGGAATAGTGGAATCTCAGCTTCATTGTACATTCCAAACTTTGGGCGGGGGGTGGGGGGTGTCCTGCCAGTTCTGCCGGTTTGGTTAGGGCAGGCACAGGTGCTACCTCCAGCATTTCAACAGGCTACCAGCAAGGGTTCCTGTATATGTTTTTAAAAATATTTTATTTATTTATTTGACAGAGAGAGAGAGAGACAGAGACAGAGACAGAGAAGGAACACCAGCAGGGGGAGTGGGAGAGAGAGAAGAAGGCTTCCCGCTAAGCAGGGAGCCTGATGCCGGGCTTGATCACAGAACCCTGGGACCATGACCTGAGCCGAGGGCAGACGCTTAACCGACTAAGCCACCCAGGTGCCTCGAGGGTTTGTGTATTTGAGGCTGGCCTGCATGACCCTTAGCTTGTGGCTGGAACAGAGTCAGGCCCACAGCTCCGGACTGGTGGTTATGGACATCTCTGACTAAACAAGAGGGGAATGCTTTCATTCAGGCTCTTTATTGGTAGACAAGCCCCTCCCAGACTTCTGTTCCACGAGGGGGAAATTATTTTTTATTTTTTTAAAAAGACTGTATTTTATTTATTTGACAGAGATCACGAGTAGGCAGAGAGGCAGGCAGAGAGAGAGAGTGGGGGTGGGGGGGAAGCAGGCTCCCTGCTGAGCAGAGAGCCCGATGTGGGGCTCGATCCCAGGACTCTGGGATCACAACCTGAGCTGAAGGCAGAGGCTTTAACACACTGAGCCACCCAAGCACCCCGGAAATTATTTTTTAAAAGGTAGAGTAGGTAAGCGGGCTGCTGTGAAAGCACAGATGGACCCGTCCAACCCCCTCATTTCACTGAAGAAACACCACCTCAAGCCTTGAGAACAAGCCTTGGGGTCTGGGAAAGGGGTCCCAGCTAGGTGGGGGAAAGATGAGATGCTGTCACACCCTTAGGTCCCATGTGGGGCCCCAAAGTGGGAGGCGAGGTTTTGGGCATGAGGATACCTCCATTCTCAGCTCCACTTCCCGTGTCTGTCTGTCTTTCCCCACCAGCCGCTGTCTTCTCGCCTCCTTGTACCGCGAGGCGCCTGGGACCCGAGTCCCACAGGCTGAGACGGACACATTCGCTGGTGTGAACACACAGGAGAGTGGCTTTCCACTGCTGCCTTCCATGGAGACCTCCCCTTCTGGTCATTTGAACAGATGGCCAGGAGTGGATGTGGGCCCTGCTGGAGCCTGGTGGGATGGCACTGGCTCTCTGTTCCTTAGTACCTACGTCCTCGGTGTCAGGGCGTCCTGGACATCTGGTAGCCCCTTGCCCGAGGCCTGCTCTGCCACCTCTAGGACAGGGCTGTCTGGGAAGCTGGAAGTGGAGCGAAGCTTAGGAGGGAGCAGCAGGACCTCAGAATGTTTTCTTTGGGATTTCCATCACGCGCTGCTCCTTTAAATTGAGATTCTTCCTTCACTGCTTGGAGAACTGACTTGGATAAGAGTCCAAGACACACTCTGGATCCCCCCCCTACCACACAAACACATAGCCCCCCAAAAGGAACCCCAAGTGTGACACTCCTGCTCCTAACCCATGCCCCCTTCCCCATCTCAGAGCCCTCCCCCGCCCCTCCCGGCCACCTGGCATATCAACTAGAACAGCTAGAAAGAGCCCCTTGGAGTCAGCACCTGTCCTTCACCTGCTGGGACCCCCACTTCTCAGGGTCCGGCCCCCACCCCCCTCTCCGGCTCCTTTAGCCACATCTTTTTTCTTGGCTCTCTCTTTTCCGAGGGGGGCAGTGGAATTTATACAATATTTAAGCAGCCAGAGCCGAGTCCGGGAAGATATTATTAATGTAAAAGGGACGGGCTGCAAATGCTTTTGGACCTGGTTACAATTAGAGGGTGATTTTTCTAAAGGTCAATGAATTCAGATAATATCCACAGGGGGGAGAGAAATTTAATACCTTTTTAGTGAATTAATTAATTATAATATTATATCGGCTTGGGGTTCTTTTCCAGAGTGATTAAGGGAGCGATCCGTCTTCGGTGAGGCCGGGGAGCGGCGCCTGCCGCCAGCGAGGACCCTGTCTCGGGGCTCAGGATGGGGCCCTCTTGCTCCTCTCACCCCCACAGCGGCCGGGGAGCTGGAGGGGCTGGCAGGCAGCAGGGGAGGCAGGCGGGACCTGGGCCAGGGGAGGGCGGCCACAGTCACTGGCAGTGCCCTTTCTCCTCAGCGCGTGTCCACAGGCCCAGCCCTCCTCCTGCTGCTTTTGTTGCTGAAGAGCTGAGGTCTGGGTTATGGCCTCCTCCTTGCCACTGGGAGAAACCGAGGCCCACAGGACTCAGGATCTTGCCTGGATCCCTAGTAAGACAGACCAGGGTGGCAGAGCTGGCTGGAAATAACGGGAAGACTGCCCCACCCCCACCGCACCTCCCAAACCGTGCCTTCTGGAAAATCTCTTCCACTGGCCAGAGGCCTGTGGAGCTGCCTGTGAATTCCCCATTTCAGAATGGCACGTGCCCAAGCCCTGCTGGTGCAATGGAAATGCCCCACAAGTGCTGATAAGTCAAGTTGCTGCCAGGCTTGGAGAAGGAATAGCTCAATTTCTGTCCCCAGGGGGACCTGAAAGCACTCCACCTGCTGGTTCATTCATTCATGGGATCAATCGTTCATTCACACAACTCACCTTTGCGGCACACCTGCTCTTGTCCTGCCGCAGGTAGACCCAGACAGCCCTTCTCGAGCCCCCCACCCACCTCGTCTTTAGCCCCGGTTGCTCAGTGGCCTTTCATTCGTTCAGCACCCAATTTGAGCAGCCCCCTGCTGGATGCCAGGGGTACTCAGGTGGCTAAGGGACAGCCTGTGCTCTCTAGGAGCCAGTCCCCGGGGCAGGTGAGGGCCGGGAGATAGCCACAGGAACAATAGACTGACAAGATGAGGGAGGGGACATTCTCACAGGACGTAGCATGAGAAGACCACCCATGCCCTCCACCCATGGGCCCAGGCAGGCTGATTGGAAGACTGTCCCAAAGGCCACCAGGTTCTGGGTCTGGGGAGGCAGGGGGCAGCAAAGCCGAACAGGCCTGGTTTAAATGTGGGCTCTGCCAGGCCTTGCTAGGTGATGGGCGGAGAGGGGGAGGCCTCCATGCCTCAGTTTCCTTTCCTGTAACGAGGGATTGCAAGATCTAAAGGCTCTTGAGGACATAAAGGAATAACTGAAAGGAAGTGATAGGCCCCAGCGTCTTGCCCATGACGTGGCTCCCCACATCACAGCCTCAGATGGCCCTTGATGGGGTGCATGGGTCAGGGCCCAGCCCTGCTTGTGTCTTTCCTTTTCCCTCATGAGCTGGTGCCAGCAAAAGTCCCAGCCTGGAGACCTTTCCCGGGCAGGCGGAGACCAGCCTTCCTCTCCCCTTCTCGCTCAGCCCTGCATTTCCCTCCCCTCTCCGTCCCTTCCCACTCCGTGCCCCCCTCAGCCCTGGCTGCCCCTCCAGCCCCTCCCCCACCCTCTCCTCCCTCTCCGTGTGCAGCGGGCTGGGGAGGGCCTTCCCATTGTACTATCTTTGGGCCCTAAATTAAAATTGATGACATCTTGAAATGAGCAGTGAGGGTAATTTTGCTTCTGAGCCGGGATGCTAATGAGGCCCCTTAATGGTGCCAACGCGGAGCTGACGGGTCGTGTGTCACGCGCAGCGGCGAGGGGGGTAATGGCCGAGGTAAGTGCCGGTAATTACACCCTGTCTCGCTGTATTTTGGCAGGCCTGGTGGGAGAGCGGGGGCTCAGTCACTGCCAGCGGGGCCACCCCCCACCCAGCGCGGGCCTGACAGCCAGAGATACCCCCTCCACCCCAGCAAGCCCCTCATTTCCAACCCCACCTAGGACAAGGGGCCAGGGGCGCAGCTCCTGCGTGCTCAGACAGTGCGTGACCTGGCACACATGGTCCCACGAGTTACAGTCACATCACTGTGCGCCCCCTCCCGCCTCTTCACCCTCCCCTCCTCCCCCCCGCAGCTTGGGCACGCACCCCTGCTGTGCATACAACACTCACTCACACACTTGCTCACCCACATGCCCCCCATACACTGCACACTCTGTGCACACACATGGATGCATCCTCAGGACACACACACATATGTGTGCACCCAGCACACCCTCCAATAGCCGTGCATGCAGCCGGTGCCTACTGTGCAACCGGCCTGTGCTCTCGGATGCTGCTGGCGCTCCTCTGAGATAGGTGTTCTATTCTCTCTTGATAACTCAGACCCTGAGCTTCTGGAGAGGGAGCCACTCGTGCAAGATCGCGCAGCAGGGCTTGGGTGGAAGCAGCTGCGCTCAGCCTGTTTTACTGGGCGATCTTGGCCTCTGCCACCTTACCTGTCATATACACTTGCCCTTGTGCCTCTTAATGTACAGACACACATGCACACCTGCACATGAACACATACCTAGCGCACACATCCCGTGTCTCCTCCATGCACCCAGATGCACCTTCTAGTGCGCTGTGCAAACACCACTGACACATGTGGGCACGGGTGTACTTAGCACATGCATGCAGATATACACATGTGTGCGCATGCTTAGATATATAATGGTCACACTCCACACACACATGCTGCCCTAGCCAGGAGACCACTCCACACTCCAGCAGCTCAGTTTCCAAAGAACAGGACATGAGTGCTATTCCACTTCCCTCTGCAGTATTGAACAGTTGTTATGGCAGAGGGACAGCTACATAAAGGAGCAAGATGCCCCCTCCCACGACCCCTTGCAGAAACACATGCTGGGTGCACACACACAAGGGACACATGCGTACACACTCCACACACGCAGCGGGTAGCCTTCAGACACGTCTCTGCCGGCACACCATACATGCGCCATGAACACACATGGACAGACCTGGGGTGGGTCCCTGAGGGTACCTACCCGTGAAACCAGAAACTCTGCAAAGCCCGTGGGTACTTGTCCTTGTCATCTGTATATCCTGCCTACTGCCCCCCCTCCCAAACGTTTACCAACCTGAGATTATAGCAGAGGATAAAAGGACAGACTTTGGAGTCTGCCTGCTTGGGTCTTTGGGCTGGGTCCATTACTTTACTTGCGGTGTGACCTCGGGCAGGCTACTTAACTTATCTGTGCCTCATTTTCCTCCTCTGTAAAATGGGGATAATGATGGTGTACCTCCCACCTGGTGCACCTAGCACAGGGATGTGGTGAGGTTTAAAAGAGTTAACAGATGTAGAGTAGAGCACTTAGCACCTGGCATACAGGGAGCCCCGGGGAGTGTGGAGGCGACGTGTACCGTTAGGACAATGGTGCTCGTCAGAATATGATAAGCACTAAGGAGTGGGCAGCAAAGGTGGAAGAGGGAGTGCCCACCTAAGGCTGGGGTGGCCAGGGAGGGCTTCTTGGAGGAAGAGAGATTTGAGCTGGGCCTTGAAGAAGAACTGTAGCCCCCATTTACTGAGCACCTACTCTGGGCTGGGCCCTGCCGTAAGTGCTCTGTATGAATTAACCCTGTGAGTCCTCTGTGACCCCTAGGAGGTGGGTCCTGTCACGTCCACATTACGCGGAAGGAGAAAGAGGCACAGGGAGATTTGATAACTTGTCCAAGGACAGGCTGGCATAGGTAAGAGGAGCAGAGGGCACGGGAATTCCTGGTGGGAGAGCAGCCCGTGTCAGAAATAGAGCAACAGATGGGAGAACACCCCAGAGGGCTTTCCTTGACACACTGTAACAGTTTCCAGATAATGAGAAGCCGGGGAGCATCTGGAAGAACGTTGTGACCTACTTGCTGTGTCTCTTGCAGTGACACCAGGGATGTGGCGGGGGTGTGGGAGGCTGGTGCTGCCCACAGTATGCGAAGACTGGGGCAGCGCTGGGCATCTTCACCCTCTTCCCCTCCTAGGACCCAGCTGGGGAAGGAGTGTGTCATCAGAGCATCTTGGCCCTGGACACCAGGTCTGGATCTTTGGAAGGGGACCTGATAAGGACTCTGGGAGGGCAAGAAGCTGTGGGAGGAGGTGACAAGGGGCAGTGAGCAAATCTCTGTCCATCCCACCCCGAAGGTGCTGGTGCCCCAGGACTCCTCAACAAGGAACAAGCTGCTTAGCAGGGGGCCCGATAGTCCTTCTGGCCTGGTGCCCATCAGACCGTCCCAGGGCCCGACAAGCTGCTCTGCTCAGCATCCCTGAAGAGATCGTTGATGTTTCCTCCCTCAGTGTTGGCAAGAGGCTGTATCCTGGTGGCGTCTGTTTCAATACCTAAGGCTGGCATAAGTGGCCCAGCCTCTACTAGGCTCTCGGTTCAAGCACTTTGGGACCCTGCCATGCTGTCTCAGATCTCGAGGCCGCTGGCAGAAAATGGAGAGTGGAATCTGTTGCCTCTAGTCGGGTAGTTCTTTGGATGGTAGGCTTATGCCCCTCCGTTCCTTGGCCTGTGTAGGAGCCTCTCTCTTACTCACTCCCAATCCACTTGTCACCTGTCCAGCCTTCTCCCCCAGTAGGCAGCCTTGACTGCAGACACAGGTGCTGTTCTCTCAACACAGGTCCCTCGGCCATGCGTTTGCTTATACTTTCCCTGTAGCCCAGTGGGCCCCAGCCCCACCCACCCGAGACCCAACTCAGAGGCCACACTCCCCCATGAGTAACCTCTGCCCCTCCTCATCCCACAAGGCCCTTCTTTCATGACATCCTCATGCCAACCAGGAGAAGCGTGAGAGGAGCATGGAGGGGGTGGCCACTGGGGGGTCATATAGTTAGTTGTCCAGATCGGGGCACTCTGAGAATGGAAGAAGTCACTGTTAGTGACATTAGGGCATCAGGTGAAAATGGACTGTTCTAGAAGAAGCCAGATGTGTGTTCCTACATCCACACACAGTGTCACTCCCCTTCCTGTCCACACCTCCGGTAGGATGAGTTGGGGTCTCTGTGTGTCCCTGAGGGGCAGATAGACTTGGCTGCTGAGAGGACCTGCTTGGGATCCAGAATAGGCTGGGGGCAGGGAGGGTCACATCTGGGGACAGAAATGTGGGAGAAGGAGGTGACATCTTAGAGACAGGGAAGCTGGAGCTCCCTGTAAGAATGGCTTGCAAGGGTAGACCGTGGAGAGGAAATCTGAAGAGTAGGAGAGAGGGGTAAGGGACCCCAAATCCCAAGCTGCTCTCCTGGAGGTACCGACAACCTCCATTACAGAAAACAGCAAATGCTGACTTTGTGGCTGGCTTGGCAAAGGCAGGCTCTCTTTCCAGAGCTTCTCAGGCATTAGCTCCTCCAGTACTCAGCCAGCCTAGCGGGATGAGGTAGGGTGGGACTATTCTTATCCCCATTTTATAGATGAGGAAGCTGAGGCATGGAGAGGTTGAGAGTGACTTGCCCAGGGTCACACAGCTAGGAAGGGCAGAGCTGGGACTAGAACCTGGGCAGCCTGTCCCTGCTCTTTGAGGGCCCTGCTCCGGGCTCTACAGAGAAGTTAAGCTGTGTTGCTGGGGACAAATGGCTCCACGAGGACTGGCACCTTTCTACTCCAGGTCCCCATTTGGAACACTGGGGCATCTGGGACATTCCACAGGAGGCCACGGGACCAGTGGGCAGTAGCTTGGCTTTGGAGTCAGACCCAGGTTTGAAGCTGGGGCCAACACTCACCAGCTGTGAACCTCTCGGGTGCATGTCCCCCCTCATGGAGGCTGCCTCCTCATCTGGAAAGCACCTGCTCCGTTGGGTGTGAGAGGTTCTAGATCTAAGCTGTGGAAGGGAATGGGCGCAAGGTGGGCATTTCATGACTGCCGGTTCCCTCTTCTCACTGGCCAAGATGGGCCTGCCCTGGGGTCCCCTCACCCCAAGGTGGCTCCAGAACACACTTCCACCCTGATATGGGCCAGGGGTTTTAGAGAAGAAAGGCTGCAGGGTCTTGACTCCAAGGTGCTCAAAATGGTAGAAGTTGGTGTTATTTATATTCTCACCAGAGAGGGCGCCAGACCTCAGGCCCCGGCAGTGGGAACTATTCCTGCGGACACCTCCAGCATCATCAGGATGGGCTCAGGGGCCAGGCTGGGGGGCTGAGGCCTGCCAGAGGCCTCTTAGGTGCCTTAACTGGTAGGTCCTAGAAAAGGGGAGGGAAGAGGGGAGGCTGCTTCCTAATGAACAATTAGTGTCTGCTGTATGGCTAATCATGTGGTTCCGTGTAATTAAGAAGCTAATTAGGGCTGTGTCAATTAAGGCTTAATTAGTCCCCTCTTCGGAGAAGCCTGAAAGACCCTCATGCTGGAAGCTTCTGGAATGGAAGATGGAAGGGGGAGGTGGATGCAAAGAGGGTGTGGTGGGTGTGGAGGGTGTGGAGAGAAGCCCCACTTCCTGTCATACCTCCTCCAGTTCTGGGATCAGTGACTTATAGCCCACTGGCCCTACCTGCACTGGCTCTGATCATGGAGATTTGGGGGCCCTGTGAGGCTGTCCCTCACTACCAGTGTTTGGTCGCCCCAGAGCGATGACACCCCTGCATGGCTTCCGTGGAAGTGGGCCCTTCAAGCACTGTACTCCATTCTCCACACCTGTTTTAAGGTAGCTTCAGCTGCCCCCCCCTTGAGGAAAATGAGGACACTGGGACCCAGAGAGGTTAAGTAACTTATTCAAGGTCACACAGCCAGTTAAGCAGCAGATCTGGGATTAAACACCAGGACGGCCAGACTCTGAGAACTCCTCTCAAAATCGAAGCCAGAGAAACAGGTGCATGGCACGCAAGGAACCACACATGACCTCGGACCCTTTGCCCTTGCTGATGCTTCCCCTTCGCTCAATATCTGGGAGGCTCATGCCTGCCCACTGGTTCAGGTCTCCACTCAAATATCAGAGAGGCTTCTGTGATCATGCTCTGTCCCCAGTGCCTGGGACAGAATAGGTGCTCCATGAGTGTCTGTGGACCGAATGAACGAACAGACCTGTCGTCATACCCACAGTGACCCAAAGCACGCTGGACACAGGGAAGGTGATGGATAAGTGTTTCCTTCCCCTTCCCTCCTCCACTCTGCCTCCCTGCCCCCACCCCAGCAGGGCTTCCTTTGGGAGGCTCTGGATCTCAGCCCTGGAGATGGAAGGACCAAAGCCTGGAAAGGGTTGGACGGCATTCTGTATCTCTGGTTACACTCCTGCACCACCTCCTTTCCAGAGCCTTCTATCACTGCTTTCTCCTAATTTCTCTCTTCTCTGACCCCCACCTGGGCACCCCATTTTCCCCTGTTAGTCGACCATGACCTGGCCGGATACAGAGCAACACTGGCTACCCCCTGCCGACAGGAGGCTGCGGCTCGAGCTGCCTCGGTGCTATGCGGGACAATGGGGGCCCTTTCTGTGTGTCCACATGGAGGTCACGTGGGACGACAGTTGTGTGTGGAGTGTCGTGCTCCGCAGGTTTCCCTCTCACCTCTCAGCTTCCAGCCAGCTGTTTCCAGGGCTCCCCAGCTCCCTCCAACCTGTTTCACACCCTTTCTGGAGGGGTCCCTTCTCCAACAGCTGGGCAGCATCAGAGCTGGGGGCCAGAGCTGTCCACAGCCTTCCCTCCCAGCACACAGAATCCCCCAGCCCTGAACCTTTCCCTTCCGCCTTGTTTCAAACTTTCAACGACTTTCTTGAAATATAATTTATGAAACATAAAATTCACCCATTTTAAATGGACAATGCAATGGTTTTTCGTATATCGAAAGGGTTGTGCGATCATCGTCATAATCTAATGTTAGCACATTTTCATCTCCCCAAAACAGAACCCTGGATCCATTAGCAGTCACTGTCTGACAACACTGATCTCTTTTCTGTCTCTTTAGGTACATCTATTCTGGACATTTCATAAAAAATGGGATCGTTCAATACATGGTCTTCTTTCATTTAGCATACTGTTTCCCCCACTCTTTCTACTATTATAAATAATACTGTGATGGACATCAGACCTTCAGGACCATCAGACCTTGAACATAAGACCTCAAGTACATCTTGAATAATTTCTTTAAGGTAAATTTCATGACCCTTACGTGAAATTGCTATCTCAAAGGAGGGGGCGTTTGATTTGATCTATTTCTCATCCCCTTCTGTCTTCACTATCTAATTGGAGCCATTTGGGGTCACCCCCCTTTTTTCTAGTCCCTTTTCCTTCCCCCCTGCTACCACCTCCTGCCTCCTTTCACCACCCTTGGTCTCCATCCTCCAGATTTTGTCATGACTTCAATTTCTAGGAATGTCTTTGCTGGATTTTCCCCCAATGCTTATGGGAAGCCCACACTCCTTGGTGGTCTTTGACGCTTTACTGCCTCCTCCTTCTCTCCCTCTTTCCTCCTTTTCCTTCCTTCCTTCCTCGAGGACCTCAATAATTCCACCAGCCCAGCCCACTCATCTGCCAGAGCTGCCCACCTCTGACCCTCTGCAATGGCTTCTGTTGGCTTCGCCTCAAAACTCCAAGTTCCCAGACCAAATACCAGTGGCTCTGTGCAGCTGTTCCTGATTCCTCAACCCAGAAGCATGGTCTCCAACTTTGGAGCAATGCAGGGCATAGGATGCTGGGTAGGATCACACCTCCTGCCAGGATTCCTCTGCCCGATGTGTGTAGGATGGTGATTCTGGGCTAGGACAGGCAATAAGCCTCTAGCTCTAGCTGTGTTTGGTTGGAGACACTCAGCATCATCACTCTGGGGCCCCTGGTCATCAGCGCATTTCAACAATCCTTTCTAAGCATTTTCTGGAAGCCGGGCCCTGGGCTAGGTCTGGAGACAGGAGCTAAAGAAAGACAAACGTTTGCCTGCAGAGAACCTACAGTTTAGTGGGAGAGGAGACAAGTAAACAGGCCCTTGGAACACAGGGTGGCTGCTCGTGCTACCCCCGAGGGCTGGCCCTAGGGGTGGGCACAGAGGAGCCTCTGCCTTCTTCACTTCCAGCCTCATGGTTGACCAGCAGCATCAGCAGCAGGTGCCGGGGAGGGGGACCCAATGAAGAGAGGAAGCAGAGGGATTAGGCTGGAGGAGAGGAGAGAATGAAACACAGAACAGAGATAATTGTTCCCGTTTGACAACTTTTTCTAATTAGGGACCAATTATGTCCTCAGGTATCTAATTGGGGTCCTGGTAGATTCTCTAATTTGCTAGGTAATTACTGGCCAGTAATTCTACCAGGATGAAATTTGGGGAAGAAACACGTTTTCACAACATTTTGGTTTTCTCTATCCTGGGGGCTTTGTCCAGAAAACAAGCTGGATATTCTGAGCACCCTCCTCTGCCTCCCATTTCTCAAGGCTTCCACTGGTTGGGTGTCCCCTTCCTGGTCCCTGATCTCCAGAGCTGCCCATCCTGGAAACCACTAGCCAACACCACAGGATTTAGGGGTCATCTGTATTTTTGCCTTTTTAGCATCCGTCCAGCTTTTTTTTTTTTTTTAAGATTTTATTTATTTATTTGACAGAGAGAGATCATAAGTAGGCAGAGAGGCAAGCAGAGAGAGGGGAGGAAGCAGGCTTCCTGCCAAGCAGAGAGCCCGATGCGGGACTCGATCCCAGGACCCTGAGATCATGACCTGAGCTGAAGGCAGAGGCTTAACCCACTGAGCCACCCAGGTGCCCCCATCCAGCTTTTGATAAGAAAATTAATAAGTGCCAGGAAACTATTCTAGGACACACACACACACACACACACACACACATTTATTTAATTCTATATGGAGATCACTGTGACCCCCATTTTATAGATGGAAAAACCAAGGTACCAAGCGGTGAGGTAACATATAGAAATATGACATAAAGAAATCATCCAAGATGTGCTTCAAGGTTTTATGTTCAAAGATGTCCATAACGATGTTATTTATAATGTCCAACAGGAATGGTAAAAGGTAGAACCAGAGAGTCTGGCTCTCGAGGCCATGTGCTCAGGGATGGTGCCACACTGCCCCTCACCACAACGTTGTTCTGCCTCAGTTTCCTCTGGGACATCATTCCTTCTTCATTTGCTCCAGTGGCTTTATTGAGATACACACTGGACATTTATTGCATATATTTAATGTGTACAATTTGATAGAGTCTGTTATATGTTTTCACCTGGGAAATTACTCCCACAATCAAGATAGTGAATGTATCCATCCCCTCCAAAAGGTTCCTGTGATCCTCTGGAATCCCTCCCTTATGCTCCTCCCTACCCATCACCCCTCACTCCAAGGCAATTACCAGTCTGCTGTCTGTCACAACAGATTAGTTGGCATTTTCTAGAATTTTCCCTAAATGGAATCACTCTGGCTTCTTTCAGTAGGCATACTTATTTAGAGATTCAGCCATGCGGCTGCGTGTCTCCATACCTGATTCCTGTTTGGCGCTGAGTAACAGTCCATTGTAAGGCTCTATCGCAGTTCCTTTCTCTATCCACCTTTTGAGAGATGTTGGGTGGCTTCAAAGTCTGGCTGTTGTAAATAAAGCTGCTGTGAACACCTGTGTACAAGTCTTTATATGGACAAGCTTTCATTTCTCTTGGGTAAATGCATATGAGTGGAATGGCCATGCCATGCGGTGGGTGTATGTCCAACTTTGAAAGAAATTGCCAAACTGTTTTCCAAACGGGTCACATCATTTTACGTTCCCACCAGTAACCTCTGAGAATTCCAGCTCCTCCGCTGCCTCCAGAGTGTTTGGTCTGGCCAGTCTTTCCCTTCGGCCATTCTGATGGATATATAGTGATATCTCCTAGAGACTTTTAAAAAAGGTTTTATTTATTTGTTTTAGAGGGAGAGAGTGTGTGCAGGCAGGGGGAGGAGCGGGCAGAGGGAGAGGGAGAAACAATCTCCAGCAGATTCTATGCTTCGAGCAGAGCCCAACGTGGGGCTCTATCTCATAACCTTAAGACCAGGACCAGAGCCAAAACCAAGAGTCAGACGCCCAAGTGGCTGAGCACCCAGGCGTCCCTCATTGTGATTTTAATTTTAATTTCCCTGATGGCTAGTGATGTTGAACTTTTTTTGATATGTATATTTGTCATCTATCTTTCTTCTTTGGTGAAGTGTCTCTTCAAACATTTTCCCACCTTTATTGGGTTTCTTGTCTTCTCTCTCTATATTTTTTTTAAATTTTATTTATTTATTTGACAGAGAGAGAGAGATCACAAGTAGGCAGAGAGGCAGGCAGAGAGAGAGAGAGGGAGAAGCAGGCTCCCCGCTGAGCAGAGAGCCTGATGCGGGGCTCGATCCCAGGATGCTGGGATCATGACCTGAGCCCAAGGCAGAGGCTTAACACACTGAGCCACCCAGGCGCCCCTTCTCTTCTCTATATTGAGTTTTGAGTGTTCCTTATACATTCTCCATATAAGTCCTTTATCAGATGTGAATTGCAAATATTTTATGCCATTCTGTGACTTATCTTTTCATTCTTCTAGTGTGTCTTTTGAAGAGCAAAAGATCTTAATTTTGATGAGGTTAAATTTATCAATTTTTTTTCTTTTATGGTTCATGCTTTTTTGTTTGTCCTATCTATGAAATATTTACCAAACCCAAAGTCACAAAGATTTTTATCCTATGTTTTCTCTTGGAATTTTTATAGTTCAAGGTTTTATATTTAGGTCTATGATCCATTTCGAGTTAATTTTTAAATGTGGTGCAAGATATGAGTCTAAGTTCATCTTTTTA
The DNA here is from genome assembly GCF_963455335.1 of Martes martes. Lineage (NCBI taxonomy): Eukaryota > Metazoa > Chordata > Mammalia > Carnivora > Mustelidae > Martes > Martes martes. Next base: position 87,905,135 of record NC_137893.1, on the reverse strand, counting down.
CAGAAAAAATTATTAAAAATTGCTGTTCGAGCATCATTTGTTGAAAAGACCACCCATGCCTTGGCACCTTTGAAATCTGAATTGTATTGGCACTTTGTTGAAAATGAACTGACCGTGCCTGGGTGGCTAAGCTGGTTAAGCGTCTGCCTTCTGCTCAGGTCACGATCCCGGGGTCCCGGGATCCAGCTCCCTGCTCAGTGGGAAGCCTGCTTCTCCCTCCCCCCACCTCTCCCCCTGCTTGTGCTCTCTCTGTTTCTGTCAAATAAATAAATAAAATCTTAAAAAAATGAATTGACCATTCCTGTCTATTTCTGGACTTTCCATTCTGTTCTACTGATCTATTTGGTTAACTGTTCCATCAACCTATTTTTCTGTCTTGATGACTGTAGATTTATATCAGATAGGGTAAGTTTCCAGATTATTCTTTGTACCCTACAAATGTTGACCTGCATTTTCATTTGCCTTCAGTTCAGAATCTTTCCTGGAGAGCCGCGTGGTGGTAGTGAGGTCAGGAAGCAGTCCAAGGGCCTTTGGCCCTGGGCTGGCTTTGCGGGATTGGCCTCCTGTGCCCTGTGTTTTCTGCCTGCCCAGCCACGGGACGCTCTGCCTTTGGCTTCAATCCTGTCAGCCCAGGCTGGATCTGGAGGCGGCAGCCGCTCAGACTCCCAGAACCGTGGGGGCCCAGGCTGGGAGGATGAGTAGGAAGGAACTCTCACACAATCACTGTGGACACTCAGGAAGGTGCAGATACAGGTGGGTAGTCATGCAAGGACCCGACCTTCCAGAACTTGGATGTCAGCAGACGGCATGAAAATGACCTCTGGTGGCCTTCACTCTTCCCAAGGGACAGGATCTGATGGGGTCAGTCGGCCATTCTCTCTGTCATTTGCCTGTTTGTCCTCAGATCCATTCCTTGCCCTTCCTCTGTTCTGCTCACGTCCCAGGGAAGATGGGCCTTGGCCCTCAGGTTTCTCGGGCTCCGTCTTCCCTGCTGAGTTCAGCCAGTGAGGACCACTGGAAGGACGTGGCAGGACAGAAGGAAGGGAGAAGCCAGGATATGTGTCTCCTTCTCTGTTTGCCTGGGGTGACCCCTCCAGAGGCAGTGTGTCCCCTCTGTGGCTCCAGCTCCCCCAGGTGGCCCCTGCAGGGGTGTCACTCCTTCCGCGTGGCCCTGGCTTCTGGGTTCTGGCAACACCACCTCCTCCTCTTTTCTCTCCATCTCTTCTTAGTGTTGCTAATCTTTGGGATGCCTCCCCATCACATTGGATTCTTAGTTCCTCCACCACCCATCAAACCCATTCCCTGTATTAAATCCTCCCCTCACTCCCAAACACACACACACACACACACACACACACACACACACACACACACACAATTTGCAATACTCTGTATTTTCCTAACTGGTTCTAACTCATAGAGCCATCCTCCAAAGTGATGGCAGAGTTTTAGGACAAGAGCCCAAAAGACGGCTGCTTTCCTTCGTGGCTCAGCCTCCCATCCCTGGTCCAACCAGGCATGATCAAGTTCAGGGCTGCCCTACACTGTCTAGCTTCAAGGGGGTGCCAGTCACATAGAGTCACAGTAAATCGTGTCCCTGGAGGTTTTCAGTAGGAAACCTTCTCTGGGCAGTGGGGTTATTTTCACTCAAAGTATAAGCAAGATGCACGGCAACTTTTAGTGGAAAAGAACCACTTGGGGTCTCTCTTCCTGGGAGGATAGGGTATGTCTTATGCACCTGTCCAGTTTTGGCCTCCCAGCAACCTTGCCCTGTTTCTTCGGAAACAAGACGCCTGCTTTGGGAGACTGTTCCTCTCCCCCTGCATGTGGTTCTGATGAGACTCAATTACCATGCCCCCCTCAACAGAAGTAAACAGACGATCCAGGCCGATCAATCTATGTGTCCAATGCTCCTGACAACAGGGATTCATCTAGAAAATAGACACGTGATCCAAGAGAGCCCTCAGAGTCCTCTCTTAGGATTGACAAACTATATAAAGAACGCTTTTCCTATTGAGTTTGTGCTGGTACGTCTGATTCCTACCCTGCCTTGCTCTCTCCCCCGTCCACCAACCGGAGAAGAACCGTCTGCAACGGGAGACACTGGGGCAATAGGCAAGGAGTCACCAAGTTGAAACAGAAGGAAGGAGAGAGAGAGACAATCCTGGCAGCCTCGGTGCCCTGTTCCCACTGATTGCTGAAAATCTCTCTTTAATTTTACAAATCACCAGAGTGTTCCTCCTAGCTATGAGAGCCAATAAATTCTTTTTTGGCTTAAGCTGGTTTGCATAGGATTTCTGTCACTAGCATGGTAGACATAGAGCTTTCTGGATTCCTCACCGGGAGTGAGATTTCGGGGTAACCTCTCCATGCCTCTCATCGAACAACGAATGCCAAGAGAAAGGAAGAGATTAGTCACTAGGTTTTGTTTGTCAGTTTTTTTGAGAAATAATTGACCTACATTGCTGTATGGTATTTTGCCTGATAGTTTGATTTCTATATATTGTGAAATAGTGACCACGATAGGTTTAGCCAACAGCTATCATCTCGTATAAATCCAATAAAAAGAAAAGAAGAAAAAAGAAAAAAAAATCTCCTTGCAATGACAGCTCCTAGGATTTACAGTCTTAACAGCTTTCCTATATATCACACAGCAGAGCTGGCTACAGTTAGCATGTGGTACCTCATATCCCTAGCACGTCCTCAGAACTGGAAGTTTCGGTCTTTTGACTGCCTTCCTCCAATCCCCCCATCCCACCCTCTGTCTCTGGTGACCACAGGTCTGATCTCTTTTTTCTATGAGATTTTTTTCTTTTTTCTTTTTCCTTTAGATTCCACATATAAGTGAGATCATACAGTATTTGTCTTTCTCGGTCTGACTTATCTCACTTAGCATCATGCCTTCGAGGTCCACCCATGTTCTTGCACATTGTAGGATTTCCTCATTTTTTAATGGCTGAATAAAATTTCATCGTACATATATACTATGACTCCTTTATCCATTCATCCAGCAATGGACACCTGGGTTGTTTCCACGTCTTGGCTATTGTACATAATGCTGCCGTGAACATGGGGTGCAGGTATCTTTTTGAAGTACTATTTTTGTTTCCTTTGGCTATATTCCCAGAAGTGGAATTGCCGGATTCCATGGTAGTTCTATTTTTAATTTTTTGAGGATCCTTCATACAGATTTCCATAGTGGCTGGACCAATTTATAATCCCATCAAGAGTTCCCAAGTGTTCCCTTTTCTCCACATCCACATCAGCATTTTGTCATCTCTTGTCTTTTGGATAAGTCACTTTAACAGGCATGAAGAGATACCTCATTGTGGTTTTAATTTGTATTTCCCTAAAGTGATGTTGAGCCTCTTCCCATACCTGTTGGCCTTTTGCAGATTTTCTTTGGGAAAATGTCTACTCAGGTCCTTAAACCATTTTTAAATTGGTAATTTTTTCTTTACTATTGGGTTGTATGAGTTCTTTTTTAAAAAGGTGTTTTATTTATTTAAGTAATCTCTATGCCAAGGGCACCTGGGTGGCTCAGTAGGTTAAGCATCTGCTTTCGGCTCCGGTCATGATCCCAGGTCCCTGGGATCGAGCCCCACATCGGACACCCTGCTTGGCTGGAAGCCTGCCTCTCTCTCTCCCTCTGCCACTCCCCCTGCTTGTGCTCCCCACCTTCCCCTTCTCTCCCTCTCTCAAACAAATAAACAAAAAAATTTTTTTTTAAGAAAAGTAATCTCTACAGCTGATGTGGGGCTTGGACTCACAACCCTGAGATCAAGAGTTGCACACTCCCCCAACTAAGCCAGTCAGCCAGGTGCCCCTGTGTGAGTTCTTTATATGTTTTAGATATTAACCCCTTATCAGATGTATATGGTTTATAGATATTTTTTCCCATTCCAAAGTGCTTTTCACTTTATTGATGCTTTCTTTTGCTGTGCAGCAGCTTTTTAGTTTCATATATTCCCACTTCCTCATTTTTATTTTGTTGCTTGTGTTTTGGATGTCATATCCAAAAAGCCATTATTGAGACCCATGTCAAGGAGCTTTGTTCCTATGTCTTCTAGAAGTTTCATGATTTCAGATCTTACATTTAAGTGTTTAACCCATTTCAAGTAGTGTTAAGATAGAGGTCTGGTTTCATTCTTTTCCACATAAATATCCAATTATCCCAGTACACTTCATTTAAGAGGCTCTCTTTTCTCCATTGAGTATTTTTGGTTCCCTTGTCAAATTTAAGGTGATTGTATGTGCTTAGGTTTATGTACAGTCTCTCTATTCTGTTCCAGTGGTTTATTTGTTTGTTTTCATGCCAGCACCATTATGTTTTGATGACTATAGCTAGTATTTTTTAAAAATATTTTATTTATTTATTGAGAGAGTGAGAGAGTGAGTGGGGGGCAGAGGAAGAAGGATAGAATCTCAGGCAGACTCCACGTTGAGTGTAGAGCCTGGAGTGGGGCTTGATCTCATGACCCTGGGATCATGACCTGAGCCAAAATCAAGAGTCAGACACTTAACCCACTGAGCCACCCAGGAGCCCAAATATAACTAACATTGCTTGAAACCAGGGAGTGTTCTTCTTTCTCAGGATTGCTTTGGCTATTTGGGGTCTCTTGTGGTTCTATATAAGTTTCAGGAGTGTTTTTTCTTACTCTGTTAAAAAATGCCATTGGATAAAAAAAAATGCCATTGGAATCTTTTTTTTTAAGATCTTATTTATTTATTTGACACAGAGAGAGTGCAAACAGGAGGATGGGAAGAGGGAGAGGGAGAAGCAGGCTCCCCGCTGAGCTGGGAACCTGATGTGGGGATTGATTCCAGGCCCTCGGATCATGACTGGAGCCAAAGGCAGACACTCAACCTACTGAGCCACCCAGGCACACTGCCATTGGAATCTTGATGGAGATTTCATTGAATCTATAACGGCTTTTGGTAGTATTGACATTTTAATAGTATTAGTTCTTCTGATCCATGAACATGGGACATCTTTCCATTTATTTGTGTCTTCTTTGGTTTCTTTCATCTTTTAGTTTTCATTGAATCTATAATGGCTTTTGGTAGTATTGACATTTTAATAGTATTAGTTCTTCTGATCCATGAACATGGGACATCTTTCCATTTATTTGTGTCTTCTTTGGTTTCTTTCATCTTTTAGTTTTCAGAGTAGAGATCTTTCACCTCCTTGGTTAAATTTATTTCTAAGTATTAGGTGCCTGGGTGACTCAGTGGGTTAAGCCACTGCCTTCAGCTCAGGTCTAATCTCAGGGTCCTGGGATCAAGTCCCGCATCAGGCTTTCTGCTCAGCTGGGAACGTGCTTCCCCCTCTCTCTCTGCCTGCCTCTCTGCCTACTTGTGATCTCTCTCTCTGTCAAATAAATAAATAAAATCTTAAAAAAATAAATTAATTAAAAATTTATTTCTAAGTATTTTGTTGTTTTCAATACTATCATAAATGGGATTGATCTCTTAATTTCTTTTTAAGAAAATTTCCTGTTAGTATATAGAAATGCTACTGGTTTTTGCGTGTTAATTTTATATCCTGCATATTACTGAATAGATCGGTTAGATCTAATTGTTTTGGGTTGAGTTTGTAGGGTTTTCTCTATATAAAACCATGTCATCTGCAAATAGAGGCAATTTTACTTCTTTCTTTCAAATTCTGATATCTTTGGTTTCTTTTTCTTACTGGATTGCTTTAGCTAGGACTTCTAGTACTATGTTGAATAGGAGTGGTAAGAGTGAGAACTCATATCTTATCTCTGGTCTTAAATGAAAAGCTTTCAATCTTTTAACACAGAATATGATGTTAGCTGTGGTTTGTCATATAGGCCTTTATAATGTTCCCCCTGTGTCTAATTCACTAAGAGTTTTTATCATGAATGAATGCTGAATTTTGTCAAATGCTTTTTCTGTGTCTATTGAGATGATCATATGACTCTTTTCTTTGATTCTAGTAATGTGATGTATCACACTCATCGATTTGTGTATTTTGAACCATTCTCTTACCTGAAGGATAACTTTTTTTTTTTTTATCATGGCGAATGTGCACCTATGTTTTGCACCTATGTTCGTCAGAGATACTGGCTTATGGTTTCCCTTTCTAGTAGTGTCCTTTTCTGGGTTTTGGTATCAGGATGATGCTAGCCTTGTGAAATGAATTTGGAAATGAGTGTTCCCTCCTCCTCATATATTTGGAAGAGTTTGAGAAGGATTGGTATTAATTCTTCTTTAAATGTTTAGTAAAATTCACCAGTAAAACCACCTGGTCAGTCAAGAGATCTTTGTCATGAGATTTTTGACAAGAGATTTTCTTTGTCAAGAGATTTTTGATTACTGATTCAATATTCTTACTAGTAATTTATCTAATTAATCTAGACAGATTGTCTCTTTCTTCCTGGTTCGGACTTGGTGAGTTATATATTTCTAAGAGTTTTTCCATTATTTTTAGGTTCTCCAGTTTGGTTTTCATAAGTCAGTATGTTTTTAGCTATACATGATAGAAAGCCCAATCACAGCAGCTGAAAAAAGAATTACCATAGGACGATACTCGGAACAGACCCTATTTATAAGTATTGTGGTTGCAGGGTTGGTTAATCTGTGGCTCAAAGGTGTATTAAGGAGCCGATATTTTTCTTCTTTCTACTCCAGAATCTTGATCTCCTAGACTGTCTCCCTTCATACTCCTAAGGTGGCCCTTTCCACCTAGGTTCCATGCAGACAATAAACACTAAGGGCAGAAAAGGGGATATTCCCATCTTACATCCTAGAGCTTTCTGAGACTTAATTTCGGTTCTCCCTGGCCAAGATGCTGTCACACACCTTTTTCAAAATAAATCACTAGTAAGGAAATGAAACCATATAATTGACTTTGATCAATCATAATTTACTCCCTGGAGCCAAGGCCCGCTGTCATGGAAGCTCCTGGCTGCTTGGAGGTGAGTGAACTAAATCAGGAATCTGTTTTTAAAAAAAATAAATAAATAAAGGAAGAGGCTGTTGGGTAGGGTAGTTGAAACAGCTAGCCATCCTCCAATATCCATTCTCCATTTCTTCCAAAATAATAGCAATTTCAGCTGGGCATAGAGTACACTAGAATAAAGTATACTTCCCAGCCTCCTTTGAAGCTGAGCACGACCGTGTGACTAACTCCCAGACAATGGGACGTTAGCAGAAATTGCACACAGCAGCCTCTAGGAATTTTCTTTAAGAGACTTCTGGCACATGCCCTTTGCTCTCCTGTCTGTTCTTCTCCCCACTTGCTGGCAGGAATGTGAACGCCACCACAGTGCACCATGAGAACAAGGGTCATAGCAGAGTGGCGAGCTCCAAAGAGCGTGGTGCTCTGGGAACCTACAGGAGCAGAGCGCTCTCCCAGCTCTGTACCCTTGTCTCCAAGCTTATCTACATGACAGAGAAATAAGCTTACAGCAGACATAATCCTAATGAATATAGGCAGGCAGTCGACACCATCTGCTACAGGACGTGATGGCTCAGGTGTCAGAGCAAGTGAACAGAGAGCCTAAATCATAGCCTAGGACCCCTGACTCTGGGCACATTCTGCTTTCTTGAAAGCAGCGTGGTGAAATGAGACAAGTCCAAGTGCCAGAAAACTTGAGGTCCAGCCTGGCACTGGGCCTCATGAGAGCTACCATCCTGAACAAGTCACTTCTCCAAGTCTCTTTTCTCCTCTGTAAGATGGGGAGAGTGATTCCTGGCCCATGTGCGCTGAGCACTTGCTTGAGCCTGGCATGTGATAAAAACTAGACCTGGGTTTCTAACAACAACTGAATGAATATTAAATAGGCTGTGGACCCTGGTTCATAGTAAATATGGTACCCAGCTTCCAAGATGTGGGGGACTCCAAGGCCAAGTCATCACAGACATTGTGGTGTCCTACCTTGGTCTCTTGGGTCACTCATGGGGGAAGTCAGCTGGCCATGATGTGAGGACACTCAGACCTCTGGAGAGGTGGACACACAAGCAACTGAGGGTCCCTGCCCAGAGCTGGCAGCGACTTGCTGGCCGTATGAGGGAGCCACCACCCCATCGGGCTTGCAGATGACTGGAGCTCTGGTCGACATCCTGACTGTGACCTCCAGAGAGACCTTGAAGCTGACCCACCTAGCTCAGGCCATGTCCACCTTCCAGACCCACAGAGACTCTGAAAGAATAAATATTCATTATTGTTTCAAGCTGTTAGGTTTGGGTTTACTTGTTTCAGAACAATAGATAATCAATGCAGTATTTATTCACTGAATGGGAGCTCCGTCTTCTTCCTGGAGAGGCCCTTGTCTTCTGCACCATCCTCTCCCACCATGTGAATCTCACGTCCCACAATGAGGGCTGAGGACACCGGATTCTGCCTGCACACAGAGGCCGTGGGGAAAGGCTGCGGCCGGCCCTATGGCAGCCTCCCTTCTGGCTAGCCCCTTTCTCCCTACCATGCCGTGAATCCAGGTTGGTCCCGATGCCGGTCCTGGCAGACCCAGGTGATGGGGCCACCTGTCGGCTCAGGCCTTATGTGAGTGAGTGAAGTGTTCGCTGGTCAACCTCTGCCTGCCTGCATCTCCATCCCTTTGCCTGAACTCTTCCTCCAGCAGTGCAACTGGGTAGCGAGGGCCAGAAAATTGACACTCCTCTGGGAACGGCCCTTCGCCAGTGACTGCTGCCTTGAACACACATGTCCTCTGGGACTGGGTGCCGGCTGTTCACAGGGGTAACCAATGAACACACCCTTTATTGGCTGCCTTCCCTCCCGGGCTCATTCCCTGCTGCTCCCTGGCTGCTGTTTCCTGAAATCCCCTTCTGAAGAAATGCACTTGCCTTGTCTAGGGCCTGCTTCTGGGGAGCCTCAGCTAAGACTGCTTGTGACCCAGTCTGACCAGGGGTGTAGGCTGACCTGCGAGGAGCATCCAGGAATGATTTCCTTTCCCTGGTGAAAGGTGTGAGAGGAGAAGCCCTCGTTTCCCCATCTGTCTTTTTGTCTGTTTGGTGTGGATACTGTGTGTGAACTTGATGCCTGGGGCTATGGTAGCCACTTTGTGACCAGGAGGGGAGACGTGGACCCCATGCTGAGGATGACAGAGGAGAAGGATGGAAGCCAGGCTCCTTGGAGTCATCTTGGAGCCTCTCGACCGGCTCAGGGTCACCTAGCTCTGTACTTCTTGGTAAGGAGTCGATACATGTTTTTACAGATTAAGTCACCTTTATTTGGTTTTTCGGCTGTTTATAACCAAACTCATCCATTACTGATACATCCATTACCAACACAGGCTTGTCCCAGAGGCATTACCGTTGGAATCCACACCCCCTACTACCACCTTGAAGCTCCCAAATGGGGTGGAGAGGGGGCGGGGAGGCCACAGACTTGAACTCCACAGGTGGCTGAAGACCTGGCGCTGAAGACCAGAGGTCCCAAAGGGGAAAGGGATGTGTGGGCAGCAAGGACAGGGGGTGGGGAGGACAGGAAGACAAACCCCCCATTAATCTGGCCAGGGTGAGCATTGTTATTGTTATTATTATGGAGCATCTCAAGGCTCAAGCTCGTCCTGGCCTGGCCGGGCCCCACTAATGGCCCTATAAATTCCAGCCATAAAGAGTAATGGGGGGAGACAAATGAGATAATTAGGAATAAATCTCACCGAGGTCTCTATTCAGCAGCGCCCCTGGCCAATCTTCCGAGCCATTAGCCAGCCCCTAATGAATGCCAAGCTGCCCGGTGCTCGAGGCTCTGAGTACGGGAGGGACTTGGGATAAGGGGCATCATGGCCCCCCCAGCCTGTGGCCGGCGACCTTGGGAGGAGCCGAGGGACGGCCCCGCAGCCTGCTGCATGGCTTTTCTGTCTCCAGGGCCTTGCGGACACTTTGTCTGCACTGTCCCCTCACCATTTCCCCTCCCCCTTCCATCTCTGCTTCTCTCTCATCAGCCCATCTCTGTCTGCACTGTGGAGCCTTGGAAGGTCTGAGTTAGCAGAAATTGAGGGGGCCACCTGACACAACCCCACCATCTGTCCTCCCTGCCACCAGTCAACCCCAGGGAGGGACCGATCTATACCCTCTCCCCAGAACAGTCCTGGGAAGAGGGAGGCCGCACTCACCTCCCTTGTCGGCCATGGCACAGTGGACAGCTCTCACTATCACAGCCATTTTCATGCTGGGGCTGGGAGCTCTTTCTTGGTATGTCTGCTCCTGGGTCTTCCTCTACCTGCTGGAGCCCTAGAATAAGTCTCAGTCTCCTCCCGGGCTTTGGATATTTGAAGGCCGCCGTCCTTGACTTCTCTTCTCTGGCCAAGTGCCCTGAGCTGCCCTTGACAATTCGGGGTTTCCAGCCAGGCCTCCCCGAGCCAGGCGCCATCTCCAGACCCACATGCAGGAGTCCCACCCTATCGTGATTTCTATTGTTTTCATCTGCCAGCCCTTCCCTCCTTTTTGGTTACAGCACCCCTGCCTCTTTGGGAAGCTTCTCCTCCTGGATCCCACATGGTTCTGGAGGGGCAGCCAAGTCTCCTGCCGTCCCTGGCCACAGAGGTCTGGCCCATCAAAGCCCTCCATATCTTGACAAGGTGGCTGGCCCAGGGATGAGGACCCTGGGGCCTCAAGGTTATAAAACTAGAAAGGTCGGGTAGACACAGCACATGAACATGCCTCTCTTTCCCTCCTCACGCCCCAGGGCCCCCAGAGTCCTACCACTTGCAGTAGGAGGGGATGAGGCATACCGAGAGATGGCAGTCTTTGTGGACTGTAGAGGTCAATACAGGCTTGGGGAGAGGTAATAACACCGGTGAGGAGCAAGGAAGGCTGGGAGGAGGATTTTCTCTGCGGGAGGTGAAGGGTGAAGGGATAGCTGGGTCAACAGGAGGGCTGGGGTCATGGGTCCCCACTATGCTGTGTCTCCACATCATTGCAGTTGAGTCAGGATCTGGAAAGGAGCATAAACATGGAGGTGACAAGGGGCAGGGTCTGCGATCTCTGGACCCTCTGCTGCCCCCAAGTGTTGCCTGAGGCTCCTGTCCTGCTCAGGGCCAGTTCCCGGAGCTACCACACTGCCTTCCCACTGCTCTATCTACAGCAGCTGTCCCGAGGGGAGCAGCCCTCAGTCCCCCACGGCTGCCTCATCTCCCAGTGGTGGTGGCGGTGGGCGGTTGGCAGAGGCCCCAGGGCATGACTGGTTGCGGGCAATCTGGCAGGGAGGCTGCTTCTGGGAGTCCCCTCCTGGTAGTCCCGCAGCCATGGGATTGGCAGAACCTGATTCTCAGTTTGCCTGGCTCTGGGTACCAGCACCGGGAATGTCAATTAAATGTGCTAAAGGATGGAGAGAGGCTGCTAGAAGCCGTGCAGGTAGAGGACCTGGCTGTCCACCCCTCCCCTCATTAGCCAGGCCCTAGCTTAGCTGCTTGCTCAGTCCGGGGCACAATCTTATGAGTCTGGCACACAAGCTCACCCAGTGGTCATGGGCAGTCCTGGCCAGAGGCAACTTAGCTTGGCCTCACCACTTTCTCCTCGCACAAGTGTGGTAATGCCTGTCTTGGGTTAGACAACTCAGGCCTTGAGGATTGGCCAGTCAAGAAATCTCCCAGGCCAAAGCGGGGCTTTTTGCTTGATCCACAGATGAAGGGAAACCAGAGAGGTGGGCTATTTCCCTGAACACTGTGGCAACCCTTACATTTCCAAGCCTCACTGATGTTCTATGGTCTATGCAAAGACACTGAGGCCAAGGGAGAGAGACCCATTCCTCGGGGCTAGAAAGGACTCCTGGCTCAGACCAGCCAGGGGGCAGGCAGATCGGGGAGCCAACGGAGAACAGCTGTGGAGTGCAGAGGAAGAAGACTCCAGAACTACAGCCCTGGAAGGGTATCTGGGCAGGACTGGGTGGGTGGGTGGCCTCAAAGACAAATGTCATTGGCTTTCCTGCCCAGCTGAGGGCCACGTGGGCCAGGCTGGGGAGGCAGGGGGGAGGGGAGGGGTGGAGAGAGGCTCTGCAGCACAACCCCAGGCTGAGCAGGGCTGGCCGTGGCTTCTGTGGCTTCCGTGGCTCTGCACTCCGAGTGCCCACACGTGCACGTGTGCTGTGTGTGCGAGTGTGGTGTGTGTGACTTTGTGGAATGTATGTGACTACGTGACTGTAAGGAGAGTAGGTGGGTGTGAGTGTGAGAGTGTGTGTGTGTGTGTGTGTGTGTGCTGGGGAAGGCTGGCTGAACCCTGCTCCTGTCCCACCCCCAACCGGCCCCAACTGGCCCCCACCCGGCTCAGCCTCTCGGGTTTCAGCCACTGTCCTAAAGAAAACAGCCCGGAGCCTGCAGCAGGAAATCACTATTTGGGTTGGAAGAGGTGCCTCTTCCTGCCAAGGCCCCCAGGAGGGGAGAGGGCCAGGGAGGGGGCCTTCCTGCCCACCTGGACCAGACCTCAAGCTGGTCAGGCGCACTGTGCCCCTCCTCCAGGCCCCTGCCTTGGGGGAGACCTGAGGCGGAGCAGGGACTGCCTGGAAGCCACCCCACCCCCCGCCCTGTCTGTCCTCCTCAGGGTTGAGAAGTGGCCTCCTGTGGCCTTGTGAGCCGTGGTGCGCCACTTGGATGGGGCGGCCCTGTCAGAGTCACAGCAGCCCCACCGTTAGGAATATTCCACAGACACAGCTTGCTTGCGAAGCCTTGTTGGTCAGAGAGGAATAAGGGAGGGCGCTAAGCAGGAATAAGGGAGCTGGGTAACCGGGTGGCCACTGGTCCTTCCGTGGGACTCCAGGCCACTCTTCGCTGTGCTAAAGAGGATCCCCTGGATGAATGGTCAATCGATAAAAACAGTGCAGGACAACGTGTAGAGAATTTTGACATCTTTGTAAGAGAGAAAAAGAAGAGAAAATGGTGTATGTATATGCTTGTGTATGCACAGGTGAAACTTTTGAGGCTTTTGTACTTTGGGTGTGCAATCGCTGAACACAAGTATTCAGATCAACAGATAGATAAATGAACACTGGGGGCCTGAGGAGATAGGGCTTCTCTCTTGGCTTTGGTCTTGACTCTGTGACCCTGGACAGGTCCTTTCCTCTCTGTGTCCTGAGTTCCTACGAGATCCTAGAGGTCAGGGAAACCTTGGTGTTGGCAAAGTAAGGGCTGTGTACCTGTTGTGGGGGGGGGTGTGTGTAAGAGAGGCACGCGTTGGTCTGAGCAGTCCTTCTCACCCCCCCCCCTTATTACGTCCATCTGGTGCAACCGGACCCCCTCCCAGTCCTGGGCTGCTCCCCAATATGGCCTTCCTTGAGAGACTTCCCATTTCATCAGGCCCTTTTTCTGAGCTCCCTCCTTCCTTCCAGAATCCCTCTGGGCCATTCCAGCCTTTGCCCTGGAAGCAGTGCCCACCAATTTCTCCACCTTATGAGGCCTTCTTCAGCCCTGTCTTCTCCTCAGGATGATCTGAGTCCAACCATGGGACAGTCCTCTCACTCACCCTGGACCCCTCCTGGCTTCCTCCAGGCCCAAGATGGGGAGGGGAGGGCTCAGTCCAGCCAGCCCTCCCCACTGTGGGAGCTCCCTCTCCCCCAGGGGAGCCCTGCAGTGCTTAGGGCTGCCCTCCCCACAGACATCAAGGGTGCTAGCCACATGGCCTCCAAGGCTTCGGCTAGTCCTGCCATTTTTCTTCTTCATCAGGCCCCTAACAGTCGGGAGACTGAGGCTGGGCCAAGTGACTCCCCTATTCAGGCCATACTTGCTCCCAGAGCAGCCCAGGAGCAAGCCCAGAGCTGGCCCAGGCAGCACCCAAGCCTCTGAGCTATCATAGGGAAGGGCTTCGAGAAGCAGGAGTCAGCAAGAGATTAATTAATCAAAACCCGAACACATCTGTTGTTAATTAATTCTATGCCCAGGGTTAACTCTTCCCTCCCTGGGCTTCCCCATCCCTTTGGTGTGAAGAAGGAAAAAATGGGGAGGAGTGGGTACCTCTCTTCTTACTGCCGTCCAGGGGAACATGAAGGAGGAAAGGGACCCCCGAGGGCAGGGAGGCCTCCCCCATCATTTGGGGGCTTTGTGTGTGCGTGTTGGGGGAGGGGGGAGTGTTTGCTTTTGAGACTAGGAGTTTTATGGACACTGCTCATAGGTGCTGAGATGGACAAATAACTTTATTTACAGCAACAAATAGGACAGGCCCACCCTCCATTCCCTCCCTCTCCCCTTCCAGTTTTTTCTATACCGTTCCTGTCCCTCCTGGCTTAGCCCTGCCCTCTGGAGGACTTCGGGGGTCACCATACGAGTCAGGCCCCCACGAGGGTCCAGTAAAGACACCGGGGAAGGGCGTGGCCCCGGGCGGGCTGGGATGTCTCACTTCACATTTTGCTGAGCCTGGGCGGCGGTAGGCGGGGCCGCAGGGGCCGTGAGAGGTAGAGGAGCGCAGAGCCCGCCGGCCCCGCCTCCCCCCGCCCCCCTTGCTGCCCCCCCACTTTCACAGTGTTCTGCGGCCCAGGCCGTGGGGCCAGGCGCGGCTCCCTCTCCGGCCCGCTCCCCAGGTTGTCGGCGAGGCGGCGGGTCCCGACACGCGAGGCGGGGACGGGCCGTGGGGTGAGGGGCGCTGCAGCGGCCCCGCCCCCCTCCGCGGAGCTGGCCCCGTCCTCCCCCCACCCGCCCCACCTCCGGGGCCGCGGCGCGCGAGGTGCGCTGCAGGGGCGGCGGCGGTCAGGAGGAGAAGCAGAGCCCGCAGCACTCCATGCAGATCTCCAGGCAGTCGGCGGACTCGCAGCAGGCGTCCACGATGCCGCAGTCCAGGTCGCAGGGCAGGTCGCAGTCGGCGCACTCGCCTGAGCCGCAGCAGCAGCAGCAGAGGCACGAGTCCTCGGAGCTGCAGGAGCCGCACGTGGCGCAGTCCAAGACGATGTTGCACAGCGTCAGGAACTCGCAGAACAGGCAGGACAGGATGCAGTGGACGCAGCAGTCTGCGGGCACAGGCGGGGGACAGGGCTGGTGAGACAACCGGGGCGGGGGGGACCCAGCCGCAGAGGGCTCCCGGCCTAGTGCTCGGCTACCCTCCCACTGCTCCGACTCATGGGGATGGTGAGGGGCCCAGCTTTCCGGCTGATGACCCACAGGCACAGAGTTACACGCACCTGCCCAGTTAGCTGCAGAGAAAGGGTCCGAGCCCAGGGGGTCTGGATTAAGTCCCCGAGCTTCACCACCCTGAATCATTCATTTACCAAACCCACGTCCTAGCTAGCATGTCCCACGCACTCTTCTAAGTGTTGGCATGAATGAAACTCATGTAAACTTGCAACAACTCCATGAGATGGGGCTACTATTAGCCCCACTCTACAAATGAAGAAACTGAGGCACAAAGAAGTGGCTTCAGAATACACCCAGAATCCTACCACTCTGCTCATCTCACCCCTCACCCCCACCCCCACTGCAACAACGTCTCTCTGGTTGCCCCAGCCCCCACCCATGACTATACCTCCCTGCACCTACCCCCCACGCACTAGCCCAGAGGTACCCTTGCAAAACTTCAGTCCAGTGAGTCCCTCCTGTGCTCAGAACCCTCCAGTGGTTTTCACCTCCCTAGGAGTAAGATCTGGTCTCCTTCTGCACTCTGTCCTCCTAGATCACTCTGCGGTGGCCTTCCGTGGGCACCGCATCCTACCAACCCCTCCCCAGCACCCTCAGCCCCTCGCCCTGGCCCACCTCACCTCTCTCCTGGAAGGACTTATCACCTGCCACCACACTACACAGCTTTTTCCTCCCACTAAAATGTAAGCTCCAGAGGACAGGCATCTTTGTCCCTTGTAGTCAGTGATACAAGTCCGTTGAAGGCGTCTAACACTGAGGTGCTGAGTAAAGAGATGGTAAGTGAATGAATGCGTGAGTCTATCCTTGGGCAGCCAGCTGGGAAGTGGTAGAGTGAGGAACCGAAACCAGGCAGGCTGGTTCTGGAGCCCACGCTCTGAACCGCTCACTGGGTGGCCGGGATGCTCAGCTGGCATCCCTCCCAGGGGCTGGGCAAGCAGAGGAGCGGCCAGTTCCCCTCACCAGGTGGGCCCCTGCCACAAGGCTGCTGGCCCTATGGGGGTCTCACACTGCCATGGAGAATCTGACTGTCCCACCCCATTTCTGTGTGGAGGGACTGGGGTCTAGTACAGCTGGGACCCCTGCCTTCTACCTGCAAACGGAACAAGGCAGTTCTCTTCAAGTACAAATCTGATGAAGTCACTACCTTGTTTGAAATCCTTCCATGGCTCCCTATTGCCACCCAGATAAACTTTTTTAAGAGAGAGAGAGAGCGCACGGGTGCGAACCTCAAATGTGTGGGGGTAAAGCAGGCTCCTCACCCAGCTCGAAGCCAGAGGCAGGGCTCGATCCTCTGACCCTGAGGTCATGGCCTGAGCCAAAATTCAGAGTCAGACCATTAACCGACTCAGGCACCCAGGCACCCCATTCCCTCCAGATGAAGTCTAAGACCAGTGCTGTTTACAAAGTGCCTCCCACTCCCACAGCCCCTGCCTGCATGGAGTCTCACCGCCCCCCATTCCTCACTTAGAATCTCGTAATCTAGCCAAGCTAGCTATTTCTCACGTCTCTGCTAAGGCTTCCCGGCTAGATTCTCCTACTCACCATTTGAGGCTGGCTCAGACACCTCCAGAGCTTTCCCAGACTCTCTTCCCCAGCTCTCTGGGCTCGTGTGGGTGTCCCCTGTGTTTGCATCATCTGCTTTCTGTGGCTTTACCACTGTATCTGTCACCCCATATGGTGATTACCTGTGTGTCTTTCTCATGTGAGCTTTGTGAGGCCAGGGACTGGGTGCCCAGCACAGAGCACAGTGACTGGCTCCCAGCAGATGCCCAGTACATTTTTAAATGAATGAACATTCCCTTCATAATTCAGACTGTTGGGCAGAATCTGCTCTGTGGGAAGGCCGATGAACACGTTACGTGCAAATGTGTACCCAGAATCCTGTTTGCAGAAGACCACAGCGGAGTCCCCCAGTATGGGCAGGAGGCACTTAAACATTTTGGGGTAATGGTTAAGGTGAAGCACCACTGAGCTCCAGGCAGCCATCCCCAATGCCGAATTAATGCCTTGTGGGGCAGGGAAGCTGGCTGCCCAGGGCAGCCCAGCAGGGGACCCCCATATTGCAGGAACGATGGCTAATGTATCCAGGTTCTCTGCCTCCCCACCGCCCCACACAGCCCTCACCGCACTCCCAGTTAAGTATCCGACGCTGCATCCTTTTACTCTGCCAGGTGTTCTGCTCTCATGAAACAGGCGGTCTACGCCTTGAGGAAAATTGTGTTTCCAGAAATGGAGTGGCTTACGCTGGCTCAGCCCAGATGGTTTCATTCCTTGTTACAGCAACTCTGGGAGAGCATGGGCGGGAAGGGGCTGGTCTTGAGAAGGCTGGGCTTGAGAAGGCAGGTATGCCTAGCTTTCCCCAGCAGGTGTAGCTGGCCAGGTTCCCTGGAAGCAGTGTTAAAACCGGTCTCCTGGGCCCCACCCAGAGGTTCAGATCCAGGAGGCCTGGCGTGGGAATGAGCCTGTGCTTCTAACCAGCGACCCATTGAAGAGGCTGCTGCTTGTCCCAGCATCATGCTTGGAGGGGCCCGGCTCGGGAGGCCTCTCCCAGGGAAGTGGGGGGGGGGCGGGAGGGAGTGGGGGAAGGCTTACCTTCCTGCGCCTGGAGGGGGATCTGGGAGGCAGTAGATTTGGTGCTGCCCTTGCTCTTCCTGCTGGCCTGACTGGCGAGAGATGGGTGCGTCTGCAACTTCCGGTGGGCCTTGGGGCCACCTAGGGCACCATTCCCCGCCCGCCTGGCACTGCCCGGCTCTGAGGGGTGGCCTGAGCCATTCGCCACTAGTGGGGTGCAGCTCAAGGGGTTCCCCTGAGGCTGGCCTAGAGAGATGATGAGAAAGGTTAATGGGGGTGGGGGGGGGTGTACGGCCTCCCAGAGCTCTGCCCCAGTCCTGCCTGCTTCATTCTTAGATATGCCACAGGTCACCTAGCTGGCCTTGTATTCTGCAGATGGGGAAGCTGAGGCCCAGAGAGCAGCACTGACTTGTC
The DNA here is from genome assembly GCF_963455335.1 of Martes martes. NCBI lineage: Eukaryota > Metazoa > Chordata > Mammalia > Carnivora > Mustelidae > Martes > Martes martes. The sequence goes on along the minus strand of NC_137893.1, from coordinate 87,887,109 downwards.
AGAGGCACACCAGGAAACAGAGTTGAGCCTGGCTCATGACCCCCAGGCCAGTGCTCATTCCAGGAGAGACAGAGGTGCAAGGCAACCGCAAGGGCTCAGAGTCCTGGACCCCACCTTCTTAGCCCACTTGAAATCCATTCTCCTGCTTTTGGGATCCTGGGGTTTTGGCAAGAGTAGCGGTGGTGGTCAGGGTGAGGGGATAAGGACTGTTTGGCTGGAGGGTGGAAGGACAGCAGTGAAGCAGTTAACCTTCACCTTGGCCCCTGCCAAGCCCCCAGCTGTTTTTGCCCTTGGTGTGCTGGGTGATTTATTGGAAACATCTGTTTGGAGATGAATGCCCTGGCCCTGGGCTCCATGGGGGCCTCAGAGCAGCCCCTCTCTCTCTTCTCTTCCACCCCAGCTTCCCTGCCCTGTGCTGCCTCTGTGGGGTGGCTGGCAGAATAAGTCTCCTGGAGCGACCCTGGAGGTCTGGGTGAGGGGGAGAGACCCTTGGTGGGGGATCCCCGAGGCCAGGAACTCCTGAGTCCCCATTCCAGGGTGAGGGTCCAAACTTCAGCTTCACCAGTGGGTCCAGGGAAGCTGGCCCTGGGCAACCCCCGAAAGCACCCAGTCCCTCTCCTTACCTCAGGTTTGGTCACCTGGATGACATGGTTCTGTTTGCAAGAGAGGGGGCCGTGTGTGTGTGTGTGTGTGTGTGTGTGTGTGTGTGTTTGGGGGAGGGGGCTGAGAAGGTGACATGGAGAGGTGGGCCCTCCTTGTCTGGGCCCCCTCAGCCACTCAGAGCTGTTGGCTCCTGGGTGGGACCCTCTGTAAATGCACAAATGTTGAGCCCTTCTATCTCTTAGGCACCAGGGTGTGGGTCCCTGGCTCCCTCCAGGCCAGGCCTCTGGGTTTGTATTGTAGTAGGAGGAGGTATGGCGGGGAGGGGGCCCTGGAGGCTGAGGAGAGGAGAAGGCAGCCTCACTGCTTCCCCTGAGAGGGCTGCGCCTTCTACGGAATGGTTGTAGTGACCTCCCATCATGGAGCACTTCCTGCTTGCCAGCCCCCCTTCTAAGCGCTCCACAAGCCATTCTCTCACGAAGCCTCTCAGTTTCTCCCTGGGGTGGTATCCACCTTTCACAGATGAGGAAACTGAGTCCCAGAGAAGTACAGGAACATGCCCAAGGTCCCACAGCTGGAAAGAGTCAGATGTGGCCCCAGCCAGGAGGCCAATGGCTGGGACCCAGAGTGCAGAGCGGGGCAGAGGCTAGGACACAAAGGACTGCGGACGGAGCTGCTGCTATCACAGCCATCCCTCGTCCTAGAACTCATACCTTATACATTTGGGCTGTTGTTAGGTCCAACAGCGTGCCAAGAGCTTTCTGTGGAGTAGCTTCTTCACGCATCTCGATAGGTCTACTGTCATTGGCCCCATTTCACAGGTGACAAAAAAACAGAGGCCAAGTTTCCCCAGTTAGGAAGTGGAGCAGGGAGGGGTTGGAGGTTGGGAGAAAGGAGCTGAGGCCCAGGTGGGGAGTCAGGAGAGGATGGGAGACAGTGCTCTGGAGAAGCTCCATACCGGGAACCTTTGGCCCTGAGGTGTGGCTGGTGCCTTCATCTGGGTAAACAGGGGTAAGGCCACGGGAAGCAGCCAGGCCTGAATCATCCCACTCTCCTCTTGGCCCCACGGTGGGAAACCAGCCTGAGTCCTTGTCCAGCTTCTGTGCCCCCTGCCCTGATGCCTAAACATGGGCACAGTGACCAGAGGGTGGGAGTGTGTGGTGAGCTGAGGGCGCTGGGAGGTTCGGATAGACACAGAGCTTGCCTGTGGCCATGGCCGTGGGGGTGGCCGTGGGGGCTGAGTCACAGAGCAAACACTCAGGCCCACAGACACAGAGGTGTCTGTCCAGCTCCCAGCCAGGCCCCCTCCTCTGTGGCAACGGCGCTGACCTCTTTCTCTCAATTCGGCTGGTGGGTGTGTCTAGAAGAGGCTGAGGGCAGTGTGCTAGCAGGATTTAGTAACCCTGACTTCCAGGGAGTCCAACTTAGCCCCAGATGCCCTGGCTGAAGGCGGCTCCCTGCTGAGCCATGCCAGCTGAGGAGGCAGGCACAGGAAAGAGCGCTGTGCCAGGAGACCTGAGTTCCCCAACTGTGTCTAGGCTGAGTGGTGCTGCGTGCCTTAGTTTCCTCATCTGTAAAATGGGCTTGGCACTTGCTGTCCTGTTGCCTCACTACAGGCTGGTCTGAAGAGTCTGTGAGATCATTCAGGGAAAGAAAGTTGGAAAGTGCAAATGTATCTCTAGATTTGGTAGATCTTATTAATTTCAGACGGCTCTGGCTGCCCCCTCCCCTGCTCCTGAGGGGGATGGAGGAGAGTTCTCTCCCTCCTAGGACCTCCTTGGAGGCCTTAAGCCAAGACTGGGAATAGGCTCCTTTCTGCTGAGAGTAACCCGGGACTGCTCTCTTTCCTTTTCACCCTCGACACCCTGGAGGGTGGGGCTGTGGTGGGGTCTGGCTCCTGGCCCTCAGCACCCCCAGATCTCTTCCTCCTTTCATATGGTCCCGCGCCCTCTGCTATTGAACCGTATTGCCTGGAGCCTGTCCACCCTCCTTGTGAACTAATGTTATACTGATCATTTTGTACGTGGAGGTCTCTTTCCTAGACAAAAAGGATGGTGACCGTGACCTACACCTTTCTGTTGCCCACGCTTCAAGGTTCTGGCCCAGTGCTAGGCTCCCATGGGCACCCACTGCATGTCCACCAGCCCAAGGGATAGTATTCCCTGGTGCGACATCTACATGTTGCCACTCCCATCCCCTGACCCCAAGGACTCACGTGTCACAGCTTCTGTGGGGACATCGAGGTCAGTACTGTCCAGGGGCTGAGGGGCCCCAGGGCCATTGCCTTGGGGCATGGGGGGTGCCGCTTCCTCCAGGGAGCCTTCCTCTAGCGCTGTCTCCACAGGGTGAGTGGATCCGGTTACTACCTCTAGCCCAGGCAGGAGGGGTGGGATCTGGGCTAGAGAAAAAGCACAAGACCAAGATATATTTTCCCAGAGCCCTCCTGTCTCCCCAGCCCTGGTCCCCTTCTGGCAGCCCAGAATGCCATGAGCCCTCATTCTCTGCCTCTCTGTACCAGCTACCCAGCCTTTACCCTATCTGGCAATGGTGCCAGGCTCCAAAGTGGAAAACTCCCAAAAGGCAAGGCAGGAGTGCTCAAGGGTGTGTGTGTATATGTGTGGATATGCGTGCACACACTTGCGTCTGTATGGTTGTCAAGGACAGGGGCTGGAGGTGGGCAGTAGAAAGGGACGTGAAGAGAAGCACGGTGCAGGAAAGGACAGAGATGGCAGTGATGGAGGGGCAGGGACAGGCATCCAGAGTGACAGGGAGAGGGAAAGAATCAATGGGACAGTGAAAGGCAGAAGCAGAGAAAGCAAGCATCAGAAGGCGGGGTTGGGCACCAAAGGATGGAGCCCCCAGGAACCCAGGGACACACAGCCTGGGATGTGAGGGAGACTCAGCAGAAAGTCAGTGAGGGGGAGGCAGGGAAGGATGGGGTCAGGAGCAGAGGCAACAGAGACGAGAGTGCGGTGCAGGCAAGGGTGAGACGGACAGACAGGTCAGAGAGAGGATGACAGTGGGAGAGTCGAGACCTGGGGTGAGGAGAAGGATGGGCCTGAGGCGGACGGCCAGGCAGGAAGAGAGGCAGGGAGCCGGCCCAAGAGGCTGGGAAGAGGCGGACCGCAGCCACATGTAATTACAGTGACCAGCGCGGCCCCTCTGCGCAGGGTGGGCGGAAGGCAGAAATGGAGCCACCGTCAAAACCCCAGCTCCTGAGGCAGCAGGACTAGGGCCCCCCTGGGCCCAGGGGAAGAGGAGGGGGATGGGAGGTGATGGAGGGAGGCAGAAAGGGGCCTGAGCTCCCATCCCTCAGTGCCACCAGGGCTGTAGGAAGGCCTGAGGGTAAGCAGGAAGGGTGAGCTCAGGGGGCCGGGGCCCGGGGCCCGGCCGGCAATTACATGGTGCGTGGTGCAACCTGAGCCTCTCATCAGACCCCCAGTTGTGCAGTCAGGGAGGACGAGGGCTTCGAGGGGGTGCCCCACCACATGCCATGTTGGGAGTGGGGGAGACACAGAAATGAGAGACTCAGAGAGACACAGAGACCACAAGGGCACAGGGAGAGGAGAGCCACAGGCAGACAGAGAAGGACAGAGAAAGAAAGGAAAGGGCAGGAACCCAGAGACTAAATGTTCACCACCCGCCTGTGCACACCACACAAAATGACCGAAAGAGACACACCCAGGGCGACGAGAGATAGACAAAGACTAGTCTTGGAAATAGAAACCGACTCAGTCACAGAGAACACAGGGGCCTCCACACACTGGCCGTGTCTGAGCTGTCTCCAAACGAGGCCCAGCCAGGACAGGAGGCAGGAAGCCCCCATCCGGGGAGCCAGTGAGGGTGGGGCAGGCAGGTCTGGGCACTGGGAGCAGCCTGAGGGGAGGGGACCAGGCAGGGGCTCAGCTGCCCCACCTCCAGGGGGGCACTGAGCAATCCTTGTTCCAAAGATTCCCATCCTCCATGGCCAGGAGGACCAGGCCCTAGGGGACCCAGACAGGTAGCACAGAGACAGCAGGCCCAAGGACGTGCTCACACCTGCCTGGGAAAACAACAGGTCGTTTTGGAAGACAGGAGCTGGGGTGGGAGAGGGACCCTGGGCTCCTGCAAGCTCTGGGGCAGGGGGTGGCCGAGTTACAGGTGGGCACCCCTCCCGGTGACCCCAGCTGCTCCGGGGAGGGAGATGTGGGCTCCATCCAGCCCCCATCCACTCTTGGGGCCAGTTGAGAGCCCCCTCACTCCTGGGTTCATGAGACAGGAGTCAGATGGCTTTTCGAAGATCACAGGGCTGCAGCAAGGAGAGCAGGGGTGCTGAGGTGACACGAAGGAGAGAGGGAGGAGCGATGCCTGCTGGATGGTACCTCTCCCAGCCCTAAGCCTGGGCTACAGCTCAGCCGGGGCTCCTGGGGGCTAAGGGCAAGCTGGCATGAAGATTGAGGCTCAGAGCTTGGTCCTGATTTCTAGGAAGGGCCCTACCCAGTTCCAGCCTCTGGTCCTAGAGGCACCGTGCTGTGGCCCTGATGGGCAGTGTGGTCTCTCCTGTGTGGTGTGATGAAAAAGGCCTGAGCGAGGAGCTGGAAGGTCCAAGCCCTGGCTTTTACCAGTAGCCAGTGTGGGCAAGTTACCAGGACTCTGTGCGTGTAAAGGGTGGTGGTGGGGCGCCTGGGTGGCTCGGTTGTTAAGCGTCTGCCTTCGGCTCAGGTTATGATCCCAGGGTCCTGGGATTGAGTCCCGCATCAGGCTCCCTGCTCAGCAGAGAGCCTGCTTCTCCCTCTTCCTCTGCCTGCTGCTCCCCCTGCTTGTGCTCACTCTCTCTCTGTGTCAAATAAATAAAAACTTAAAAAAAAAAAAAGGTTGGTGGCCTTCATGCTTATCCCTCAGGGTTTCCAAGAGTAAATGAAGTATGCAGGGGGCCATTCATGAACCTTCCCATCCACCAACCCTCCTTTCCTCCCTTCCCCCCTCCCTCCTTCCCTCCCTTCCTGTGCTGTTTGGTTTAACATTTATGAAGCAGCTATGATGTATGTTGCAATGTGTCAAGTGCTGGGTAGACCGAAATGAGGAAGAGGAGGTCAGTGTCCCAGGAGTCGTCTGTGGGGGGTGGAGGGGCAGTCACATACACTGAGGGGCAAGAGGCACGCTGGGCTGTGGAGGCACAGACCTGGGGCACTCATCCCAGGGGTGCGCATGCACGTGCATGTGCATGTGCGTGTGTCTGGGAGGCTTCCTGGAGAAGGTGGTGCCCACACTGGGTCAGCAAAGAAGGGGGAAAGGACTTTTCCAGAAGAGCAGCAGGAGCCAACCCCCCAGGGTGGGTGGCTGCGTGTGAGCAAGGGGAGCTGAAGCCCAGCCGTTTGGTGGTGTTGAGGCTGGGGAGCCTAGAGAACTGGGGCCTCGTGGTGGCTTCCCAGGTTCCCTCTTGAGGTCCCTGGGGTGCATGGGGATGACACCATCGGTCCTGTAGTAGAAGGAGCCAGGATTGCAGCTCTCCTGGCCCCCGTCCACAGTTGGAGAGGGATGAAGGTGAGCAGAGGGCTTAAGGAGACCAGTCCTGATCTCCGCCCTCCTCCCCGAGTGTCGACACTCTCTGGCAGCCTCTCCTTGTAGGTCACCTACAGGGCTGGTGACCTTGAGGCCTTGCGAACAAGGAGACAGCCCAGACCAAGTCCCAAGGAGGCCCTCCTGCAGGGAACCTGCTGTTCTAGGGTGAGCCTCGCACCTCGGGAGGGCATCAGGGAGGAAGGACAATCCAGTCCAGTCATTTTGACCTGGAAACATAGAGACACGGGTCTCTTGGAGCCAGGAGGTGACCCAGCAGATGCTGGACAGAAGAGGAACCTGTGCTGACTGGGCAGAGACACGGAAGCAGAATGAGAAGGCATTAAGAAGTGGTGGGAAGAGCGGAGCTCTGAACGAGGGATACTATCCGGAGGGCCCGGTGCCAAAAGACAGCTCTCCCTAGAAGCACACAGAGCAGAAAAGTTGGACAACAGGTGGAGCTCCAGGCCTCAACCATCAAGAGACCAAAGGAGCCCCACTTTCCTTCCTGAGACCATGAGCCCCCACCGTTTAGCCACAGAGGTGAGAACATCTCGGTGGAGAAGCTCCCAGAGGATAGAGATGTGGAGAGGGCTGGAAGCAAGTTGTGGCCAGCAAAGGCCAAGGGCTCTGCTATGCATGTGCAGTTCATGTGTGGCATAAAGGTGCCTGCCCCCGATCAGGGCCCCAACCTCCCCGGGGGTGCCATCTACCCGCCCAGCCACATCCCTGCTCCGTCTGACCAGAGGGCCACATTTGTCTAATGTGCACAGGGGGTCACACATGCCAGTGGTGTCTCTGGGCCGAAGCCCTGGTCCCGCGCTTCTTTCTAGGGTCTCCATCTGCAAGAGGGGAATGTAGAAAGGCAGCAGCCACTTTGCCTCGATGCACTTTCTTCCCTAACATGGGATAGGTTTGGAGCCAATACCCTGAGTTCTGGAAAGATCTCCCAGGAGGGAGTGGAAACGTGCTGTTTAAGTCCATAAGCCAGGAGCGCCTGGGTGGCTTAGGCGGTTAAGCTTCTGCCTTCAGCTCAGATCACAATCTCCCGGTCCTGGGATTGAGTCCCGCGTTTTGTCTCGTCGTGGAAGGTGGGGGTAAATATCCCTGCTCAGCGGGGAGTCTGCTTCTCCCTCACTCTCTCCCTCTGCCTTTCTCCCTGTTTGTGCTCAGTCTCTCACGCTCTCTCTAAAGCAAATAAATAGATAAATAAATAAATAAATAAATAAAATAAAATCTTAAAAAAAATAAACTCAGGGGCACCTGGGTGGCTCAGTGGGTTAAGCCTCTGCCTTCGGCTCAGGTCATGATCCCCAGGTCCTGGGATCAAGTCCCGCATCGGGCTCTCTGCTCAGCGGGGAGCCTGCTTCCTCCTCTCTCTCTCTGCCTGCCTCTCTGCCTACTTGTGATCTGTCTGTCAAATAAATAAATAAAATCTAAAAATACCCCCAAAAACTCAGAAGCCCAAGAGGGAAGGCCAAGAGACTCACAACTTGGGCAGGAGCCTTTTGGCTGCCTGCTGTCCACCAACATGAGGGGTGCTCCTGGGCCGAGGAATGGGGGGTCCTCTTCCAGGTGGGATGGGTTCACCCCAAGCCTGGAAAGTGCCCACAGGACCTTTGTTCTGGAGCTCCAGTCTCTAGTCGCCCAGGCCCAGACCTCTCCCTTGTCTTGTAGACAGTGGATCCAAGCTTCCCCCGGGAGCTGTGACCACCTCTGGAGAGATCCAAGATCTCTCTGCTCAGAGAGTAGTGACTAGAACCCCACACTCCAGTCTCTCCTTGGCCTGGCATTCAAGGTGTCAGTCTACATCTTTAGCCCGATGAATGGGGAGGGAATCTGTGTTCTAGGCAGCCTCACCATTCCATGGCCCCAGGTCACTACTGGGCCTTCTGACCAATCCACCCATGCTTCTGTTGTTCCTCTTAACCAGAAGGTTCTAACCCTCTTCTCTCCCACTCCCCAAATCCAACCTATCCTTCAGGGTCTAGCTCCAGCTTGCCCTCTTCCTCTAGCAAGCCTTCCCTTGATACTCAAGCCAACAGTCCCTCTTCGGAGTGGTCCATCGACTGAGAACTTGGCACCCACTTAGCATGCTCTTGTTACTGAGACCTTGGTAGTGAAATCCCGGCCCCTCAGCCAAATTGCAGCCCTCCCTAGCTCGATCTCTTGGGGTGGTGGCACGATTCACCCCTGCACCCACAGTGGGCACTCAGCGAGTGTCTGTTGCTAAGGACAGAATCTTGGAACTGGAAATGCCCCAGGTCAGGGGCAGAGGAGAGAACAAGGGGGTGAGGACTCGGGGTGGCTTTTGGCTCCAAACCCCAAGGAGGTGAGAATTTGATCTCATTGGATGCATCCTTGTGATACACCAGTCCCTGCACTAGGCTGAGGACTCAAGAGGGCCAGAGCTGGCCAGTTAGGCTGGGTTGGGTTGGTTTTATTTTAGGTCTGAAGGCTCCAATTCCCCAGGAAATTCAATTTAGAACCAAGAGCAGGAATGTGACGCCTCAGTGCTGGACAGAAATCTGCTGTGGCTTAGGGAGCCAGGCTCTCCCCGGCTTGCAGGGGTGGGTGGGGAGGAGGCACTGGGGGGAGCCGAAGGTGTGGGGGCGTGGCCACCTGCCCCAATCAGGGGTGCCCTGAGTCTCCTTGCACCCTGTCTGCATCTTGGGCAGCTGAGGGCGGGGGTGACTTGCTCCCTGGCTGTCCTACCAGCCAGGCCCCCAGGGGCAGCGCTCAGCAGGGAGTGTGGGGGATTCTGGTCTCCGCTTCAGGCGTCTGTGGGGTTTTGGCTGGGTCTCCTGCGGTTTGGGCTTCCTGGGCAGCAGGGCTCATTCTCCCAAGGCGGCAGAGCCAGGCCTCCTCGAGTTATGAAAGCCACATTGTCTGGCCCAGCCCAGGCTGGGGAGGGGGCTCTCTGGGCCACTGGAGGATGGGAGGGGGCGCCTCAAGTTCCGGCCTAGGGCTTTACCCCTCCAGGTGGCCCACCCTGCCCCAGCAAGTGGAGTCCCTCTTCTCCCTGCTGGGGCTCAGAATGGGTCACTCGGGGCAGCAGATCTTGCAAGGAGGTAGTGGGGGAGAGAGCAGAGGAAGAGGATGAGTGGAGAAAGAAGGCAGAGCAAAGGGAAAGGGTGGGAGAGGAGAGGCCCAGACAGCGAGGAGGGGTGAGAGAGGCCAAAAGGGAGAGAGGTTCCCAGACACAGAGAAAGATCCTTGCCGGTCCCGCCCCAACCTCTCTCTCCAGGCTGAAGGAGTCCACTTCTTGGAGGAGCTCATCCTCCAGAAGTCTCTGCTCCAGGGGCCCCACCAAGAGGAGAGAATCTGAGGCTAGCGGGGATACTCAGCAGACACATTAGTCTGGCCAGCCATCTCCCACTTGTCCTCGCTTTGCTGTAGGAGATGCCCCACCGGGCTGGGGCTGGTTGTGCAGCAGGTAGACCTGGGGAGCCGACAGCCTCTCCAACAGGCACACAGGCCCAATGGGCAGATGTGCAGACAGAAGCCAGAAAGGGGAAGCTACTTGTTCGAGTTCATGCAGGGAGTTAATGTCAGAGGTCCAGGACTGGACCTTCTTATTCAGAGACTCAAAGAGGGAAGAAAGGGAGAGTGAGGGTGGGTGAGAGGAAGGCAGAAGACTGAGACTAACCTGCTGGGACTGAAGTCCTGAAATCTGGGCCTAGACTCCTGCTCTCCACCCAGCTGCTCCTGGACAAATCCCAGCTGCTCCTGACTTCTCCCTGGCACTGTGGGCCACTGTGAGCCTCAGCCTTCATGGGCACAGTCAGGAGAATAGACTGAGAGCCACAGCCCCAGAGTGCCTATCCTATACCCCTCAGGGAGTCACAAAGCCTTCCAGGGTTGGGAGGCTCCTGCAGAAATCCCAGTGGGGTTAAAGACCCTGCGAATTGGGGGTAGGGGCATTTCACTCCGGCTGTGGGCGGTTGGTTGGAGTGAGTGTGCGTGTGTGTGTGTGTGTGTGTGTATGTCTGGGAGGGAGGACACGCGCCTGCAGGGTGGGGGCAGCAACAGGCCAGGCCCGGGTGGGGAGGAAGAGGAGGGAGACAAGATGGCAAGGAGGGGAGGGGCCAGGTCCTGGAGCTGCTTTCAGCGGACAAAAGTTTTCGGGAAGCGCTAGGCTCTCCTTGGGTTGGGGGAAGGGAAGGAGAGAAACTCAGACACCCCAGCCTCGTCTGAGGCCCCCATAAATATTTACACACTGGGCAGAAACGGTTGGGACACAAATCCCAGACGGACAGACACCGCGGTGTGTGTGTGTGTGTGTCTGGTGTTGGGAGTGGGGGTAGATGGAGCCAATTTGGCAGAGCCGCTGTCTCCATTCGGCCCTGCCCCCATCACCCCAGCCCTCCACTCTCCTTGGACCTAGTCCCCGATACCCAGTCTCCTCATCCCCACCTCCATCCAAGCTCCCCAGAACAGTCTCCCCGCGTCTCAGGGAGGAAGAGTGAGAATTAGCAAATCCCCCCATCAACTCCCCCAACCCCCATTCCCTCCCCACCCCCAGCCCGGCCCAGCTGGGCCGCCTGCCCCGCTCCCTTCCAGCCTCGTTCTCCATCCGCGGTCCTACCTGGGCCCGGGGCTGCGCTGGGGGCTCCATGGAGCGCGTCGCAATGAGGGGGGCGCTGGCCACTCACCTGGGACATCGGCCCGGGACCTGCCAAAAAGAGGGCTCAGCGGGCGGGGCCGACCTTCCCCTCGCGCGAGCTGGGGAGAGGGAGACGCGCAGGGGGTGATTCGGCCGCAGACCCGCGCCTCTCCACTTTCCAGCGCGGCCACCGACCAACTTACTCGTGCAAGCTGCACGCTACTGGCTCGGCCCGCGGGGATCACTGCGCTGGGGCTGCCATGCGCGCCTGCGGAGGGCGCCCCAGCCGAGGGGCTGCTAGGCTCCCCGCCGCTCGCCCCGCGCCCCCTCCCCTCTCACTCGCTCCTTTCTCCCATTTCGGCGCCAGCTCGCGCCGCTCGCCCCCTTCCTTCCTTCTCTCTCTCCGGCCCCCTCGCTCCTCCCCCGCTCGCCTCTCCCTTCCCTCTTCCCAGGCCCACCCTCTCCCCGCCCCCTCCTCGCCTTTCCCGTCGCCCCCTCCTCCCTTCCCTCCCCCCTCCCCCCCCCCCCCCCCCCGTCCCTTCCAGCGACTGGATCGGCGCTGCCTGGGCCGGACACGTCTGTCCGCTGGGACGCCGCAGCCCGAGCCCCCACAGGAAGCCGACTCCGCGCGTTTCCTCCGCGACCTCGGAGCTGGGCCCCTGTCTCCCCAAATCTCTGCTCCGCCCAGGCCCAGCGTCCCGAGGGGCCGCCCGAGGAGCTGCGCTTTCGCCTTCTCCTGCTCTAAACTCTGCAAAAGTTTGCGGAGAATCAGGAGAATGAGAGAGAGAAACCTCTCTGACCACAGCCACCTCGAGCCAATTGTCTGAATAATTGTGGCCCCAAATCTCGTAGTCCTAAAGACAGGAGTGATCAAGGTCTTCGGGCACCCTTCGCCCACCCTGTCGTTCTCCGCCCTGGGCGGGGGTCTCACAGACCTCGTGCCCACCCCGCCTGAAGCTGTCCCTCCGGGAAATCCGGTTAGTGACCATCTAGCCTCCCGCGTCCTGCAGCAGCCCCGAGCATCCTTAATCCCCCCAGCCCTGCCAGCTGTTCGTGGGAATTCGTGTCAGAAGACCAACTTTGGAGGCAAAGAGAGGTTCTCCGAGTTCAGCCCTTCTTTTGGCTCCAGACCGGAATCCGAGGCCTTCCAAGTTGCGGGTGCTCGGGGAAGGAGGAGAGAAGGGGCTCCTCCAGGCAGGGACAGCCCGACGGCACATCTGGAATTGTGAGCTGGTTCCCTCCTCGGGGCCGTGGGGACAGGGAGGAGCCGCCTTCAGGCAGCCCGAGGGGCGAGGACCCTCAACGTGACCCCGGGGTCAGGTCCCCGAGAATGGGGGAGGGCTTGAAGCCTGCGCCCCAACGGCTGGTGCTGGGCGCGCCTGTGGGATGGTCCTCAGGTGGGGCCGCCGCTAGGGTGCCAGCGTCTCGGCCACACTTGACCCGGGCCGCCTCAAAGCCGAGTCTGGGCGCCCCACCACGCCGGCCAGTGAGCAATTAGGGAGGCGGCGGCGGCGCCGGCGCCAGGCCAGTTCCCCAAGTCCCGCCTTCCAGCCCAGGCCCGAAGCAGGGGGCTGGGACACGGGGGGCCGAGTGAGGGACTCGGGGCCTCTCCTTGGCCTCCTCCAGCCCCCGCGGTCGCTACTTACGCCGCTCCAAGGCGCCTGCGGCGCCGTCGTGGCCAGGACCGCCGTGGCCCCACGGCTTTCTCCGCGCTCTCGCTACCCGTGGCCGCGGACCTGCGAGGAGCCCAGGTGGCTGCGGCCGGAAGGGGGGCTCCCGGGCCAGGAGGCGGGGTCCCGCTCCCAGGGCCCGGCTGCCTGCTGCGGGGCCCGGGCCTGACGCCCCGGGAGCCAGCCCCGATCTGGTTGCTGTCTGAGAGCTCTGGAGAGCAGAGTGGACGCCCCCTTCCTGGCAAGGGCTGAGTCACCAGGACGCACCCGCGCCGGGGCTCAGAGACTGCTGCATTCTTACCGGCTTACCTGGGCCTGCGGCAGGGGCCTCGCCCTCCTCCAAGGGGGGCGGGGAACGTCGTCTCTGGGGCAGCTCCCCTTTCTCTTTCTGTTCTCTCTGGCATATATGGCCCCCTCCCCAACCACAGACCCTAGCGATGCACCCCTTCTCAATCTTTATCCCCGCCCTTAAACTCTGGATCAGCTCAGTCTCTCATCCTTACTGTAAGTTGCCTGCTTGAGCTCAAAGTCCGAGGAATCTAGCCCAGTCCTAATTATTATGTTTGGTTTGTTGGAAATGTAAAATACGCCTTAAATTGAATACCACACACCGTTTTACAGGTGCACTCAGTTTGTGAAAAATCAGCAAAGTGAACATTTAAGGCACACGTGCTTTTTTTGTATGCCTATTATGCTTGAATAAAAAGCTTTAAAAAATCAACATTCCAGGACAGAGCCCCGTAGGATGTGATGGCCAGGTGGTGGCCTCCTCAGGGCAAGGAACAACAGTTCATGTTCCAGCCCCACCGCCCTCTTGCTTCCCTGGAGAAGTCTGTTCATCTCTCTGAGCCTCAGGAGGGATGAATATTGGGGCCCTGGGTGTGGAAATCAATCCTTTCACTGTTACCCAGGGCCAGGACTAGGGTGAGGTAAATGGGGCACTTGCCTAGGAAGCAAAATTTAGAAGGGTGCCCGGATGTATAATGCTTTAATCCAATATTTCAGTATTAAAAAAAAAAAAACACCAACAAATCAGCAAATTACAGCCCTGCCTGTTACCTGCCTATTTTTAGAAATAAAGTTTTACTGAAACCAGGGCTGGGGTTAGCGTGAAACCAGTGAAACAGGGTCATGCAAGTGCAGGGCTAGGTCCTGTGTTGATTTAAAATGTTCGCCATTAGTGCATTGTGGATTTTTTGCATTAATTTTGATTTTTAGACATATTGCAGGAAAATATTGTTTATCTTCATTACTGTGCACCTGAGCCAAGCGTGTCAATCACTCTAGGCCTTGTACACCACTCTTCCTGAAGCATCTGGCTAGGACCCCAGGGTAAATGAGCGGAGGTTGAACTTGCCCCTTCCACTGACACACGCCACCAGGTGGGCTCTGCTCCCCAGCCCAGGCCTAACTTTCCCGGGGCCCACTGATCAGTTCAGAGTATTAAATGCCAAGTCCTTACAGTGGCCTCTGGCCTCCCTTAGATGGGTTCTTCCCACCTTCACCCCCATCTCTCTCGTTCATTCCCTTCCAGGCTCCCTGCTTCCTGGGTTTGTTTTTCTACTTGCCTCATGTGGTTGCCTCAGGGCCTTTGCTCTTGCTCTTCTTTCTGCTCAGAACGTCTTCCCCTAGATCTTCCTATGGCTCCCTTCCTCATTTCCGCATTTCTTCTGCTTGCATCACCTTCTCAGAGAGGCCATCCCAGACCCCTCACTGTCCCCTCACACCACTAATCTTCTCAGACCTTTCACCCTGTTTTCTATTACATTTGCTTGTTTATTGGCAGAAGGAAGCTCCAGGAGAGAGGGGACTCTGCCTTGTCTGCTGGTGTGTTCCCTAGAATCGTGTTTGCTCCAGACTTTCAGTAGACAGTTCCAGTTTCACAAGAGGCCTGAGGGGATAGGGACTAATGCAAGTCACACAGTGAGTGAGTGAGTGAGTGAGTGAGTGAATGGCAACATTTTACTAAATCCCGTTTCCAGACTCCCAAACCAGTGCTCTTTCCAGCCTCCTGGGGCTTATCCTAATCCCCTCCCCCCAGAACCCTCCCGGGTGACAGTGACCCTGCACAGCTCTCCCTTATGGTCTTGCATACACAATGCACTCCTAAGCCTGGCCTGGCTCCAGCCCCTGGTGTCCACCCTTTCCCAGGGTCCAGCAGGCGTGCACGATTCTTCCTGGCTTCCTGTCTCTGGCACAGGGCCCGTCGGGAGCGGCTGGGCTGGGTTCTGCAGCTGGACCACAGCTGTGGTCTCTGCCATGCCCGGGAGAATGGGGGACAGGACATTATGGCGCAACCTCTCAGCAGAGGGCTGTGTAGAAGGGGATGTGTTTGTGTATAGTGGGAGAGGCTGCTGGATGGGAGCTGAGAACCTCCAGCTCCCCTCCCTGACTCCTTCCCTGAGGGGCACTGTGTGGGGAATGGGGCTCTACTCCCCCCACCTTTCCTGAAAGAAATGGCATGTGACAGAATAAGGGGAGTTCATCCCCCTGGGCTGGTTTTATCCCTCTCTTCTACTCTTGGTGCTATGTCACATTCAGTAAACATAAGTTGGGCATGTTCTCTAGGCCAGCCTCCCTGCTAGACATTTCTGGATTTGTTGCTTCCTTGAAAATCCACACGGTCTGGATAGTTATTAGACCCATTTTACAGATGAGGGAACTGAGGCCCGGGTAAAGCGACTTACTCCTGGCCACACAACTAGCAGTAGATGCAGCTGGGGCTTGTGCCACGTTTTCTGAGGCCACGAGCAGTGCTCATTCCAATTCCTGACACAGCATTTAGCACATGGAGGGATCTGTGACATTCTTCCTAAGGTGTCACTGCCTCCAAGCTGCTTGCTGAACCTGGAGACATGGCACTCTGCTGCCCACCTCTGTCTCATTGGTTCACTGGGGATAGCAGGCACGTGGCAGAGTAGAAATGAGTTGGTTTGGTGTCGTGGAACCCCACCTCGTCCACATCCTTGTTCAGTCACTTCTGCCTAGCAATGTGATCTTGGGCAAATCACTTGAACTTTCTGGGTGGCCCATTCTGGAAGGAGAGTTCCTACCTCTCAGCAGGGGGAGGGATTAAGTGAGGCCCTGGTACAACATGGCTGTCTCTCAGTAGATGTTCACAGTCTTGCCCATACTTCTCTCCTCCATGCTTACCCAGCAGCAGGTGAGGGGAGCTTCCGATGGCACTGTGTCTGTGGTTCTGAGTATGACATGGTGCTTCCCTTACGACAGGCACAACAAACAGCGCTTTGCATTAATTCACCAATTCAATATTCACAGTAGGATGGGGCGCCTGGGTGGCTCAGTGGGTTAAAGCCTCTGCCTTCCGCTCCGGTCATGATCCCAGACTCCTGGGATCAAGCCCCACCTCAGGCTCTCTGCTCAGCAGGGAGCCTGCTTCCCTTCCTCTCTCTCTGCCTGCCTCTCTGCCTACTTGTGATCTCTGTCAAATAAATACATAAAATCTTTAAAAAAAAAACAACAACTGAGATCAATATTCACAGTAGGAAGTGTCGAGTAATACTAAATACTGATATTTCTCCCATTTCACAGATAATGAAACCAAAACACAGAGGGGTTGCGCAACTTGCTCCAGGCCCGCTGCCCTCCATGGGGTGCCATCTTCCCTGGGAGAAAGGAGGTGGCTCAGGTCATCCCTGGTCCTTCACTCCGATACAGGACCTCTTCCCATTCATCCAGTGATAAGTGGTAAGTTAGTAAACTCTGGGCTGTTATTCACATATAAATGTCCTCTTACTGTGGCCTCCAAACTCTTTTTTTTTTAATTTTTAGTAATTCAACTTTAAAGCAATTATAAATGAACCTGTTAAAATTTTCTGGACAGTGCCAGAATTTGGATTTTTTTTTTAAATAGTTTTTAGAGGGGTGCCAGGGTGACTCAGTCGTTAAGCGTCTGCCTTCGGCTCAGGTCGTGATCCCAGGGTCTTGGGATTGAGTCCAGTGTCAGACTCCCTGCCCAGCAGGAAGCCTGCTTCTCCCTCTCCCACTCCTATGCTTGTGTTCCCTCTCTCACTGTCTCTCTCTCCCTGTCAAGTAAATATCTAAAATCTTAAAAAAAAAAAAAAAGAAAGAAAAAAGAGGGCGCCTGTGTGGCTCAGTGGGTTAAGCCTCTGCCTTCAGCTCAGGTCATAATCTCAGGGTCCTGGGATCAAGGCCCGCATCGGGCTCTCTGCTCAGTGGGGAGCCTGCTTCCACCTCTCTCTCTGCCTGCCTCTCTGCCTACCTGTGACCTTTCTCTCTTTGTCAAATAAATAAAATAAAATCTTAAAAAAAAAAGAATGTCATGTAGTTGGAAACATATAGTTTGTAGACTTTTCAAATTAGCTTCCTTCACGTGGTAACGTGTATGTAATGTTCTTCCGTGTCTCTTCATGGTTTGCTAGCTCATTTCTCTTTAGTATTGAATAATGTTCCATTGTCTGGATGTACCACAGTTTATTTTCCTCACTCACCTCCTGAAGGACATCTTGATTGCTTCCGTGCTTTGGTAATTAAAAATAAAGACGTTATAAACATTCATGGGCAGGTGGACATAAACAACTCATTTGGGTAAATACCAAGGAATGTGATTGCTACATCATATGGTAAAGAGTATTTTAGTTCTGCAAGAAACTACCAAACTGTCTTCTAAAGTGGCTGTACCATTTTGCATTCCCACCAGCAATGAATGAGAGTTCCTGTTTCTCCACATCCTCGCCAGCATTTGGTGTTTTCAGTGTCTTGGATTTTTGCCATTCTAACAGGTATTGGACAGACTCATGGACCAGATGTGTACCGGTATTTCCTCGCTGCTTTCACTTACACTTCCCTACTGACATAGGATGTGGAGTATCTTTTTGTATGCTTGCTTGCCATCTGTAGATCTTTCTCAGTGAGGCGTCTGTTCAGATCTTTTGCCCATATTTTGATTGGGTGTTTTATTTTCTTATTATTGATTTTAAAGAGCTCTTTGTATTTTGGAGAGCAGTCCTTTAGTCCTTTATGTGTTTTGCAAATATTTTCTCCCAGTTTATGGCTTGCCTTCTCATTCTTTTTTTTTTTTTTTTAAGATTTTATTTATTTGACAGAGAGAGACACAGAAAGAGAAGGAACACAAGCAGGGGGAGTGGGAGAAGGAGAAGCAGGCTTCCGGCTGAGCAGAGAGCCCGATGCGGGGCTCGATCCTAGGACCCCAGGATCATGACCTGAGCCGAAGGCAGACGCTTAACAACTGAGCCACCCAGGTGCCCCGCCTTCTCATTCTTTAAAAGTGTCTTTGGCAGAGCAGAAGTTTTTAACTATAATGAAGTCCCGCTCATCAATGATATCTTCTTGACCCTGCCTTTGGTGTTGTATCTAAAAAGTCTTCATCAAATCCAAGGTCTTGTAGGTTTTCTCCTATGTTATTATCTAAGAGTTTATGGTTTTGTGTTTTCATTTAGGTTTATGGTTTATTTTTAGTTCGTTTTTGCGAATTGTGTAAAGTCTGTGTCTAGATTCTTTTTCTTCTTTCTTTCTCTTTCTTTCTTTCTTTCTTTCTTTCTTTCTTTCTTTCTTTCTTTTTTTGGCCTTTCCAGTCTTTCTAGCACCACTTGCTGAAAAAGCCATCTTTGCTTCTTTGTCAAAGATCAATTGACAATATTTCCGTGAGTTTATTTCTGGCTTCTCTGTTCTGTCTCATTGTTCTATTTGTTTGTGCTTTCCCCCGTACCACACTTTCTTGATCACTCTAGTGTGTGTGTGTGTGTGTATGTGTGTGTGTTTTAGATTTTATTTATTTATCTCAGAGAGAGAGAGGAAGAACACAAGCATGAGCGGGGGGAGTGGCAGAGGGAGAAGCAGGATCCCCATTGAGCAGAGAACCCAATGCAGGGCTCCATCGATCCCAGGACCCTGGAATCATGACCTGAGCTGAATACAGATGCTTAACTGACTGAGCCACCCGGGAGCCCCTTGCTCACTGTAGTTTTATAGCAAGTCTTGGTGTTGATAGCATTGGTCTTCCAACTTTATTCTTTTTCAATGTGTTGGCTATTTTAGGTCTTTCGCCTCTCCATAAACAAACTATTTTTAATAGCTTTATTGAGATGTAATTATATACCATACAGTCTACCTCTTTGAAATGTACAGTTCAAAGATTTTTGGTATCTTACATCATTAACTGCTTTAAATTGTGATAAAATATATATAACATCAAAAATTTTCTACTTTTGTTGTTAATTGTGCAATTCACTGGCATTCCTTACATGCAAAATATTGTGCAAACATTACCACTATCTATTTCCAAAGATTTTTCATGGCTCCCAGTAGAAATGCTGTCCCTCCAAGGCTGTAATTCCCTGTGTTAGTTTCCCAGGGTGGCCATGACAAAGTACCAAAGACTAGGTGGCTTAAAACAACAGTGATTTATTGTCTCTGCAGTTCTGGAGGTGCGGAGTCTGAAATCAAGGTGTCAGCAGAACCACATTCTCTGACAGCTGGAGGCGGGACTCCTCCCTTGCCTCATCTAGCTTCTGGAGTTTGCTGGCAATCCTTGGAGTCTGTTGGCTTGGAGACATGTCACTCTAGTCATGTGGCTGCCTTGTCCCTGTCTTCATATCATCTGTCCTCTGCGTCTGTGTGTCTCTGTATCCAAATGTCCCAGAACAACAGTCATATTGGATTAGGGCCCGCTATAATGACCTCCACCTCGTTCAGTCCACACAGACCATATTTCTCAATAAGGGGGATAACTCACATTCTGGGGTACCCAAGGATAGGACCTCAGCACCTCATTTTGGGGTGACACAATTCAACACATTGTACTCTTCTTTCTTTGGGGGCATCTGGGTGGATCAGTTGGTTAAGTGTCTACCTTCGGCTCAGGTCATGATCCCAGAGTCCTGGGATCATCCCCAAATTGGGCTCCTGCTTGGCAGGAGGCCTGCTTCTCCCTCTCCCACTCCCCCTGCTTGTACTCTCTTTCTCTGTGTGTCTCTCTCTCAGATAAATACAATCTTTAAAAAAAAATACTCATGGTTTCTTCCTCCCCCCAGCCCCTGAAAGCCTCCTACATACTCTCTGCCTCTTATGAATTTGCTTGTTCCAGATATTTCATGTGAGTGGAATCCAAGATTGGCCTGTGTCTGGTTTATTTTACTTAGCATGATGTCAGGGTTCATCCATGTGATAACATGTGTTGGACCTTCATTCCTTTTTATGGCTAATATTCCACTGTATGGAGAGACCACATTGTTTTTGATGGACACTCAGACTGTTTCTGTCTTCTAGCTGCTATGGATAGTGCTGCAGTGAACGTGGGTATACAAGCCCTTCTGCTTCCTTCAGACTTCGCAGGGCAACTTTTTCAATGCAAACAAATTGAACGCCAGTCCCAATGTGTCTACTGACTTACACATTATATGCCTGTGCTGTTGTGTCAATATAAAATCTCGACATTGGGCATCGGGATTACTGAAAAAGAATATCTTAAAAAATAGGTAAGTAAAAATATTAAAAAAGAAAAGTAAAAAGGTGAGACAAAGAGAAAGGAGAAATAAATGTGGTATAAATAGAAGTCAGTGGAAACAGGTGTTCCTTCCTGAATCCCACTTTGGGGGCCATGAAGCACTGTTCTTCCTGAAGGAATTGATGTCATAGACAGACAGACTGGTCTTAACCTACTGGTTGTAGCTGTTCTTGGAGTCCATATTTCTTTGACAATCTGATGAACACCATGGGCACTCTCCCCAGAAAACTTCCCCTCAAAGAAACATAGTTTTTCCAATACAGGTTTGGGAGAGTCACAGGCTCCCAGAAAACTTCATTTAAGATTATTTGCCTTAATCTGAAGGACCACTCGAGTGGCATGTCAGGCTTCTGCAGGGAGTGGTGTTCGGAGGTAGGGAGCGAGGATTCTATCCTCCTCTGTGGCCCTGTTCTGAGTCTAGAGGTCTTTGAGGGCAGTCTGACATTATGGAAGAGAACAAACAAAGCAAAACAGATGGGAAGTACACAGAGTCAGATTGAGTCAGGTAATCAGAAAGCGCTTCCAAATAGCCATGAGAATAACACAGGACGGCAGGGGGTGAAAAGGTGTTTGAAGTGAAGGGGGTGTCCTGGTCCCTGAAGATGCCCATGGTCTCCCATTGGGGTGGCAGGCGGTCTGGCTTAAAGCAGTCACATTGATGGGTGGGAATATATCAGGGTCCCACTAAGGGGGAAAGTCAGTGAGAGTTTAGATTTGGTTTTGGGGTTTCCCTTCTGCTCTGAGCCTTGTAGTAATAAGAAACAGAGCCTTTTCACATTTACCATCTCACTTTCTGTCATCTGTAACAACTAGTGTCCAATCAGGAAAACAGAGACCATTCTAGGTGCTTCAGGTAGAAGGCAGTTGCATATAGGAAATGGGTCACAGGTGTCTTGGGAGGGAGGAGGCGGTGCTCAGAAGCTGGGAAGCTGCTAACACCCCTGGGCTGGAGCCCCCAGGCTGCATTTGGCATTGAGCCGCTGGGAGCGCTACCCCTCTGCTCTTGCTACAGCGGGGACAGCTGCCACTGAGCAGCACCCAGGGAGCCCTCATGCGCCCACCGAGGCTGCCTGCTGAAGCGACTCCCCCAGCGCCCTCCAGTTCAGGAATCACCTGCAGCCGCGGCTAAGGCTGCTTCTCTCTTCCCGTCTCTCATCCATTCTTCCCATGGGCAGATCCTAACTGGAGTCTGGGCAGTGTCCTTTTGAGGCCTCCAGCACCTGCAGCACCCAGAAAGGCGGGGCAGGGGTGGGGGTTGGGGGGATGAGACTGAGAGCCAGCCAGCCGGAAAGGCAGCAGGAGGCCCCAGGCCCCTAGGGCAGGCTGCCACTGGGAATCCGCGCCCTGTCCGCCAGCGTCTTTGCTGCCTCCCCTCGCCAAAGTCTGACCTCGGTGAGGACAGGGTGCTGTTTGCTCACCACACTTCCTCTAGCCCCTGGAACCAGTACCTGAGTCAGGGCTCCATAGAAATGTTCTCTCTGACAACTCTGTCCTCTCGCAAATAGAGAGCGTGAATGTTCCCTGCTTTCAACATACAAAGAAGCCAAGGTCCAGAAAGTCATGACTTGCCCAAAGGGATGCAGCTGCCCGGACATGCCTGCCTGGCACAGCTCCGGAAGCCGGTGGCAAGCGCTGGGCTGACTCGGCAGCTGAAGGTTCCCCGCTCCCTGTCACGCCTCCTGGTCTGGCTGCCCCAAGCAAGCCAGGAGCCACAGCATGGATGTCTCCTTCTAGTCTCCATGTGCTTCCAGAGCTGAGGCCAAGACCTCCTCAGAGCTGGTTACTTTCTTCTGCCCCAGGAAATGGGGCATTGTCGTGGTTCTGCCAGAAGGACCAGGAGGGAGGTCAGGTGATCTAGGCAGGGGCTGGAGGAGATGGGGCAGTGGGAGGCTCCAGGCTCTGGCCCCGCCCTCTCCTTTCCCCAGGGTGGAGCTCCCCACCACAGAGGCACGGGTACACTTCTGGTGACCCGATATGCCAGATATGCCAAATCAAAGATTGTCATGGAGGTAGACATGTATGATCCGCAGAGGAAAATGGAGGCATTAGACGTGGGGTCTGTCTGAGGGCTTCTCAACCTTGGTGCTACTGACATTTGAGGACCAGAAAATTCTTCGTTTGGGGAGGGTGTCCTGGGCTTTGCAGGATGTTTGGCAGCACCCCTGGTGTCTACCCACTAGAAGGGAATAGCACTTCCCCGGGGGTGATAGCCCAAAATATCTCCAGACATTGCCAAGTTTTCCCTGAGGGGAGAGAAAGCGCTGTGCTTGAAAAACTGGTTTATCCCCCAAATGCAGGACAAATGTCTACACTGTGCCCAGAGGCCAGGAGTGGTTCTGCCTGGCAGAAAATATAGTCCTTGTCCCTCAAGGGAAAGAGGCACAATCCTATTCCTGGTCTCAGGGAAAAGAGATCCTAACCTCCAGGAGCTTCTGCGCTAATGGCAGATATTGGACAGCCCCTAGAGAAGCTGGAAATATGGTGATTAAGAGCATGAACTTCCGGGCACCTGGGTGGCTCAGTCGGTTAAGCGTCTGACTTTGGCTCAGTTTGTGATCTCTGGGTCTTAGGATCCAGCCCAGACGTTGGGTTCCCTACTCAGCAGGGAGCATGCTTGTCCCTCTGTCCCTCCCCCTGCTCTCTCTTTCTCAAATAATAAATAAAAATCTTTAAAAAACCAACAACTTCAGAGGCAGAATCCTGGATTCAAATGCTGGCTCCACCATTTATTTACAGGACAAGTTACTTCCTGTGCCTTGGTTTCTTATCTGTAAGATGGGGATAACAATGCCACCTATCTTGTAGGGTTTTCTTGAATAATTTATTTATTTTTTAATAATGGACTGTGTTTTAGAAAAGTTTGAGATTTACAGAAAAGTTGAGAAGTTAGTACCATGTTCCCATATATGTCATGGGCAGTTTTTTCCACTGTTAATGTTTGTTACAGTCAATCAACCAGTAGTGATACATTATTATTAAGTAAAGCCCGGAGTTTATTCAGATTCCTTAGCTTTTACCAAACATGCTTTTTGTGTGCTGGGATTCCATCCAGGACACTGCATACTGTGAGTTGTCACATCTCCTTAGGCGCCTCCAGGCTGTGACAGTTTCTTCGCCTTGTCTCGCTTTTGATGATCTTGAAAGTTTTCAGGAGTACTAGTCACATGTATTGTAAGATAGCCCTTTATGGAATTTGTCTGATTTTTTTCTCGTTATCCAACTGGGATTCTGGATTGGGGGGAGGGAGGAAGATCACGAGGGGGCAGTGCCCTTTGCATCATATCGTGTCCATATTATATACGATCGATGTGATTTATGGCTGTAGACGTGGGCCTGGATCACTGGGCTGAGGGCCTGCTTGTCAGGTTTCTCTATGGAGAAGTTACCCCCTCTTCCTGACTGTGTTTTTTGGAAGGAAGTCACTGTGCACAGCCCACGCTTAAGGAGCCGGGGGTGAGGGGTGCTCATAAGGAATTGTAAAGATTGAATCCGTTAAGCAATGAATGGTTTTAGAACAGTGTCTGGCATGTGCTGACCCTTACCTCATGACTTGCTTTTCTGCGTGTGATGGGGAGGTACTCTGAAGAGGACACTGGCCAGTCCCCAGGTGGAAAACAACTTGTAAGACTGTAGTAGGCAGAATAATTATGTCCCCTCCCCCAAAGATGTCCCAGAAATGTGTGAATAGATTCCCTTACATGGCAAAAGGGACTTTGCAGATGTGATAAAGGGTAATGGCCTTGACGTGGGAAGGTGACTCTAGGTTATCCAGGTGGACCAATCTAATCACATAAATCTTTCCAAGTGAAGACACTTTCCTGGCTGTGATCAGAGAGAAGGTGCACAATGTGATGACAGAAGGCCAGAGAGATGGCAGCAGAAGGACTCGACCTACTGACCTACCGACATACCACGCCAGCTTTGAAGATGGAGGGAGGGGCCTCGGGCCCCAGAAAGGCCCAAAGCCCTGCCATGAGTTTAACCCCATGAGACCCGTGTTTGACCTCTGACCTACAGAACAGGTATGGGGCTAGAATTGGAGAGAGAGTCATCAAGCAGTGACTACTTCCTAACTGTACATGAATCAGCTTGCCAGCCTCTTTCCCTGCAGACTCATTGTTTGCTAGCAGTAACCACAACCAAAAAAACTCTGATGGTGAGTCTACCATTTCTCAAGGGCCAGCTTCACCTTAGTTCAAGACTCCCTCAAAAACAATTCTTATAGATTTATTGTCAGAGCATCTGAACTATCCTACAACCATGCATTCATTCATTTGTCCATTCACTCACTCATTCATTCACTAAGCATCCATTAAACACCGACCGTTGAGGCCCTGCCCTCCAGAAGCTTTCTGTAGGGGGATAGTGGGGCATAGACAGCCATAACTAGAACCTGGGGCTGAGTAGGAGTGTGGCTTTTGGTCAGCCTGTCATGGCTGTTTACCTGGGGAGGAGGCATGAGGCTGTGGGCATCTGGGAAGGCTGCAAGGAGGTGGTGTGTTCAAGCTGGGTCTTGAAGAACAGGGATGATGCCAGTGGCATTCCAGGTAGGACAAACAACACAAGCATAGACATAGAAGAAGGGAAGAGAGGCCTATGGATTAGTTCTCTTATTCCTCATGGCATTTTAAATGAGTGGGTACTATTATTATCCCCATTTTTAGAAGAATAAACTGAAGCACAGAGCAGTTGAATGACCTGTTCTAGAGCACATCCAGCTTATGAGTGGTGACCTGGGGTTGGCAGTCCTGCAGGCTTACTGCAGAGATCCTGCTTAGTCTTTTCATCACATGCATTGAGGAAATACAAGCCTAGCAGGATGAATGTAGACCGTGGGAGCCAATGAGTGAGCTGCATTCATTCAGTCACTGCCACTCATCAAATATGGACAGAGTGCCCAGTGCGTGCCGGTGAGCTCTGTGTCAGGGAAACCTCGAGGGCAGCCCATCTGGAGGAGGAGGCAGGTGTGAGGTGCTGAGCCACCTCACGGTGCCATGAGTGGGGAGAGATGGGCATGGAGGAGGTAGAGCATAGAGGCCAAAAGCTGGCTCCTGGGAAGCCTCTTTCAGGAGGATGGAAGTGAGAGACAAGTCAGTAAAGGAGACAGGGAAACGTGGTCAGGGAGCTTCAGGGGAGCCAGCGGGCAGAATCAAACCCACCTCTACCATTTGCAGCGCCAGAAAATCACGTAAATGGCCATCGGCTCATGGCCTGCCACCTTTCTTTTCACCCTCTTATCTTGTTCTGCGGAGTGAGGGGTCTCATATTAACATGCGTGCCCATCCCAGCCCTATGGCCAAGCTCTGTCCACACTCTCCACCTGCCAGCGTGCCCCCGATCACCCTCCTCAGGCCCAGAGTATGCAAGTAGATCAGGCTCCACCCTTTAGGAGGGCACACTGAGGGAAGGGAGGAAGATCTTGCAGACTCTGCAAGTGGGTCTAGGGCTGTTTGGGCAAAGAATTCCTAAATATTGGGTACCCAGTGTGTGGCCTTGAAGACAATTCCATGCTCTAGGAAGGCATGTTTCTTTGGCCCCAGGAGCAACTTGTTCTGTCAAGGAATCTGCTTGTCTGGGCCCAATGGCCATTTTGGATAACATCATAGAGGCCTGAAGAAGAGGATTCATCCAATGTCAAGCTCTCTGGAGAGGTTGAGTGGATTGAGGATTAAGATGTGGCCACTGCTGCTAGAAGGTCGCCTGGGCTTTGTGAGAGGGTGGAGTGCAAGCCACGCAGGCTGTGGGGAGATGTCGGGTGAGCATGAGGTGAGGAGCCGAAGTGGAGAGTACAGAGCCCTCTTTCAGGAAAGTTGGCAGGGAAAGGAAATAAAGCCAGAGGAAGGGAGCTCAAGGGGGAGGTAGGGAAGAGGGAATGTTTTTGTTTGTTTGTGTTTAGAAGGCAGTAGACAGGAATATGTTTTAGTCTGAAGGAAAACAGTCTGTGGAAAGAGAGAGGGTGAAAAATCCGGGGGAAAAAGGTGAATGAAGGGAAAGTATAATCATAAAAGATCTTTTTACGTCATCAGCCGGGGATACGATGGCCTTAGGAAAAATAAAGAAGAAGAAGGACTCCTCTTTCTCTGAGCAAAGAGGAGAGGGGGTTGAGGGAGCCTGGTTTGGATGGTCCTGATCGTCCCTGAAAGAATCCACATTTACAGAACACCCAGTCACTGGGCTCTAGGCATTGTTTTAGGTATTAAACTTATAAAATCTTACCCATTTCTCACAACAACCCTTAGTCTCAATACTGTTACTGTCTTCTCTGTTTGACAGTAATCTAAACAGAGGCACAGAGAGGATCCGTAACTGGCCTAAAGTAACACATCTAGTTAGTACTGCTTTTAGATGGAGGCAGAGGGGCCTCTGACCTGGGATCTGCACCTTAGAAGGCTCTGCATGTCATTGCCACACACAAAAATAAATTTATTAACAGAACAAGACTTCGGTTTCTGCCTATAATGAAGTGAAAGAGACTGGATTTACTCTCCTACCCTAAAACACTAGGACTCCAGAAAAAATATTTGAAACAATGATTTTTCAGACTTTGGACAAAGGCAGCTCGGGACTATGATCCCCTGAAAGGGGAAACAAATGAGGTGAGCCCTATAATTACCCCAACTCACTGCCTGAGGCAGTGTGCAGGCTTCAGGGCAGGGAGGAGAGAATCCAAAGAGAGCTTGGATGTCTTGCTGATTGAGAAGATAGATTTAGAGTTCAAGAGGCCAAGATGCTAGAATTTATAGGGCAGAATCCCAGGGAGGGGGAACTGAACATATATATCCAGAGATCTACAGAGGTGTTTTCTTGAATCTCTGGCAGAGTACTGACTTACACATACATGAAAGGAATGGCTAGGGAGTCACCAGAGGCAGAGCTATGCCTGTAGCTCACACAGGGTAGGGATTAGTTCATGTTCCCAAAAGGCAGAGTAGAAAGACTTTGTAACACATGGGGTATAGTCCTCAGAGCAGTATTGCTGTAGTAGAAGTCTAAATTAACCTTAGACTAACAGCTACTGTCCTAAAAATCTTAAAAGCAAGGATCAAAAATACACATCTTATTCCACATATGTTACCTATGTGCTGGAGCAAAGTCCAATACTACCTAAATTTGACAAACGCTGACACCAAGCAATGAAAGATCCACAGTGCTAGCATCTAATCAAAGTACACACCATTCCCTCAACATAGACACAAAAATCCTAACAAGTTTAGCAAGTCAAAACTAACAATGTATAAGAAATATACATCATGACAAAGTGAGGCATATATCAGGATTGAATGAATTGGTCTAATGTTTGAAAACCAATCAGTTTAGGGGTGCCTGGGTGGCTCAGTGGGTTAAGCCTCTGCCTTCGGCTCAGGTTATGATCCCAGGGTCCTGGTATCGAACCCCACGTCAGGCTCTCTGCTCAGCAGGGAACCTGCTTCCCCCTCTCTCTCTGCCTGCCTCTCTGCCTACTTGTGATCTCTCTCTCTCTGTCAAATAAATGAATGAAATCTTAAAAAAAAAAAAAAAGAATGAAGTTAAAAAAAAAAAAAGGAAACCAATCAGTTTAATTCAGTATATTAAACATACTAAAAAGAGGAAACTTGATGATCATGTCAATAGATGTAGAAAAACATTTAATAAAAATTTAACATTTATTTCTGATAAAAACTTATAAAAAAACTAGGAATAAAAAGATGTCCTAAAGCTGATAAGGAGCAAACAAACAAACAACAAAAGGCATGCAAGGCAGAGAAAGTATGGGGTGCCTGCCTAGCTCAGTCAGTAGAACATGCAACTCTTGATCTTGGGGTTGTGAGTTTGAGCCCCACTTTGGGTGTAGAGATTACTTAAAAATAGTATCTCATATATGTGTGTGTGTGTGTGTGTGTGTGTGTGTGTGTGTGTGTGTAAAGTATGACCTACCATCAGGGGAAAAAATCGCTCAGTAGTAAGAGACCTAGAAACGAGGAGATGAAGGACTTAGCAGAGAAGGACATGGAAAGAAATAATATAAATATGCCTCTTATGCCTCATGTGTTCAAGAAGATAGAGAAACACATGAACATTATGAGGAGAAAAATAGTGTAAAAAAATCCCGAAGTGATTTCCATAAATGAAAAAATACATATCTTAAATGTTAAAACACACTGGATGTGATAAAAAGTGGATTTAGATACAGAAGGAATGACCAGTGAATTTGAAGATACAGCAATATAAAACATCCAAAATAAAGCCCAGAGATAAAGTAATAATGGGAAAAAAATAAATAGAACACCAATGACATTCAAGATAATATCAAGAAATCAAACATGGAGACCCAGGTCATGACAGGGAGATAACAAATATATTTAAAGATGGGGCGCCTGGGTGGCTCAGTGGGTTAAAGCCTCTGCCTTCGGCTCGGGTCATGATCCCAGGGTCCTGGGATTGAGCCCCACATCGGGCTCTTTGCTTAGCAGGGAGCCTGCTTCCTCCTCTCTCTGTGCCTGCCTCTCTGCCTACTTGTGATCTCTCTCTGTCAAATAAATAAATAAAATCTTTAAAAATATATATCTATATTTGAGGAAATAATGGACAAAAGTTTTCCAAATTTAAGTGAAATTAGTCAGAGAAAGACAAATACCATATGATCTCACTCATCCGTGGAATTTAAGAAACAAAACAAATGAGCAAAGGAAAAAGAGAGAGAGAAACCAAGAAACATACTCTTAACTATAGAGAACAAACTGATGGTTACCAGAGGAGAGATGGTTGGGAGGATGGGGGAAGTAGGTGATGGGAATTAAAGAGCACATTTATTATGATAAAAAAACTAAATTAAACTAAAATAATCCAACCACCCCCAATTTCCAAATTTGATAACAGAGAAAAACAACAGATTCCAGAGGTGCAATGAACCCAGGAAGAAGAAACATAAAGAAAACCACATGAAGACACAACATAATCAAATTACTGAAAACCAGTGACAAAGGGCAAATTGTATAAACAGCTAGAACAACAAGGGCATGTCTCATACAGAGGAACAAAGGAAAAAGAATGACAGCATACTTCTCATGTGAAACTATGCAAGTCACAGGAAAATGGAAGGACATCTTTAAAGTACTTTAGTAATTTTAAGGGAAAAAAAAAAAAGAAACTGTCAACCCAGAATTCTATACATAGTGAAAATATCTTTTAAAAGTGAAGGCAACCTACAGACAGAAAAGGTGGGATCTAGAATACCCAAAGCAAGGTGGGGCGGTGGCTGGGTGGCTCAGTTGTTAAGTGTCTGCCTTCAGCTCAGGTCATGATCCCAGGGTCCTGGGATAGAGTCCCACATGGGGCTCCCTGCATAGTGGGGAGCCTGCTTCTCCCTCTCCCACTCCCCTGCTTCTGTTCCCTCTCTCGCTGTGTCTCTCTCTGCCAAATAAATAAAATCTTAAAAAAAAAAAAAAGAATAGAATACCCAAAGCAAATTTGAGAAGAAGTAAAAATTAGGAAGACTTGGAGGGAGGAGTCAAGATGGCGGAGAAGTAGCAGGCTGAGACGACATCGGGTAGCAGGAGATCAGCTAGATAGCTTATCTAACCATTGTGAACACCTATAAATCCAACGGGAAATCGAAGAGAAGAAGAGCAACAATCCCAGAAACAGAAAATCGATCACTTTCTGAAAGGTAGGACCTGCGGAGAAGTGAATCCAAAGCGACGGGAAGATAGACCCCGGGGGGAGGGGCCGGCACCCGGCAAGCGGCGGAGCGACGGAGCACAAAATCGGGACTTTTAAAAGTCGGCTCCACTGGGAGACATCGCTCCAGAGGCTAAACTGGGGGGAAACCCAGGCGGGGTCAGCATAACCCCAGGACCCGCGGGGTCACAGAAGGACTGGGGGTGTCTGAGTGCCGCAGAGCTCGCAGGTATTAGAGCGGGGAAGCCGGCTATAGCGACAAAGCCGAGGAGTGAGCTCTAAGCCCGGGGTTACCTTGTGCCGGTCGCAGGCTGGGTGGGCTCGGAGTGCGGCCGGAGGCCACGGAGACAAAAGCGACCCGGCGCTTTTCTCCAGCTCCAACAATTGACTGCTTTCCTCGAGGCGCGACCGCAAGCCAGGGAGGCGGGGCTATTGGGCGCTTTGCTCTGAGAGCGCACTGAGGAGCGGAACCCCAAGCTCTCGGCTCCTCTGGGCCGAGAGATTGGGAGGCCGCCATCTTCATTCCCGTCCTCCGGAACTCTACGGAAAGCGCTCAGGGAACAAAAGCTCCCGAAAGCGAACCCGAGCGGATTACTTAGCCCGGCCCCTGGCAAGGGCGGTGCAATTCTGCCTGCGGCAAAGACACTTGAGAATCACTACAACAGGCCCCTCCCCCAGAAGATCAACAAGAAACCATCCAAAACCAACTTCAGTCACCAAGAACAGCGGAATTCCACAGCAGGAGAAAGCAAATCCTACCTGGACAAAATGACAAGGCGGAAAAACTCACCTCAAAAAAAAGAACAAGAGGCCGTACCAAAGGCTGGAGACCTAATCAATACAGACATAGGTAGCATGACAGATCTAGAGTTCAGAATGACAATTCTCAAGGTTCTAGCCGGTCTCGAAAAAGGCATAGAAGATATTAGAGAAACCCTCTCCGGAGAGATAAAAGCCCTTTCTGGAGAAATAAAAGAACTAAAATCTAACCAAGTTGAAATCAAAAAAGCTATTCATGAGGTGCAATCAAAAATGGAAGCTCTCACTGCCAGGATAAATGAGGCAGAAGAAAGAATTAGTGACATAGAAGACCAAATGACAGAGAATAAAGAAGCTGAGCAAAAGAGAGACAAACAACTACTGGAACACGAGGAGAGGATTCGAGAGATAAGTGACACCATAAGACGACACAACATTAGAATAATTGGGATTCCAGAAGAAGAAGAAAGAGAGAGGGGAGCAGAAGGTATATTGGAGACAATTATTGGAGAGAATTTCCCTAATATGGCAAAGGGAACAAACATCAAAATCCAGGAGATGCTAAGAACGCCCCTCAAAATCAATAAAAATAGGTCCACACCTCGTCACCTGATAGTAAAATTTACAAGTCTTAGCGACAAAGAGAAAATCCTGAAAGCAGCCCGGGAAAAGAAGTCTGTAACATACAAGGGTAAAAACATTAGATTGGCAGCGGACCTATCCACAGAGACCTGGCAGGCCAGAAAGAACTGGCATGATATATTCAGAGCACTAAACAAGAAAAACATGCAGCCAAGAATACTATATCCGGCTAGGCTATCATTGAAAATAGAAGGAGAGATAAAGAGCTTCCAGGACAAACAAAAGCTGAAAGAATTTGCAAACACCAAACCAGCTCTACAGGAAATATTGAAAGGGGTCCTCTAAGCAAAGAGAGACCCTAAAAGTAATAGATCAGAAAGAAACAGAAACAATATACAGTAACAATCATCTTACAGGCAATACAATGGCACTAAATTCATATCTCTCAATAGTTACCCTGAATGTTAATGGGCTAAATGCCCCAATCAAAAGACACAGGGTATCAGAATGGATAAAAAAACAAAACCCATCCATATGCTGCCTCCAAGAAACTCATTTTAGACCCGAAGACACCTCCAGATTTAAAGTGAGGGGGTGGAAAACAATGTACCATGCTAATGGACATCAGAAGAAAGCTGGGGTGGCAATCCTTATATCAGATCAATTAGATTTTAAGCCAAAGACTATAATAAGAGATGAGGAAGGACACTATATCATACTCAAAGGGTCTGTCCAACAAGAAGATCTAACAATCTTAAATATCTATGCCCCTAACATGGGAGCAGCCAACTATATAAACCAATTAATAACAAAATCAAAGAAATACATCGACAGTAATACAATAATAGCAGGGGACTTTAACACTCCCCTCACTGAAATGGACAGATCATCTAAGCAAAAGATCAACAAGGAAATAAAGGCCTTAAATGACACACTGGACCAGATGGACATCACAGATATATTCAGAACATTCCATCCCAAAGCAACAGAATATACATTCTTCTCTAGTGCACATGGAACATTCTCCAGAATAGACCACATCCTGGGTCATAAATCAGGTCTCAATCGGTACCAAAAGATCGAGATCATTCCCTGCATATTTTCAGACCACAATGCTCTGAAGCTCGAACTCAATCACAAGAGGAAATTTGGAAAGAACGCAAATACATGGAGACTAAACAGCATCCTTCTAAAAAATGAATGGGTCAACCAGGAAATTAAAGAAGAATTGAAAAAATTCATGGAAACAAATGATAATGAAAACACAACAGTTCAAAATCTGTGGGACACAACAAAGGCAGTCCTGAGAGGAAAATATATAGCAGTGCAAGCCTTTCTCAAGAAACAAGAAAGGTCTCAAATACACAACCTAACCCTACACCTAAAGGAGCTGGAGAGAGAACAACAAAGAAAGCCTAAACCCAGCAGGAGAAGAGAAATCATAAAGATCAGAGCAGAAATCAATGAAATAGAAACTAAAAAAACAATAGAACAAATCAACAAAACTAGGAGCTGGTTCTTTGAAAGAATTAATAAGATTGATAAGCCCCTGGCCAGACTTATCAAAAAGAAAAGAGAAAGGACGCAAATAAATAAAATCATGAATGAAAGAGGAGAGATCACAACCAACACCAAAGAAATACAAACAATTATAAGAACATACTACGAGCAACTCTATGGCAACAAATTTGACAACCTGGAAGAAATGGATACATTTCTAGAGATGTATAAACTACCACAACTGAACCAGGAAGAAATAGATAACCTGAACAGACCCATAACCAGTAAGGAGATTGAAACAGTCATCAAAAATCTCCAAACAAACAAAAGTCCAGGACCAGACGGCTTCCCAGGGGAATTCTACCAAACATTTAAAGAAGAATTAATTCCTATTCTCCTGAAACTGTTCCAAAAAATAGAAATGGAAGGAAAACTTCCAAACTCATTCTATGAGGCCAGCATCACCTTAATCCCAAAACCAGACAAGGATCCCACCAAAAAAGAGAATTACAGACCAATATCCTTGATGAACACAGATGCGAAAATTCTCACCAAAATACTGGCCAATAGGATCCAACAGTACATTAAAAGGATTATTCACCACGACCAAGTGGGATTTATTCCAGGGCTGCAAGGTTGGTTCAACATCCGCAAATCCATCAATGTGATACAATACATTAATAAAAGAAAGAGTAAGAACCATATGATACTCTCAATAGATGCTGAAAAAGCGTTTGACAAAGTGCAGCATCCCTTCCTGATTAAAACTCTTCAAAGTGTAGGGATAGAAGGCACATACCTCAACATTATCAAAGCCATCTATGAAAAACCCACCGCAAATATCATTCTCAATGGAGAAAAACTGAAAGCTTTTCTGCTAAGGTCAGGAACACGGCAGGGATGTCCGTTATCACCACTGCTGTTCAATATAGTACTAGAAGTCCTAGCCTCAGCAATCAGACAACAAAAAGAAATTAAAGGCATCCAAATCGGCAAAGAAGAAGTCAAACTATCACTCTTTGCAGATGATATGATACTATATGTGGAAAACCCAAAAGGCTCCACTCCAAAACTGCTAGAACTTATACAGGAATTCAGTAAAGTGTCAGGATATAAAGTCAATGCACAGAAATCAGTCGCATTTCTTTACACTAACAACAAGACAGAAGAAAGAGAAATTGAGGAGTCAGTCCCATTTACAATCGTACCCAAAACCATAAGATACCTAGGAATAAATCTAACCAAAGAGGCAAAGAATCTATACTCAGAAAACTATAAAGTACTCATGAAAGAAATTGAGGAAGACACAAAGAAATGGAAAAATATTCCATGCTCATGGATTGGAAGAACAAATATTGTGAAAATGTCTATTTTACCTAAAGCAATCTACACATTTAATGCAATCCCTATCAAAATCCCATCCATTTTTTTTAAAGAAATAGAACAAATAATCCTAAAATTTATATGGAACCAGAAAAGACCTCGAATAGCCAAAGGAATATTGAAAAAGAAAGCCAAAGTCGGTGGTATCACAATTCCAGACTTCAAGCTCTATTACAAAGCTGTCATCATCAAGACAGTATGGTACTGGCACAAAAACAGACATATAGACCAATGGAACAGAATAGAGAGCCCAGAAATAGACCCTCAACTCTATGGTCAACTAATCTTCGACAAAGCAGGAAAGAATATCCAATGGAAAAAAGACAGCCTCTTCAACAAATGGTGCTGGGAAAATTGGACAGCCACATGCAGAAAAATGAAATTGGACTATTTCCTTACACCACACACGAAAATAGACTCAAAGTGGATGAAGGACCTCAATGTGCGAAAGGAATCTATCAAAATCCTTGAGGACAATGCAGGCAGCAACCTCTTTGACCTCCACCGCAGCAACTTCTTCCTAGGAACATCGCCAAAGGCAACAGAAGCAAGGGCAAAAATGAACTATTGGGATTTCATCAAGATCAAAAGCTTTTGCACAGCAAAGGAAACAGTTAACAAAACCAAAAGACAACTGACAGAATGGGAGAAGATATTTGCAAACGACATATCAGATAAAGGGCTCGTATCCAAAATCTATAAAGAGCTTATCAAACTCAATACCCAAAGAACAAATAATCCAGTCAAGAAATGGGCAGAGGACATGAACAGACATTTCTGCAAGGAAGACATCCAGATGGCCAACAGACACATGAAAAAATGCTCCACATCACTCGGCATCAGGGAAATACAAATCAAAACCACAATGAGATACCACCTCACACCAGTCAGAATGGCTAAAATTAACAAGTCAAGAAATGACAGATGCTGGCGAGGATGCGGAGAGAGGGGAACCCTCCTACACTGTTGGTGGGAATGCAAGCTGGTGCAACCACTCTGGAAAACAGTGTGGAGGTTCCTCAAAAAACTGAAAATAGAGCTACCCTACGACCCAGCAATTGCACTCCTGGGTATATATCCTAAAGATACAAACGTGGTGCTCCGAAGGGGCACGTGCACCCGAATGTTTATAGCAGCAATGTCCACAATAGCCAAACTGTGGAAAGAGCCTAGATGTCCATCAACAGATGAATGGATAAAGAAGATGTGGTATATATACACAATGGAATACTATGCAGCCATCAAAAGACATGAAATCTTGCCATTTGCGACGACGTGGATGGAACTAGAGGGTATCATGCTTAGCGAAATAAGTCAATCGGAGAAAGACAACTATCATATGATCTCTTTGATATGAGGAAGTGGAGATGCAAGGTGGGGGGGTTTGGGGGGAGGTAGGAAAAGAAAAAATGAAAAGATGGGATTGGGAGGGAGACAAACCATAAAAGACTCAATCTCAAGAAACAGACTGAGGGTTGCGGGGGGGAAGGGGGATGGGAGAGGGTGGTGGGGAAATGGACATTGGGGAGGGTATGTGCTATGATGAGTGCTGTGAAATGTGTAAACCAGACGATTCACAGACCTGTACCCCTGGGGATAAAAATACATTATATGTTTATTAAAATAAAAAAATTAAAAAAAAATAAATAAATTTGAAATAGTAAAAAAAAAAAAAAAATTAGGAAGACTTGCACTAAGGGATTTCAAAACATATTATAAAATTATAGTGTGGTATTCATGAATTGGTGTTCATCGATTATAATTAGTTTTTTCCTTTTTTAATTATAATAGATAATGTTGAATATTTTTAAATAAAAATAAGAAAAGTTAAAAGAATCTAAATAATTTTAAATTTGCTACATTTACTTAAAAATGCATTTGCAATAAAATATATTAAAATATCGTATACTTTGAATATGCTTACATTTTACTTCTAATCTGTCATGCTATTTCTATCAATAAAACACTTACATGGGAATCAATTATAAAAACATGACTGGTGATCTTAATGAAATTAGTGCAAGAAATATATATGTTATAGAATAAATATATAATAATTTGTGAATTATGAATATTTTATTGATTACTCATCTAAATATTGCCAACCCATCAAAGAACTCCCATACATTTATAATATTAATTACATTCAGTCATTTTTGTATTTTATATTTCTCTGTCTCTCATAGAAAAACCATACCTCTGTGTGTGTGAACACACACACATACACACGCATATCTTTTGGTTATAAAGAAAATATATTTGTCTACCTAGGAAGTTGAGAGTTATTTTATGTAATGGTTTGTTGGCTTTGTTTGTAAGGTTTAACTGTCAAGATGGAGAATTTGGGGGCCTCCTTTGCTCTCTTGCCCTGGGCTGCAAACATGAAGGGTCGGGCTATGTCTGACAGGTAATAGACCCAGGACCTCCCCCAGGTGGTCTGGCCTCAGTAACAAGAGCTTCCCACTGCACCAGACTGCCGGGGGAGGGTATCTGGTAAGAGTAAAGCACAGAGAAGTTTCTGGAAGAGGACTTTGGAGATGTCGAGGAACCTCTGTAGGGAGTGGAATTTATGTTGAGGGGGGAAAGTTTGTTGGGTGTGGGAGGTAAAGAATACAGATTAAGTATGGGGGCTTCCAGGCAGCTTTTCCTCTGGGGACAACTGACTCACTAAAAGGGCAGGGGGTGTCAGGAGAGAGTTTGCAGCCCACACTGGGAAGTCCCTGGGTTCTTACCTCTCTGGCTATCTTCATCCAACTCCCTATTAGCCTCAGGAACTGAAAGCCAATAAAGCTTGGCAATTATGCAAATAAATACAGGGGAACGGGCATTAAGGAGGGCACGTGATGTGATGAGCACTGAGTGTTATATGCAACTGATGAATTCCTGAACTTTACATCGGAAGCTAATGACATACTACATGTTGGCTGATTGAATTTAAGTAGAAAAATAAAAATAAGTACAGGGGAAACAAAGTAACATCTTACAGTCTGGCTAAATACTGTTGCCTGCCAGATACTGTGATGGCCAGTGTCAGAGAGGTGTTACAGACAAGCTAGCCTTAAGCAGATTTTTCTCTTTGAGGGTATCAAAGGATTACAAAAGAAATGAAAATGCAAAGTTACTTTTTGCCATGCCCAGGTCCACCAAATCATCTCCAGGACACCAGTGACCCAGCCCCCGTTGTCTGGGAAACATTGCTCGGGGCCAGCCTCCAAGAGGGTGCTAATCCAAACAGCCACCCCCAAATCCCACCATTCCCTGTCTACTGTTGCTTTAATGTTATGTGCTGGGTACACTGTTTCCAAGATACTCCCCAACACTCCCCAACACTCTCCTATTCTTGCGGCAATATTGCTCCCCCTACCAGGAAACGAGAGCTATTCCCCACCCCCCGCCCCTTGGTTCTTGGGCTGGTCTTGGGACTTGTTTTGACCAGTAAATGCACCAGAAGTGATGCTGGACAAGTTCCAGCCTAAGTGTTAACTGACCACTTCTGACTGAATTCTTGGGAGTCCTGGGCCACCTGGCAAGAAACCTATTCTGCCGGAGTAAGAGGTCCAGTGAGGGCCCACCTGTTCTGGCCGCCCCAGGTAAAGTGTCAGCTGAATGCAGCCAAATGAGTGACCCCAGCCACCACCACCCCACTGAGCCCCGGGAATCCTGAGACATCATGAATAGTTGTTGCTGTTGTTTTGTTTTGTTTTTTAAGATTTTTTTTTATTTGCCCGAGACAGCACAAGCAGGAGGAACAGCAGAGGGAGAGGGAGAAGCAACCTCCCAGCCGAGCAGGAAACCTGATGCGGGGCTCGATCCCAGGAACCTGGGACCATGACCTGAGCTGAAGACAGACTGACTGAGCCACCCAGACGCCCAACAGCTGTTGTTTTAAGTCATTGAGTTTTGGAGTGGGTTTTATGCGGCAACAGACCACTGAACCCTGGGCCAAGCCCTGCTAAATGCCTTGCTCGTGTTATTTATTTAATCCTCACAACATCCTGAGCGAATATTGCCTTTAGCAGTTGAGAAAAGCCAGGCTTAGAAGGGTGGCAACCGCCCGGCGCCTGGTCTCACAGCTAAAAAGTGGCGGAGTGTGGATTTGGCCCTAAGTCTGTCAGACTCCAAGGTGGGCAGGACAAGGGGATGACTAGGAGTGCAGGGGAGGGCCCATGTTCTCGTGACAGTGGGGAGGGAGAGACGGTGCTGCCCGCGTCCCTCCCTCTTGCCCCCCGATGGAAGGTAGTGGGGATCCTGGGCTCTGCATCGGGGCGGGGGGGAGGGGGTTCAGGTTAACTCCCAGAGCTCTCGGAGGAAGGGTCCTTGTGGCCAGGAGCTCTTTGACCCAGGCAGATCTTAACCTGTAGCCTGTCTGAGATACCACCAGATTTCACAACTTCCCAACTGGATATTGTCTCTACAGAGGTCTCCTGGCTCATCCCGCTCACCAACCTGGGGATCCCCATGACCAGGGAAGGACAAGGTGCCCATTAATGACACAGATATTTCCTCAGGCGTGGAGAGCAGGGTGGCCTTGCTAAGCCCACACTGGGATTCAGAGTCAGGCTAGGGGCAGAACTGGGTGGCTGGGTGCCCCCGGGCACATCTGCTTGTATGAATTTACTAATGCCCAGGTGGGCATGCCTTCAGAGGTCTGGGGAAGGGGGGCATTTCAAGTGCAGTTTCCTGGGATGCAGGGAGAGAGAGGGGTGGCACAGCCCCGGAGGGGGCTGTGGAGCCTCACTCTCCACCTCTGGTCCAGTCTTCTTCTCTGGAGGCTGTAGAGAGTGAAAGCCACATTTCTCAAAACTCACAGGCAGTCGTGATGTGGGTGCAAGTTCATTGCTGTCTAATGTCCATGCATTCAGCGCTCTTTGTGGGTGCCTTTGCCCACAGATAAGGTGGTGGGAATGTGCCGTTTTTTCCTGCAACACTGTTCCAGGCACCTTTCTGTAGCATCCTGACTGTTGAGAAGCAGGTTCCGCTCACCTCTCCCTCTCCTGCGTGGCTTGTCTTCCCCCTTCACATTCCTGCTCCTCTCCTTCTAAAGCTTCTCCCCGAGAGAGCTGTCAACTCCCGGAACTGTCGCTTCTATGCTCACGAGAAGGCAGCCCCTGGAGTTGCGGGAGCGGTGGACAGAGAATCCAGAGGTTGACAACATGGCTCTGGGGCTGCGACTCACTGGGGGTCACATCATTTCTTCTCTGTGGGCTCCTGTTTTCCACCCTATAAAATGACAGACTCGAAACGAAAGTTCCCTCCCAGCTTGAGCCTACCGTGATTCATTCCACAAACATGTAATTAAGGGCTTGTGGTCGGACAGGTACTGGGCCAGGTGCTGGGACAACAGAGATGAGTGGGGCCTGGCCCTTGTCCTTGTAGAACTCACTTCCCAGAAGTCAGGCAGATGGAGAAGCATGGAATTAGAACACAGAGGGCTACGGGCTGTGGTTGAAAGCATCAGCTAGTTCTAGAAGCCTTGGTAAGAAAAGCCGAGGTCTCCTGGCCTCCTGGCCTCCCCTTCCCACTCCCCGGGCACTGCCACTCTCAGTTCTTTTAGATGATTCCTTTGAGTTTGGGCATCATATCTGTAGAAAAGAGATGTGCATTGCTGCTTCTGGATTTTTCAGTTTTGGGTACCCATTATGGTCTCCCCCTATAAGGTGTAGATGAAATTATCTTTCAGCCTCTCTCCCCATATAACTGTCCCCCAAAACCCTGCTTGTCTCCCCATCTTCCCAGGATGAATTATGGTTATATAATCCTCTTAGTTAAATCAGGGTTCAGTGTTTTCATTATTATGGCAAAATGTTATTTCTAGCTAAATCATGTACATTATTTGCCTTTTTTCAACATTTTCTTCCCTCTGCAGTTAATGGTCCTTTTTTTATTTGCTTCGTTTTCTTTATACACATTAGTGATTCATCCCACTCCCCCAAATCTTTCCCAGTGCCGTAGGTTTTCATCACAGTATGTTCAAATGTTAGGTATCTTCTGCATTTTTAATTAATTAATTAATTTTACCTTCTGCATTTTATCTTCTTGAAGAAATCCCTCCCAGAGATCTTTGACTCCCCCCAGCAGACCCAGCTGGGTCTATTCCTTGCCTGGGCCCCTAAAAGCTGGCTGCTGTCTTCCTATTCCCTTTTCTTGTTTTGGGTGGACCCACTGTCTCCCCTCCCACTATGGCAAGTGGTAAACCGGAGTTGCAGCTTTTGGGTCATTTGCATGTCTTGACGCATTTTTATCCTATGCTTAATTAGCAGTCTGGCAGGGTATGGAATTTTAGCTTGGAAATAATTTTCTCTTAGAACTTCAAAGGCAACAGATGCTCCATTATCTTCTCCAACAGTGCTGTTGAATACCCAATGCTCTTTGAGTCTTGGTCCTCTAACATGACTTGTTTTTTTTCTCTAAAAGTTTGTAGGATCTTCTTTTTGTCTCTGGTGTTCTGACCTTCCATGAGGATATGCTCTGGGGAGGGTACGTTTTTATGCACTCTTTGGCTGATTCAGTTTGAAACTCATGTCATTCCATCCTGGGAAATGCTCTCTTCACTTCCCTTTTCAGGGATTTTCTCTCTGCCGGTTTCTCTCTTTCTAGATTTCGTTTTAGTTAGATGTTGGTTTACCTGAACTGGTCCTCTAGTTTCATTTTCTTTTCTGTTTTCCAGTGTTGTTTTGTTTGCAGTAGTTTGGGGAGGATATCTTTAACTTTCCAGCTTTCCAGTTTGTTTTCATTTCTCTTTTATTTTTAATTTCTCATTTTGTTCTCCAAATGTTTACTTTTATAGCATGTTGTCTTTTTTTAACCTTTCTTTCCCCCCTCCCTCCCTCTCATTCTTTCTGTCTTTCTTTCATTCATTCTTTCTTTCTCCTTTCTCTCTCTCTTTCTTTCTCTCTCTCTGCCTCTCTCCCCCTTCCTTCCTTCCTTCCTTCCTTTAAGAAGTACTCTCTATGCCTGATGGGGGGCTCAAACTCATGACCCCGAGATCAAGAGTCACATGTTCTATGGACAGAGCCAGCTGGGCATCCCTAGCATGTTTTCTTATTGCATGGGTGCAATGTCATATTTCTCTTCGAATAAATGACTTGAAATTTTTTTTTCTTCTCTTTGCGTAGGAGAGTTCAAGTAGCTTCTATTTGCTTTGATCTCTCTCTCTCTTTTTTCAAATTCTTTCCTCATATGTCTACTGATCCCTGGATTTCTGTTAAAGAATGGGATTCTCAAAGTTCTGTGCAGGTGGGTAGGCCTTTCTTTGCTGCCCTGGTCTTTAGAAACCGCGATGTCAGAGTCTTACACTTAATTCCCCCGTGGTGTCCCTGCCTTAACTATATCAGTGTCCCCCAGCCCAGAGACCTTCTGTCTTACCCTCTCCAGAATATGCATCTCTCATGGTCTCTGATGGGACTGGGCAGGGAAGGGACCTGCCTGCTCATGGTGGGGGAGGGGTTCTGGAGGACTAACTGCTCCTTAAAGTGACTTTCTCCCAGTTTGCTCTATTGTTTGCTCTTTTGTTTTATTGTTGTTGTTTGGTTTTTAATAACAGATTTTAGTTTTTAGAGTTTATGTTCACAGCAAAACTGAGGGGAAATACAGAGAGTTCCCATATACCCCCTGCTCCCCCCAGACACACAACGACCCCACCATCAACATCACCCAAGAGAGCGATTCATTTGTTACAATACAATAGAGGAACCTATATGGTCATATAGTCACTCCAAATCCGTAGTATACATTAGTGCTCCCTCTCTTGCTGTTGTACGTTCTATGGGTTTGGACAGTTGTGGAAACATGTATCAACCACCATCATCTCATACAGGTTAGTGTTACAGGGACTTTTTTCTCCGCCCGTGCCTGTGCCCCTGGTTCTTGGTCACTCCCCTTCCAAGAATGAAGAGGTAGACCAGGCAAAGGTGCGGTAAGCGAAGCAAGGTGTATTGAGGGATAGCAAAGTCATTGTACAAATCTCCAGAAGAGAGGGGGACCTGAGAGGGTTGTCACAGAGTTTCTAAGTCCTGGGGATTTTATGGGCTTGTCGGCAGGCTGTTTTCATCTCATGAACCGCCCCCCTGCGCCTGTCATCCAATCAGGTTTTTATCACCTATCTATCGCATGGGGAAGGGCAGAGGGCTCCTTCCAGGGCTGTGTAAAGTCCTTTTATAGGTGGTTTCCAATTAGGGCGGGGGCGGGGAGTGGAGGTAGAGGGGCCTTTGTCCCTGCCTACCTGTGTTCCAACTATCCTTCATCAGTAGTTTCACTGCCTTAAAAATCCTCTGAGCTCTGCCCGCTTATCTCATCTTCCTCCCTACCCCCTGGGAGCCACTTACTTGTTTACTTTTTTAAAATCCACTTCTACCCCTATTTCTAGAGGTAACCCTGTCAGCCATGGATCCCTGGACCTGAGTAGGGAGGCCCCTAATGTGGGCTGGGCGCCTTTCAGCTGTCCTTATCTCGTTGCTGGCTCAGGACTCAGATTCTTCTGCCATCCCCTCTCCAAACTCCAAAACTTGCTGTCCTCTTCTGCCTTGTTCTCTTTGTTTCTAAACGTCCACATCTTAAAAAAAAAAAAAAAAAAAAAGTCTCTCTACTGTAGTTTAGCCTGGCTTCCGGTGGGTTTGAAGAGAAATGCATGAGCTCCATCTACCATCTTTGATTACAAATCACTTCCATTGGATTTTTGGTTGTTACCTCAAATTCAACCCAACCCCCACTGAACCCTCACGTCTTACCCGGAGAAACTCCTCTTCCATCTCTCCTGACTTCCGTCCATGCTTCTGCCACTCTCTCTTACCTTAGGGGGAGACCACAGGGCCCCCTTCTCACCTTTGTCTCCTGCCGCCTGTCTGTGGAGCATCTCCCCTTCTCCCTACTTCCTTTCTGGCGGTCTTCCCCCTTCCTTCCCTCTCTCTTCCCGGCCACTACCCCAATCTGCCTTCTCACACCCAGGGAGTAAAAAGTCCAGATTTCTGAGTTGGCAGGTAAGTGTCCACTATAGGACTCCAACCTGCCTCTCCGGGCCTCATTCTCCTGCCACTTCTGCTGGGCGCTGTCACTCTGAACATACCAATGCCCTCCTTTGACGACCCTCACTCTGGCTGCAGCTCAAATGATGGCCTCCGAGGCACAGCTCCTCTTTATCCCAGGGAAGACGTGCACACCCTTTCTGGGTCCCCAAACTCCAACAGAACATTGTATCTGCTTCCATATCTGCCTCTCTTTGGGTTCTTTAGGGGGAGGGACTGTGTCTTGGCCATCTTGTACTTCCAGGGCCCAGCTTGGTGCCTTGTGTGTAATAAGTTCTCAATAAACATCCTGTGTCTGAATGATTGACTGTAGCGAGGCTTTATCATCTGTCTACGCCACTGGCTTTGTTGTCACCACATTAATCACAATTTTATAAGAAGATCTTTTTATTTTTATTTTATTTTTTAAAGATTTTATTTATGACTCACAAGCAGGGGGAGCAGCAGGGGGAGGGAGAAGCAGGCTTCCCACGGAGCAGAGCGCCCGATGTGGGACTCGATCCCAGGACCCTGAGATCATGACCTGAGCCGAAGGTAAACGCTTCACCCACTGAGCCATCCAGGCGCCCCAAGAAGGTCTTTTAAATAATTGAACTCCTTGAAAGTGTCATAAGAAGGACCTTCTCTGTGTCAGTGCTCCATTAGCTCCCTGAGGGCAGGGCCTGTGCCTCGCTGTTGCTGTCAGCACCCAGCACTAGGCATAGGGGTCCTCAGTAAAGATTTGTTGCTGGACTGGGTGGGCTCCAGTACGGGAAGATAAATGGGCCAGTTTGGGGGGACTTTATGATATGGAGGCAAAATCAGGAAGCCCAGCTTGTCCTGGGTCAGACCTGAGGGGGGAGGGGCATGTGACATCGAGGACCAGAGCAGCAGCTGGGAGAGGGCCTCAGGGAAAAGCCAATCACACCCACGTGTTCTTTGAGAATCTGGAAGCAATGGAAGATGAGGACAGTGTTAGATGGTGAGAGATAGAAAGGGGGGTGAATAACGGTTGGGTGGGGGTGGCAAGTGCAATGTAGGGGGGGGGAGGGCTGAAGTAGGTGGGAAGTCCTCACCCCAGTGGCTGCCCAGCCCCAGCCCACCCTCCCACTCTCCGCCTCCAGTTCACTTGAGGACTTTTACCACGGAGTATGTATGTGAGAGCCACCCCGGTCCCCAGTGCGCCCGGTCTTCTCTTCTCCCCCAGATTGTCATCGGGGCCGTGGACTGGCCCAGGCCTGTGCTCCAGGATGGGATAGGATGGGATTCCCAACCCCCGCTTTCCCCCGGACATGAGTCCCACGACTGTTTCCAGACTCCCCTCTTCCTGAGCAGCTGGGCCTGAGTCCTGGGGGAACTAATGAGTAATGAGGAAGAAGGAGAGAGAGAATTGCCTTGTCTGATGGAGGAGGGAGGGTGGGTTATCACACACATACTCACTGAAGTACACAGTTTGGTCCTCCTCTGCCCTCTCCCCAGCTTAAAAATACTCAACAGTACACAAAATCATTACAGTTGAGAAAATCAATAAGAAAACCTTTCCTTGGGGCACCTGGGTGGCTCATTCGGTTAAACATCTGCCTTTGGCTCAGGTCATGATCTCAGGGTCCTGGGATCGAGCCCTGCATCAGGCTCCAGGCTCAGCAGGGAACCTGCTTCTCCCTCTCCCTCTGCCTGCTGCTCTGCCTACTTTTGCTCTCTCTCTCTGTCAATAAATAGCTAAAATCTTAAAAAAGAAGAAGAAGAAGAAAAGAAAAAAAGAAAATCTTTGCTTGGCATTCTATGCTGTGTCCCCCTCCTCACTGCCTCCAGGGGTCTGCTCTCTACTCTCCCCTTGCTACTACACTCATTGAAAGAGAGACCCCCACCTCTGCCCCCATCTCCTTTCCACACACTGACTCCTGATCTCATCCCTATCCTTGGCAACTGCGGTCTTAGGGTGCCAGAGGCTTCCTATCGCCAAGTCCCATGGTGGTGTTGGTGGGGGGCTCTTCCGGCCCTGAAGCCTATGGACCCCACAGCCCCATCACTGCCTCAGGACTGCCC
This sequence comes from Martes martes, assembly GCF_963455335.1. Lineage (NCBI taxonomy): Eukaryota > Metazoa > Chordata > Mammalia > Carnivora > Mustelidae > Martes > Martes martes. The sequence goes on along the minus strand of NC_137893.1, from coordinate 87,842,262 downwards.
TCCCTCCTGGCTCTTCCTCCTCCTTGCCTGCTGACCATGGCCACCTTCCTTCACAGCTATATCTTTTGCCCTAGTGCCAGATGTGAGCCCAGATGTGCCCCTCAAGGAAGCTCTCTCTCTTCCTCTCTCCAGCCCCTCTGCATGGGGGCAGCATGATGTCCTGCCCAGCCCGGCAGGGCCCGTTGAATACTTGACCTCTTCCTTGGCCCTATCTTAAGCCCAGAGGGGTTGTGAGGATGAGAGTTCTACTGTATAGGACCCAAACCTTTCAGCCATTCTTTTTTGGGTTTGTTTTTAAATGAACTCTTCCAGCCTAACAAAAGGTACTGGGAGAAAGAGGACGAACTCCTGTGGCCCCACTCTGAGCTCAAGAATGAATTATCCTCAATATACTGGAAGCCCCTTGAGTGCCCCACCCCCTTCAGTCCCCTCCCCGCCCGAGAGAGGCAGTGACCCGAGTTTGTGCCCTCTCAGTCCTCCAAATTGTTTAAATGTTTGCTACACACGTTTGCTATACGTGAAATATGGCATTATTTGCCTGTTTGCAAGCATTCTGTAAATGGCAATGCTCTCTTTCTTCCACTTACTTTTTCTTCCCTCACATGTACCCTGTGAATACAAGCCGCTCTTACGTATTCCCTTTCTGGGCAGGATAATGTTCCCATGTGAAAACGTGCCACGCTTGGAACAGACCTTTAGATACACCCTGGGGAGGCCATTCTGGGCCTCTCTTCTCTCATGCAGCCACCCAGTCCCGTCTTCTACTCTGTGGTTATTCAATGAGCCTCCTGACATCATTCTGCAAAGCACCCTCCCCATCTGGGAGTTGGTCACCTGCCACCCAACAACGCAGGTGGCCACCCGGCCGGCCCCCATCCACCCTAGCATTTCAACCAGGCTGTTCTCCCACATCTACTTTCCCTTTAAACCTGACATCCATCGGTCATTGCCTTGTTCTCACCTCCTGGGCTCGCGGCCCCATGCCCCTGGCTTGGACTCCATGTACTTGGCCTGTGGGCCCCCCAGTAGCCTGGCTCCCGCCTCCCAGCATCATCTTCCAGTATCTCGGCCCCTCAGGGTCCCCCCACCCCGAACAACCTAGCCGGTCCCCCCCCATGCCTCCACTCCCTTACTGCCCCGATGGCGAGCTCTCCTGCTATCTCATCTTTTCTTCCAGGCTCCTTGTCAGCCTCATCGTCTCCACGAGGCCTGCTCTGAACACCTCCGAGGGCCAAGCATGTGTTGTTGGAAACACTTGGAGGCCAAGCACCTGTGTTTATCTGAATGCAAGACTGTCCCCCTCTGATGGGAACTCCTCAAGGACATGGGTCATGCCTGGAAGCCTTCCCGTCAGCCTCAGGAGCTCGGCATTTATGGGGTCCTACAGGGCGCCAATCTGGGGTTCATGCTTCCTATCCTCTGTTCCTCTAAGTCTCCCCTTCAACTCCTGCCTGGTCAGGGCTCCTCAATGCCCTTTTAGAGATAAGGAAACCCACTGCGGTTTCCTTCCCTGAGGCCTCGCCCTGTGCCAGGGGATGTGAATGGGCTTGACAATGACAGTGGCAGGCACAGCTGCAGGCCCGTGGGACTCCCTGCCCCTGTGTCTCCTGCCCTGATTCAGCCCTCCGTCCCCTGCCACAGGAACCTTCTCCCAGCCCCACGGAGGCTCCTCTACGGGCCTGAAATATCTCTCCCCTCCCAACAACATTTCCCTTCCCTAGCTCCAGCCTCTCCTCCAGGAAGTCCTCCAGGAGTGCTCTGGTCCCCCACATGCCCTAAGGCCACTGGTCGTGTATACCGGAGACTACATTTTATTAACAGCTATTATGTGTTGTGGCCCTAATATAGGCCACTTTTTAAATGTATCATCATTCTTCTCAACAAGCCAGAGAGGATCATCCCACCCTCATCCACAGATGAGGAAATGGAAGCCTAGAGAGGTAAAGACGTTTCCCAGAGCCCCAGAGCTAGCAAGGAGGAGAGGGAGGACTTGGACCCTCGTTGGGCTGACTCCCGCAGGGCCTGAGTTTTCGTCCTCGTAGCTCTGGACATTCGGCCCATCTCCAACCATTTCTCAGCCAGAAAACCAGCTCTTTGAGAGCAGAGACATGTCCTGTCGTTCTCTGGTGTCCGCCTGCCCCTCCCCATCCCTGCGCTTGGCCCCTTCCTAAGCCCAGGCGGTGCCTGCCTAATGTAGACAGTCTGAGCTCCAGGTTTGAGAGCAGGAGGGGCACTGACCTCTAGAGGGGGTAGAAGCCTCCTAGTCTGGGCCGGAAGCTCCAGGGTGCCCATCCCACCTCTGCACCCCCTCCCCCATTAATTTGGTCCACCCTCCCCTGCGCCCTGGCCCTGACCCTTCCTGGCGAGGACTGAGCACCTTTCAGCCCCGGCACCACCACGAATGACCGCCTTCTTGGGAGGGGCTGTTTTTCTACACTCTCGATCCTGAGGTGGAGGCCGGCTGCAGGTGTGGAGAGGTCCTGGGCCTGTGTGATGGGATGTCTCTGTGACGACCGCGTGCCCTGTGTCCCTGCCCTGGGTGTCCACAGGCTAACCGCAGGCTTCCAAGATGGAAGAGACCTCTGGGTGTAAACAGCCTGCGTAGCAGGCAGCACGTGTGCGTGTCCGTGTGCGTCTGCACACATGCTCAGGTGTGCGCGTGTGTGTGGTCGCTGTGAATTCCCCATCTCAGACAAGGGCCTCTTTGTCTTCGCTGCTCTGACGCGCTGCCCCATCAGAAGGCCCCCGGTTGCTTATTTTTATAGGGTGTTCCAACTTTCTCTCTCCAGTTCCCTCTGTCCCACAGCAACTGTTCCAAGCCCCAACTTACCTCATTCTGCTGAGAGGAGGATGGCTGCTGGGGAACTAGCCCCTGGCTCTGAGGTGCTCTTACCTCAGTTTCCCGATTGGGAGACTCCAGAAGGGGTTGGGGGGGCGGGAAGCCAAAGTAAATAGCATCGCTACAATGCTGAGACTAAGTCACTGAGCCTGTTTCCTCATTCTTAATGCTTTATCTGTTAACCTCTTCGATTCCTGTGCCTCGTTTTCCTCATCTGTAAAATGGGGATAATGATGGCATCTGACTCCGAGTGTGAGGATGACATGAAAGATAAAGTCCCTAGAACTGTGTCTGGTACACAACAAGAGCTCATTAAATGTTAGCAATTGTTACCATCAAACATCTTTATTGAGCCTGTCTTCCCGGTGTAGTCGTCTTCAGAGACCACTTTCTTTAAGAGTTTATTTATTTATTTGATGCAGAGAGATCACAAGTAGGCAGAGAGGCAGGCAGAGAGAGAGGAGGAAGCTGGCTCCATACTGAGCAGAGAGCCCGATGTGGGGCTCGATCCCAGGACCCTGAGATCATGACCTGAGCCGAAGGCAGAGGCTTAACCCACTGAGCCACCCAGGTGCCCCCAGAGACCACTTTCTTCCAGATCACTCTCAGCCATTTCCCCTGCCTTCTCCCATTGTTGTTCAGACTTCACAGGTCACTGAATCGGAGGTCCGGGAAGCCCACAGACAGCAGAGGGCCCTTTCGTGCCCTGGGCCAGAGCGGTTGAAGGGTTGTAGTTCTCCTAGAAGGTTCAGCCCCTCCTCCCCACACCCTCCTCCCTTCCTCCTCTGACCTGCAAGTGTGCCCAGAGAAGCCCAAGGTCCGCTTTGTCTAAAGCGCCCTCTGCTGGCCATTGGCAAAAGACATTGGGCAGGGGTGACCAGTTAATGGTAGAGGAAGGAAGGAGCTTTCCCAATATGAGGGGAAGGGGGTCTTCTGATGCGTGCAGAACCCAGAGTGCTTCCTTCTAACCCCCCAAATTTCAGACCTGGAGGAGACCTCCTTTTTTGTCAGCCTGAGAACAGGTTCAGCGGAGAGCTTCCCTCTCCCCGTCAGGGAAGAATGCTAAGACCAAGATTACGGCACAGCCAGCACTAGCCATCTGCCCCCATCACCGGGAACAGCAGTAGGAAGGAGAGACGAGACAGTAGGCAGAACTTCCTGACAGCAGAACATGAGGGGGCTTAAGAGGGTTGGTTCTTATTTAGAAGAAGGTCATGGGAGGGGGCACCCTGGAACCTGTGAGATCAGTAAGAAAATGAGTTATGGATTTGTAAGCCTGGCACACTCAGAAGGTGGTGGAGACAGCAGACCCCTCTCCTCCTCAGTCAAAGCCAGAGATAGATCCTCACTCCATGTCCAAGTGCACTGACCAGACACTTGCTCTACCTCTGGGGAAGGAATTAAAAACAAAGACCGAAACCAAAACTCTAGTTGAAGCAGGAGAAGTTGAACTTGGACTGTTGGAAGGACTGTCGTGGGAGTGAGGCTGCGTGTCGTCCCTGGTGCAGGAAGGACGTCCGTGGGGGTAGTCTGTAAACCAGAGACCACCTTCTCCCAAGGTAGACTAAGGGAGCAGGGAGCTCAGCAGCAGACGCCTCTGGATTTGGGGCTTTGGAGGGGGCTGGTGGGTCCCCCAAGGGGAAGGAGCGGCATGAAATCGTAGGTAATTGTTTTATTACATTTCAGGGGAAGCTGCTGTCGATGCAGATGACAGAGCAGCTAAAGGGCCTGCAGCCTCCACAGAGGGCAGGGAGGGCCAGCCTGTGGGTGGAGGCTTGGAGCGTACTCAGACTCCAGGCCAAGCTCCCCTGGCCTGACTTGGCCAGGCCCTCTGAGATACGCTGAGGAGGAATGGGGAATTCACCCCAGGCCCGTGCAAGTGTCCAGAGGATTAGGGCCAGGACGAGGAGGTGGTGTGGGCAGGGGTGAGACAGAGAAATGGGAGAGACGCAGAAGATAACAGATCAGATGGAAAGCTGTAGGAAAGGACAAGACAGTTCTGAGACAGAAGTCAGCAAAGACTCCCATTTCCAGATCCTGCCCCCTTTCCCACCCCACTTCCCCGGGTCTCCCCATCGCCAAGTATGGTTTTTGGAAAGTTTCAGCAGTTTGGTGGTTTGGGGGAAGTGTGACTGATTCCAAATGGGTTGCTTTCTCCATACCCGCCCTTCTACTTCCCTGTTTCCCCTCAAGGACACACGTTCTTTCTTGGGGCCCCTGCCCCAGCATAGAGGTCTGGGGTCCATGCCCTTGAGGAGGAACTGTTTGGAAGGTGCTGAAGAAGGGAACTGGTAGATGAAACACGTGGGTGATGGGCTCTGGACGCTGAGGTGGACGGGTCTCTCCTGCTGCAGGGAGAGGCAAGGCTGAGGGACCTGTCACAACACCTCTTTGGTTTAACAGCTTAGGCTTGTTTCCTTCCTTCCTTTCCTCCCCTAATTGTCCAGGGTGCCCCTACCCATGCATTAGAGTAACCCCTTTTCTGACCCTGAGCCCCCCAGCAGGACACAGCCCCACACCAGGTGGCTTGCACGCACCCCCTTTCAACCCCAGCCCCACACGCATGCGTGCACACACGCCCCTCGCCAGGGAGCCCCTGCGAAGACGGGGTGATGGGCCCAGAAGGGCACCTGGGCCTGCAGGGGGACAGACTTCCCGTCTTCAGAGGTGGTGGCCCTGTGTCAGGAACCCTCTCCAGCACTGAAGGAAATCTACCCCCTGAATACACCCTTGGAGGAAGGGGCAGGATGCGCAAGAAGGAATTGTACCCTTGGGAGAAAGCAGAATGACCCAGAGACCCGCTTTGAGAGAAAACACCAGAGAATGTGGGTGACAGTGGAAGTGGGGGGCAGGAGGAGCAGAGAGGGCCACCCCCCCACACCTGGCCCATTCATGCACTCCCAGAAAGCACCCTCTGGGGGGCTCCCACCATCCGCCAGGGCCTGCTGCCCTCAGACCCCAGAACAATCTTTTCACTTTTGTGTCCTTCCCCCCTCACCTTGGTGACACACACAGGGCCCGGTGAATAGAGGACATTTAATATTTCTGTGCTGGTCAAACAGAACACAGGTGGGGAGTACATGGGGAGGGGGCGGAGGGCCCCCTGCCTCTCAGGAGGGGTGGCTTGTGAAGGGGTGTATGTGGGGGGGGTTCTTGGGAAATAGTCCAAGGAGTCTTCTCAGCAAAGGGGCCTGGCCTGGGGTATCATGAGCATCCAACACACCCAGTCCTTGGCCCAAGTTGGGGTCCCCCATAGGGGGTCTGTGGAGTCTCACGTTTTTTTTCCCAGCTCCTCTGCTGGAATCCACACTCCCAGCGTGATGGGGGACTTGGTCCTCTCGAGGGGTCTGGAGAGCCCCCAGGAAGAAGCCCAGGGTGGGGACTAGGGCTTGAGGTTCACTGCCTGAGGACAGGTGAACCCCTTGGGGTGCTGAGGGCAGTGCACCTCCTTCCTTCCGCCCTCTTGCCTTCCTCCGGGCTGGCCAAGAGTAGAGTGGGGGTGAGCAGGGCCCCCAGCCTCTACTGAGTCCCAGGGTCCTCGGGGTGGGGTGGAGGAAGGGTGGAGAGAGGGTCTGGGCCACCAACAGACACTGTAAACTTTGGTTTAAAACAATAACTTAAGTGGAGGGAGGGCTTCCAGCCTGGGGCCAAGGTCGGGGAGCAAGGAGGAATAGGGGGTGCGGGAGGCGACAAAGGAAAAAGCCAACAAAAAGTTTTGGTTTTTGCTTCCGGCATAAGAAAGGTCTTTGGTCATCGGTTTAACTGGGGGGGGGGCGGGGGGGTCAGGGAGGGGTGCGGAGGGAGGGTGAGGGAGGACTACAATGGGGGACCTGTAGGCTGGGGGTGACCCATCGGAGTCACAGCAGCCACCTGCCCCTCAAGCCTGGTTTCAGCCCGGCCTCTCCTGGGACAGAGGCAGGATGCTTCTGGTGGCTCTGGCAGCCCCTCTGAGCCCAACTCCAGCCTCAAGGGCCGCACAGCTCCCTTGGGCAGCTCCCCCTCCATTAGTACACCCAGCACAGACCCTGTCAGTAGGCCAGTGCTGGGCCTCTTCCTCTGTTGCGGGGGATGGCAGAAGCTGAGGAGCACCCCGTGAAGGGGGTAGAGGCCCAGTTCAGCTTGGGTTCTGTCTCAGGTCGAGGGCAGGGTCCGGACCCGGGCAGCCTTGCTCCCACCGACAACCACGGCGCACACAACTTGCCCCGCCCCAGCTGTGGCCTCGGAGTAGGCACAGCGGAGGGGGCCGGTTTCTTCTGGGGATGGTCTGAAACTTCAGCTCCCCTCCCCACCCCCCCCCTAGGCCAGGGCAGGGGCGGGAGCTGGGGGGCAGCGGGGAGACTTCACAGTACGGAAAAGAAGGTGGAAGGGAGCACAAACTGGGAAAGTGGGGGGCCTCCGGCCAGAAAACACTGCCAGAGCCAGGTGCGAGGGGCCCTGGGTTTGAGAGGGGTGGCTTAGCCCCGCCTGCGGGTCTCCACGGCGCTGAGGGGCCCTGTAGGGGAGAGCTGGTGGGGGAGGAGGGCCCTGCTGCTGCTGGTGGTTGGGGGGAGGCGATATTCGGATGTAAGGGAGGGTGAGGAAGGGTCTGGGCCCTCCGAGTCCTCTACCGGTCCCAGACCAGGGGTTCTGTGTCCCCTCGGGGGCGGGACCGTCCCTGCCCCCGAGCGTCTGTCAGTCAGGTCACGTGGGGAGTTGCTGGCCCAGCCCCCCCTTCTGAGTCCTGGAAGTGCCTTGAGGTTTGGGCGGGGCTGAGGAGTGGGGGAAGGTGGGGCCTGGGTTCCGGAGGGAGGGGTCTCACCCCTGCCCAGCCTGCCCCTAGAGGCCCTTAGGACAGTTCCTCTCCCTGCAGCTCCTCCTCCAGGTCCCTGTCTTCGGGCGGCCCCACGGTGCTGGGGTTGGTGGGACCCAGGGGAGGGCCCGGCCGCCTGTCTTCCTCGGCCTCGGCTGGCTCCTCTTTCACCTGCACCTGGTGGCTGTGACGGAAGGGATTGTGTGGGCACCTCAGGGGCCTTCCCCTGCCCCTCAAACATCCAGAATTTGGGGGTGCAGTGGGGTATTCCCAGGTCGCCTCCCCAGGACCGCATCATCCCTGAGCCCCTGGGGCCTGATGTCTTCGGTCTGATCTCCGCAGGAGCTCTCCTCTGAGGAAGGGGGAGGTTGGGAAGGACAGAGGTGGTCTCCGCAGGCAGGAGAGGAGATGGAACAGTAGAGAGGAGGAAGGAGAAGAGGAAAAAAGCTGCGGGAAGGAGGGGAATAAAAAGAGGGGAGAGGGAGGAGAAGAAGGGAGAGATAGCCAGGTCACCTGCCCCAGGGAGACAGGTGTGTGTACATGGGGGGGTGATAAGATGGGGATCCCACCTGCAGGGGCATCTGGGGGGCACGGGGGTGGGGGCTCCATGCCACATGCTCACCTGTACTGGGGTGGGGAGAGGCGAGGGGGGCTGCTGCTGCCGTTGCTGGGCAGCGGCTCCACGGGGGCGCCCACGTCTTCGTGGCTGAGGGGCAGGAGGCTGCTGGCAGAGCCCGGGTTCAGCATGCCAGGGCTGTTGAGGAGGGGGAAGCTGCTCTCGGCCAGGGCAGCCTGGAGGGCAAGGGTTGGTCCCGTGAGCCAGCTCCACTTGGCCCAGTGGGTCCCTGCCCCACTCCCAGCCAGCCTCCTGGAGTCTCTGCACTCTGCCCTCTGGAGGCCAGATCATGACCCTGACCTGCTGCCTCCCAGCCTCCCTGGGAGCCTAGGCCTGACCTATCCCTTAAGGGGAGGGCAGAGAATGCCTCCCCCGCCAAGACTGGCAAACCAGGGAACAGGGCCCCATTGGTTATGCCAACCTCCCTCCTTGCTCTCTGCTGTGCCCGAACCCAGCCTTGACAGCAGAGGTGGGGGCTGAGCCCCGAGTGGGGCCGGGGCAGAGGGGTGGGATTCAGATTACCCAGAGTGGTCTTCACCCTCCTGCCCCTCCTTGGACAGATGGGTTCTTGGCAGGGGAGAGTGGGGGAGGGTCAGTGTGGGGGGGGCGGACAGCCAGAGGTCAAGGCCAAGGGAGCACTCACCTGATAGCTGGCGTTAAGTGCTCCGTAACTGAGGCCCGAGATCATGTTCTTGACCAGGGTGGGGCTCCTGGAAGACAGAGAAGGCACTGTTTGGTTCCTTCACTCACTTACTCCCCCTTCGCAGTGCAGCCGTACAAGCGCTGCTCATGCCAAGGACCATTCCATTCCTGAACCTAGGAGGCCAGAGTAGGGTCAGCACCACCTCTAAGTCCTATTCAAGCCTCAGGCTGATGGGCGCAGCATGGAGGGACAGCTCCCTTCACAGCTCCCAGGTCAAGGCTCCCTGGGGCTCTGGGGCAGGTGCAGTGTCTCAGAGCTGGCAAGGGGGAACATGGATCCTTCCCCATGCTGGTCTTCAAATCATGCTACCCCAGAGGGGTTTCTCTGTTGTTTCTGGGGCCCAACAGGTTGAAGCTAGAGCCCGGATAGGCCCACATCTGTAATACCCACGTTATTTTGCCATCCTGAATTCTGGGACATCTAATAGCCATGCGCGCCGCTGGTCCCCATGCGCTCCACACCAAAGACTTTTCTGCCCGGGAATGTGTCCAGGAGTTGGGTTGGGTAAAGCAGTGGCTCAAGGCTGTCCCTCTACCATAATGATGAATCCCCTTTCTCCATTTATAGAGCATCCAAGAGAGGTCAAGGAACTGGCCCAAGGTCACACAGCCAGCGAGAAGCAGAGGTGCACAGGAAGCCAGAGCTTCTAGCTGGCATCTGCCCATGTCCCAACTCTGGCCACAGGTACTTTGGGTCTCTTTCTCTGGTCCCAGGCCCCCAGGCTCCTTTCCTCAGTCAGAAATAGGGACAGATCACCTGCCCCTTCATGTCACTTCTAGATTCTGGGCTCCCCTGCGCTCCTCCATCCCTCTTCTCCCCACTCCACCTCCAAAGGAGGAAGGACTGGGTACACAGGCGAGTCCTGGAGAGAATGGGGGAGGTGCCCCGGTCCATGCTGCAGGTGGGTGCCTCTGCTCAGGGCTGGGCCTACGTACCCTGTCATCTTTGGCGGCCTCCGCTTCTGATACTCGCGCTCGTCCACAGTCCACACAGCGCCCTTGACGTTCTCCACGCGCACGAAGCACTTGTGCAGGCTGAGGTTGTGTCGCACAGCGTTCTGGGGGTGCAATGACGGCACATGCTCAGAGGCAGCCTGCTCGGACCCTTCCCTGCACCGGCAAGCACACAGGGACATCCCTGCCCCACCGCAGCCCCATCACTTCCCACCTCCCCAGGCCCAGGGCGACGCAGGCTGCCCAGGGGGAGGAGTCTCCCTGCCTCTCTCCTGCCCTTGACCCAGGGACTGCCAAGGTCTTCACTTTAGACAGCCCATTCTATGATCGACTCCCCTTCTCCCTGCCATGTTTCGGAAAACTCTGTCTACCAACTGAACACTATCCAGGTAGGAATCATTTGTTTTCCCAGCAGCACTGATCAGGCACACACAGCTGTCACTTGGGGCCCCTGGTCGCCATGGGCCTGCACTCGGGCCCTGGCCTGTCAGTGAGCCTGGGGCCTGTTAGCTTAGGTGCATGCCGCATTCCCACGTGGCTTTACAAGTTTTGGAAATAAATGGGGAACCCTCGCTGCAACCTTCTTCAGCGTCTAGGAGTGTGGGAGCCATGGCTTTGAGGATAGTTTAAGAGCAGGAGGCATACAGCAGGCCTCACATACATACTTGTTGAAATAAACCGGGAGAAAGAAGAGCATGGATTTGGTAGCTGCGAGGCAGGGAGAGGAGAGAAAAGAGGAAAAGTCACCTTGTCGCTCCCACCTCCTCCTGGCGGGGTGACTTCAGGAATTGAGGCCATCTGAATTGTAGGACACTTGGGTGAGGGGGGGTGGCTTGGCCCCAACCTGCCCCCCGGGGGGCCTAGATGAGGGCCCGAGCCCACTCACTCCATGTCCCTCAGTCCTGTCCCTGTACTCTCCTCAGCTTCACCACCGCCCCCCCCATCCCTGTCCCTGTTACCTGTCCTCCCTCAGCCTCCCCCGCCTGCCTTGTCCCCATCCTTGTCTCCTCTTTACATTTCTAAACGGGGAAGAAAGCCGGCAGGGCGGGCAGCCCGTGCCCCTGGAGATCCCCTCTCCCTCTCTCCCTTCCAACTCTTGCCACTTGCAACTGGCCCGATTTCATTACCAATTTTAATTTGCCTCTAATTAAATCCTGTGTATTTTTCCGACTCGCTTGCTAATCCACGAGGGAGGCGGGCGGCTGGAGTGGAATCTCTTGGAGCGATAATTACAAAGGGCCTAATCACGCCGGGGCTCCTGCCTCGGAATAAATTTGCCCGCATTATGGGGCTCCGATCCTCCGCTTTGCAAATGAGAATGACCCCAATTTCCGAGGATGGCCTCACCGGGGCTTTTTTCCCTCATTTCGAAGCCTGATTCGTGATGAGAGACTAATTCGTTACGCTGAAACATTAACGGCAATTTAAGGGGTCTGGCGGGGGCTGCGTAAACAAAAGGACGGGCCCACAACATGGGCCCTGGGAGGGGATGGACACAGGGGGAGGGCTGGGGGGGACCATCAGCTTGGCAGATGGCAGCTCTGTCCCCGGATGAACGGCAGCTGGCCTGGCCCACGCCGGCTCCCGACCCTTCTGCCCCAGTCCGAAGTGGACAGCATCTCAGGGTGGGGGCCAGAGAGAGTGAAAGAGGGAGAATGGAAGAGGAGGAGGAGTTGAGGAGAAGAGGGACCTCAAGGGGCAGATATATGGGTGGCTGGTGGAAGTCGAACAGTTAGGTGTAGACAGGGTACATTTTCCCAGGAACATGAATGAAGCTTGATTGCAAAAGTCCTGAAGGTCAAAGTGGACCTCAAGCTAAGAGAGATTCTGCTGTGCCACAGGGAGGGGAGGACATAGGCAGTGCCCGAAGTGGCAGAAACAGCAGCTGAGCGCTGCTCACTAGGAAGGTCACCTGCTCGTTCAGCTGGTGTTGCACTGGGACCTATATGAGGCAACGGGACGAGGAGGTGAAGACCCCAGGGGTACGAGACCACTGGGATGATCCTGGCTGGGCAACCATGGAAGGGGGCATGGAAGGCCAAAGGAGCTCGGCTAAACGGGAGGGGTTTCAAGACAGTCTTCAAGGGGTTTAAGGAAGTCACCCAAACCAGCTTCTCCTGATCCCAGAGAAAGGAGAGAACAGGAAAGGAGGGTAGGGGGGTGAGGGACACCGTGCCCCTGAGCAGGAAGCTGTCTAACGGAAATGAAGTTCTCTACTCTCACCCCTACAGGTAAAGGATTAACCTGCATTATGAACATAAACATTAGATAACAATCATTAACAACCCTTTATGTCTGTATAGGACTTTATTTTCTAAAACCTGGTATCCAAACTGTCCCGGAGGCTGGAGACTGGACCTGGTGGTCCCAACAAGGCCCTGCCAGCTCAGGGATAGGGCAGGACTGTGGTTGGCAGGAAATGACATCACTCAGAGCCAATCAGAGCTGCTGTCCCAGCCTCTAAGCCTCTTTCCCCAGCTTTGAGAATTGGGCGCTCAGGGATATGGAAGGTCACGGAGCAGTCTCTCCTGCTGCGGTTAGCACGTTTTGGGGCTAGAGGAGACTGGGCCCTATGCAGACCCCACCCAGTTGGGCACTGGTGGGGAGGGGGCCTCGGTGACACTTGTTGAAAGCTGGCCGCTGGTGGGGAGGTAGCCTGTCTGGCTGCACCTTCTGAGCTGGCCAGCAGGGGGACTCAAGAGCCAGGGATACAATTAAGGTTGTGAGCTAAGGACACCTTCCCCTGCCTCTAACCTTCCCCGCAGGGTGCCAACACTCCCTTCTCCTTCCCTCCACCCCCTCCCAATTTAGATATCACTTTCCACTCTGCTGCACACACTAATATTCTCACCCATCAGACAGACAGACAGACACACACCCCTCCCATCCTGGCTATGGGAAAATGAATGGCTGTGTGCCCCAGTCCACATCCCCGTGTCCCATTTTTTAGGGTCCCTTCCTTCCCTGCCTCCAGTCCCCTGAGAAAACTCTATGGCTGAAGGTGCTGAAATGACTAATTGGATGGAGACAATTATCTTCCTGCCGCCACGGCAGAGCTGGGGAGAGGGCGGGGGTGCCTGTGGTTATGTCCCAGTGCGCCGTCCACAGGTCTCGTTCGGCTGTCCCTGTGTCTGTGCCTACACACGGCCCACCCCACCCCTGGCTCCAGAACAGGCACCTTTAGCCAAGGTACCCAGACCCTTAGGGTCTGTGGAGAGTGTCACCCCAAGCCTCCCAAACAGGCTGGGGCACTACTAACTCCTGGAGGCCCTACTTTGTGGGGCCTATGGAGGGGTACTCCAGGGAAGGGGAGGATTTCTTGCCAGAAAGAAGGTAGCATGAGGCTGGAAAGAAGGGGCTACTAAGGGGCAGTTAGAGAACATTCCATAGCCCATGCTGAGGTGAGGGTGAAGGGACCTATGGTGCGGCCCAGGCCCTGCTGGGGACATTTCTGCAGAACTGACCCTCTGAGGGGACGAAATGTGATACGGCCTTGGTGTCAAGGGGATAAGGAGATGTTTGAGGGTGACTGGGGCCCTTGGCAAGGAGGAGGGAGCATGCCTCACCTTCCAGGTGGCAGTGTTTCTCCGGAAATAGGCGAACATTCTGGTGAACCAGTTATAGATCTCATTCAGGGTCAGCTGCCTGTCGGGGGTTTCCAGAATGGCCTGTGGGCCAGAGAGAAGCAGAGGGACCCTCAGTCTGAGCCTTCAAGGGTCACAGGCCTTTGCTCTCTCCCTCCTGCCTGGCCGGACTCCCACCCTGAGAACAGAGGATGCCCGCTACAGAGGCTCATGGACAGGACTGGCGGGTGTCGTCCATCCCCTGAGGGGGGCAGGCTGCTTCCGGGCTAGGAAACATGAGCTGTTAGGGCTATGCATTTGTGCAAGGAGCACATAAATTCCTTCTGGAGGGCAACTGGTGTCAAGGGCCCCCACTCTGGAATGAAAATGAAGTAGTATTCTTGGGAGAGAGATAGCCACAGGGTGGGAGCTGTTTACAATTTATCCTGATTTTGGCAAAGGGCTCCCTAAGCACGAGGTGGGGTGTGTATGCATATATGAGGGTACATGTGAGGCTGCGTGTGCCTGCTGGGGGGTCACAGCAAGAGGACATCTATGCAAATGTCTATTCATAAGAATATTACGTGAGCATCAAGGACATGAGTGAACAGAGGGGTGTATGTGTGTGTATGTGACAGAGAGAGAGAGGGTTGGTAGGGAGGGAGGGGGAGGGAGAGGCAGGCAGGCAGGTGGCAACCAACTGAGAGTGACCCTGAGTCTATCAGAAAACAGTCTCCTAGGAGCGTGTGCACATGGGAATGAGAGAATGAACGACACAGTGGGTGTAAGCAGCAAAAACCCAGAGAGACGCCCACACGAGTGGTAGACTCAGACCGAGCCTGGGTGAGAGGCCGTACAGCCAGGAAGAAGCCCGAGAGAGAGGACAGGTGCAGGAGGGGCTATCTCTCCTCTGGTCCCAGGACTCTTGTGGAGGCTGAGACTCTGAGATGGGGGTTCAGCCTGGGTGCCCCCCCCATCTACTTCCATGCTCACCTGACGGATAAGGGAGGCGTAGGTGAAGGGAGGCCTGACATCGGCGTTCTTGTAGAACTCATGATTCTGGGCCAGCTCTGGGGAAGAGAGGCAGAGGGTGGGGTAGCCAGATGGGGGATCCAGCTTAGGGGAGAAACGACCCTCCTGGAAGTCCTTACCTGAGGAGATGGGGGAGCAGAACTTGTCACTGCTCCTCCGGCGGGCGGGGCCCCCGCTGTGCAGGGAAGCAGAGCTGAGACCGGGGGGCCGTAGAGGGGTGACGGGGGCAGCAGCCGAGGTCGGGGGGTGCACGAGACCATCTGGGAACGAGTCTGCTGCGGAGACGGTCACCTTGGAGAATGAGGAGGAGCTGGGGACTGGGTTCAGCTGTGAGCAATGGGGAGGGTGCTGAGTCCAGTGCCCAGGGTGGGGGTGCCAGGGGTCCTGGGAGGGTCGCAGGGAGGGGAGAGTCACTCACGGGCTGGTTGAAGGGCTTGGGCTCGGAGGGCCGCATGTGCAGGTGGGCCATCATGGCCTGCAGCCTCTCGCTCTCCTTGGCGAGCTGTGGAGAGGTGGGAGGTGAGCCAGGGCTGAGCCCCCAAGGGGTCCAGTCCTCTTCCTCCTCCGCATCCCAACTCTCTCCAACCAGACACCCGAGAAAAACCCTCTCCCACCACTCCTCTCCTTCACAGATTAGCCTCTGGCTCCTCTGTCCCCTGCTCCTAGAAGGCCTCGGCTCTGCTCCGTCCCTTGCTACCCTCGAGGCCAGGGCCTGGGGCTGCCGGCCCGATGAAGGCCTCGCCACTTCTCCTCCAGACCGTGAGTCCCAGGCTCGAGCTACAGGTCAGGGGCCCCCTCGCTAACAACACACGCTTTTTCTCCTCCTCCAAGGCAGAGGCTGTGGTTGAACAACACCCAAGTTCAGTGGCACTTGTGTGTGAGAGGGGCCTCGCGCCATGAATGGAAACACAGGAATGGATGAATGATTCATTCACCCCCATTCATAAATTCAATAGGTCTTTCACAACTACCCACTCAGGGCAGGGCGCTCTGCTAGGTGCCAGAGGGAAATGGGTAAATGTCCCTCACTCTGCCTGCTGGACTGTCCTGAGTACTACATGCTACAGGGTGTAGACTCGGGGGCCAGACCGCCGTGCTTCTGACCCCGACTCGGCCACCCGCTGGGGTGAGTGACCAGAGCAACAAGTCACTTCACCTCTCTGGGCCTCAGTTTTCCCTGTCTATAAAGTGGGGATGAGAATAGCACCTGCCATATACGGCTGTTTAGAGGATTCCCGGAGTTCTACAGGTAAAGTACTTAAGTCAGCACCAAGTAAGGGCTCCATATGTTAGCTGTCGGCATTTTTATGGTTTTTATATGGACGCTGCTCTTCGGGACTCCCAGCAGATACACCACACCCCACCCCCCACCTTGGCTTGCTCCTGAGACTCTAACTACAATCACCTCATGGCGTTGGCACTTAGGAGCGAGAAAGCTTAAGATGACCCCTGTCCGCAAGGCCCTCTAAAGCCCTCCTGGGATGTCAGTGCTGAGGGTGGGGCCAGGCCTGGCTTCCCCCGCACCCCCCCGCCCCCGCCACTGAGCATCCTCAGAGCTGCACCTGGATCTCCAGCTGCTGGACCACCTGCATCTGCACACGGCACTGGGCTGTGCTCCGGTCATCCAGGGCGTGCTCTGTGTTGAGGTGTCTTTGGGGCAGGAGGGGGCAGAGAAGACACAGTTGGCCCCGCTTTGCCTGTGGCCACCACCCTCCCATCCCGTGCTCCCAGCCTGTGCTCCCAGCCCGTGCTCCCAGCCCGTGCTCCCAGCCCGCCCACAGCCTGGAAAGCAGACAGACCAAGAGATACAAAGGGAAAGAGGTGGGGAGAAAAAACAAAAAAAACAAAAAACGGGGCAACAGGGCAACCAAGGAAGCAGCCTTCTCGTCAGCCTCCTTTGATGTCTTTGCTAAAATCCCAGCTACAGAGAGATCTAATTGCAAATGAACTAATTAAGTAAACCTCTGACGAAGCGTGAAAACAATTTGTTTGACCCTGATGCTGCAAGGGTCTGGGAGACAGCGGAGTTAATCAGTCAGTGACAGAGCCTGGCACGGCAGTGGCAGCTGGTCGCCTCCCGCCCTGCCTGTCCACCGGCCTTCCGGCCTGTCACTAGGCCGTCAGTCTCTTGGGCTGAGTCTGGGGGAAGCAGGGGAGGGCTACGGGGAGGCGTCCTCTCCTGCTCCTCACACCCCCACACTGAGGGGCTCTGACAGCCTGGGTATGGGGTTTACTGAGGCTGCGGGCCCCTGCAAATATAGATGGGGGGCTGGGGATCAGAGAGCTGGTGGGGGCAGGGAAGGAGCTAGGCTAGACGCCCAGGAGGGGAGGACAGCAGAACAGCTGGTGGCTGAGGTCCAAAGAGGGGCAAGCTAGGTGGCCGGCTGGGGGGCGGGATAAAGGGCCCTGTGGAAAGTCTGCTGAGGGGGGTGGGGAATGGAGGGTTGGGGTGACACCTACTTGATAAACTGGCCCAGGTCTTCACACAGGGTCTCACAGCCTGGCCACTTACACTCTCCGTGTCCATAGAGGGGGTGGGAGCCTGGCGTCTCCTCGTGGGAGGAGCTAGGAGAGCAAGAGAGAGGCAGTAGTCAGGGACTCTGGAGACCCCAACGGCCCTGGGTCCAGCTCGGCCAGGCTCCCCTGCTGGTGAAGTTTTGTCCCTCATATGGGTTTCCCAGAGGCTGAGAACAATGCTGTGTGCCCTGGGAGAGGGGTAAACTTCCGGGTCCACGAGCTCCGCCTCCCTCCTCCCTATCCCTCACCCAGGGATGCCATTCCTCAGGGAGCAGATGTGCCGCGCCCTCTCCGGGCCTGGGCCCCGCACCTGTCTCTCCGAGGTGTGAGCACAGTGGGCTGTCCGTTGGGCAGGGTGTGGTGGGAGAGGGAGGGTGAGACTTTGGGGGGGGCGGCAAACGAGGTAGCGGTGGTGGCTGAGCCGGTGAGGTCCAGCCCCTCCTGCTTGACGCTGTCCTCGGCGGGCTGCCCGGGGGCACCCTCGCCCTTCCACAGCTGGGGCAGGTCCGTCGGGCACACGGCTGCTGCAGGAGAGAGAGGTGGGAGGCTGGCAGGGCCCCAGGCGCCCATGGAACGGGGTTGCGGGGAGAGGTCTGGGCTGGGGGGCACTCACCTTGCGGGAGGGTCTGGAGGGGCCCTGAGGCTTGGCCGGGCTGCAGGCTGACCAGCCCCTGTCTCTGCAGGTTGAGCAGATGCTGCTGCTGCAACTGTTGCATTTGCAGGAGCTGCTGCTGGAAGGCCAGCTGCTTGTTCCCCAGGGCCTGGTGGGGGGCCCGAGGGGGCGGGCCGAGAGGGGTACCATCAGCCTCGGGCACACCCTCCGGCCCCCACCCCGCGGCCACCCCCTCCCAGGGCCTGTCAGCCCCCGGAGCTGTCGTAGTGGCGTCTGCCGCTGCAGCCTCTCTGCTCCCGGCCCAGCTTCCATAGGGCTGCATGCCTCCTCGCAGTAAACACACGCACGCACGCACGCACGCACGCGCGCAAACACACACAGCAGACCCAGACGCTCAGCACGACGCCCTCCCTGCTCCCGCCCCCCTCCTTCCGCCTCGGCTCCCCGCACCGCAGCTGTGCTCGCCTGGAAAAGGAGGGGGGGGGGGCTCTCATCACAATGATCGATGAGCTTGTCAGGCTCCGGGGGCCACTCCCGCCTGGCGGGCACCCTTCCCACATGCACGAGTGCCCCCCTCCTGCGCCGAGGAGGGGGCCTACCCCCTCCAGCTCCTCTCCTCTCCTGCTTCTTAGATACAGGGAATCAAAGAGTCTGACGGGACTTTAAAAGATCCGCATCAGCTGGTCATCAGGACCCAGGCCTGGGGAAGAGTCGCATCTCTACTGCTCAGGCGCACACTTGCTCGCTTGCTCGCTGTAGGTCTGGAGCTCCGCTCTCTCCCTGTCTCCCGCCAGCACCTCCTCCCCGCCCCCCCCCCCCCCCCCCCCGCCAGCCTCCGCTCTCTCCCTCTCTGTCTCCCGCCAGCAAACCGCCCCCCCCCCCAGCCAGTCAGTTCTTCACACAGGCACCGACAAGTCAGCCCATCAGCAAGTCTTTTCTGAGCCCCAGGAGCCAAGCTTGGGCTGGGTGCTCGGGAGACAGGGATGTCTCTGCCTGGCCCCCTGCCCTGGGGGTACAGTGGGGGGCTAGCTATTCAGTAAAGGCAGCCTAGAGGAAATGCAGGGAAGGCAACAAGGATGAGACCTTGATGGGGAGGCTGAGGGCATTGGGAAATGACTGGGCGTCAGCAGGGCTGCCTTCTGGGAAGAAGCCACCCAGAACTTGGCTGTGGTTAGGCCAGCAGGAGGGAGGCACAGGGGGAGCCCAGGGGCCTGGTATGGAAGCTCAGGGGGCACTGTGGCCCAGGCGAGGCTTGGGAATTCTCTGGAGGGGAAGGGCCTGATATTACAAGAAGTGGCAGAGGTTGGGGCAGGGTTGGGGGAAGCAGCGCAAGGGGTTTACTGAGGGACCAGAACCCGGGGGTGGGGGAGGGTGTGTGGCGGGCTGAGGTGCTAAGTCACTAAGAAACAAGTGGGTAGGAAAGGACCTGACAACAAGGCAGCTGGTCATGAGCAAGGGACACCGGAGGCCCGTCCTCACTAATCCGACAACACGAGGCAAGGAGGGAAGGACGGAGTGGGGACGAGGGCAGCTGGAGAACTGTGCACCCCCAGCTCCCATTCCCCCCTGCCCCATAATTCCCTCCCGGCGCTTCCTGATCTGTCTCCTATGCCCGCAACGCAGTTCTCTCCTGGCCATTGTGGGGCTCCCAGCCTCCGGCCAGGAGGGGCCCGGGGCAGCGGTCCTTTGAGGGGGCAAGTCAGGCCCCTTACCTCTTTGGGTTGCTGCTTCCCAGCCTGCTGTTGGGTGAGAAGCTGTAAGTGGAGCTGTTCTTGCTGCTTCTTGTAGTACTCCTGCAGCTGGGTAGGAGGTGGAGGGGGGCAGGGGTGCGAGTGGGTTACCACGGGCCGGGGACTGCGGACCCCAGAACAGCCCTGGCCCTGTTGTGACGGGGCTCCTGGAGGCAGAAGTAGGGAGTCTCACTGGGGTGGTGAAAGAGACACCCCGCAGGGAGATGCCCGTTCTCCTCAGTCTGTTCTGAGGGTCCCCAGCAGGGCCTGGGTGGGGAGGGAGCAGAGCAGGGACGGGGGTTGGGGGGCTTCACCCCACAGCTCTGAGCCCACCCTGCCTCTCTGTGGGTCTCCTGAATCCATCACAGCGAGGTGCCGGGATGTTCCAGTACTCTGCCCTTCCCTGGGGTTCTGGATACAGAGGCGGGCGGGTGAGACGGGGAGCATGGGGGTGCCACTGCAGGAGAGGCCTGACCCCTGACCTCTCCCCAGCTGCCCTGGAGGAATGCAGATCCATCCAGCCTGAGCGGTCTCTCTGGTCTCTCTGGTTTCTTCCCCGGCTTTGGCCAGCAGTGATGTTGGCAGTAAACAGGGTGGGAGATGGGAGGCGTAGAGCCTCCACCGCCCCACCCTCCTCTCTCCCACCTCCCAGCTGCCCTGGGGCCAGACTCACCTGCTGCAGCATTAGTGCCTGTTGCTGCTGGAGCAAGGCCTGCAGCTGTGGGGGCGACAGGATCTGCTGCATCTGTTGGGGGGTAAGCATCTGCGGCGACATCATGGCCACCGACACAGGCACCTGTGGGATTGGGCCCCATTAGCCTGCTCCTCTCACTCCCATCCACAGTATGGCCATGAGGACCGGAGGGAGACCACTGGGTTCAAATTCTGGCTCTGCCACCTATGTGCTGTGTGTCTTTGGACAAGTGATTTACCTCCCTGTTCTCCATTCCCTTGTCTCTGAAGGGCAAGTAAAAACAGCGCCCACTTCTTAGGGCTCTCATGAAGATTAGTGAGCTGAAATTTCAAACAGAGCCCGGCACACAGCAGGTGCCCAGGACGGGGGCGGGGGGCGGGGCTGTTATCGCAAGAGGCACTATGTCCAGTGACACCAGTCGTAGAACCCATATCCATGCTTAACAGGCGTTCTCCCTTAGGGATGGGGATGGGCAACACCTAGCCATTCCCAGTTTTAGCTTGGTGTGTTCCGAGAGCGTGATGTCCATGGTGGGCCTGGCCGGAGGGCAGTCTGCGGCCCCCACGGCACGAGGACCTGGACTCTGGTTCCGATCGCACACACATCACATACCCTGGCATGGCCATTGGCAGGGCATACACATAGCCAGAGCTGACCCAGGGAGGGCCCGCCATGGCATACGTAGGTGTTGTCAAGTCAAAGTGGGCTGGAAAGAACACCAAGCAGGGAGCCAGGATGTAGGCGCTACTTCTAGCTCTGGGAGGAATCTGCTGTGTGCCCTCCAGGCAAGTCACTTGCAGCCACTTCTGGGGTGTTAGTTTCCTCAAACACTAAACCAGGAACTGAACCAGTGGAGATGACGCCTTCCGGCAGTAACAGGCAGGATTCTCAGAGTGGAGGCGCTCTCCATGCCCTGCCCTGGCTTAGGCCTCTGGAGGAGGTTCAGAGAACCTAGCTACCAGCTAACAGGTTCCTGGAAAAGCACTAACATCATTCTTTTCTCCGCCCCACCTTCCTGAAATCCCTGGGGCTTTGGGGTAGTCATCGCCAGGGAGGCCCAAGTGGCAAGGCTGTCTTGTCCCACTGTTCTGGCAGGACGGGTACCCTGATGGGGCTCAGAGCCCGGCTGGTCTCATCTTCCCTCCTGCTGCCAAACTCTCGAAGCACCCCGGCCCCACCCCCAACCATTTCCCACACACAGCAGGCACTCACTGAGCGTTTACTCCCCTGAACTGAAAAACCTACCCCAGCAGCTCAGAGGCCCCTTTGGCAGCCCAAGGGTGTGGAGGGAGGGGTCCGGGCAGCCCAGGCAGGGAGGAGTATCCTGCAGGGACTTGTCTGGGCAGGATGTGACAGGTTATGTCCTCAAGGGACTGGTGACCCCTGTTGCCTCCCCCCACCCCAGCCTCATGGGTAGGGCAGGGGAGGAGGAGCTGGTGGGGGGGGAGGGGGAGAAGGACTCAGCCTCAAGCCACCAATTAGGGAACCCCCAGGAAGAGGAGTGGCACAGGAGGTGTAGTGGATCCAGGAACTTGGGGGAAGTCCCAAGGCTCCCAATTCTTCTTACACCTCACCCCAATAACTGGTGGCTGAGCCCCAGCCCTGGGCTCTTCTCCTTTATCTGCCATCTCTGTGCCAACAGCCCTGGGAGGGACACACCCTGGCTTTTTAGCGGGGAATGCTGTGTGTGAAGGAAGGCCCCCCCCGGGCCTCTGCAGAGGAGCCTTAAGTGGCAGGGTTGGGATTCAAGCTCAGGTCTGTGAACTCCATGGCTCCTGGTGTTTCCCCTTGTCCACACTGCTTTCCCTACCTCGGAGCAGATCTTGAGGAAGGTTAGGAAGTGTGGGCAGAAACTGAATTATCCAGGGAGCGGAGGGGTCGAGGAGGCTGGAGAGCCAAAGGCCAACCTCCCTTTTCACAACTGTACCTGGAGGAGACCCTAGAAAGCCAGGCCGTGGGGGTCTTCTGGTCCTCACTCTCGGAGGGGCCTGGGCGAGGGGGCAGACAGTGGCACAGACCCACACCCTTTGCCGAGGCAGCCTGTGTGCCTTGCTGGGTGCCCTTGAGGCTGGGAGGCCGCTCAGCCGTTCTTTTCTTTCCTCCACCTTCGGGGGTGCCCACCATGGTGGCAGGGAGCTCAGAGTCCTGGATTTCTGAGTCAGGTGACCTAGGCTCCTGTTCCTGAGGCTAACTATTCTTTGAAATCACCTTGGCGCCTCACCTTTTCCACCCAGACGGCTAATTGCTAATTAGGTGCCTTTAGGCACTCTGCTAAATCTTCACAGCAAATGGGAGGGGGGGTAGGGTGTCTAATCATCATTACCATTTTACAGATGAGAAAACTGAGACCTAGAGAACTTAATAACCTGGCCTGTCCCCAAAGGGACAGTGGGAATAGGGGCAAGTGAAAGTGATTTGTAGCCCATTAAATTCTATGCAAATGTAGAGAAAACTACTTTTTTTTAAAGATTTTTTAAAAAAATGTATTTATTTGACAGAGATCACAAGCAGGCAGGCAGACAGAGAGAGAAAGAGGAGGAAGCAGGCTCCCTGCTGAGCAGGGAGCCCGATGCGGGACTTGATCCCAGGACCCTGAGATCATGACCTGAGCCGAAGGCAGAGGCTTTAACCCACTGAGCCACCCAGGCGCCCCGAGAAAACTACTTTGTAAAACATTTGGGTTTTCCTCTTCTCCTCCTTTCACTCTCCTTTCTCCATGACTTTTCCAACCCCAGAAGGCACCACATGGCCGGGGCCTGACCTTCTCATCCTGGGAGGACTGAACTGGAGATGGACATGGCCCAGGCAGGGAGACAGCCCAGACACCATAGGGCTGTGAGTCACGGTGAGTGGCATACAAGAAAGGATGTGGCATTTCCTTCCTTGGGGCTTTCCTACTTGGACGCAGGGGAATGGAAGAGATGACCTTGGAAGGCCTCTCCGGCCCCCGCCGTCCCTGCCAATTGGCTGGACAGCTGGCCGCACAGCTGGCCGGAGAGGCGGCTGCAGAGACGCCTGGATTGCCTCGTGTGTACTAGTCTTCGACCAGGGGGTCAAGAGAGGTCAGGGAGGGGGCTGCTGAGTGCTTGCTGAGCTCCTGGGCTGGCTGACACCATCCCCCCACACCCCTCAGGGTTCTGAGGATGGAGCTGGAGCTCCCCTGGTGTCCCCGCTGACCCCTCGCTAGGCTAGGATGGGTCAGGATAGACACTGTCAGCTTGTCAGCTCAGCAAGGCCCATGAGTCACTGTCTGGAGAGTGGCCAGGGCAGCTAAATGCTTACTAAAGGCCTGGCAGTGTGAACCGTGGGCTAAATGCCCACAGCTGCCTCCAGCCCCTTCCGCAGGGCCCCGGCCCAGGCCCAGGCCCCTGGGTCCTCTCCACCCACGGTATGTACAGTGTGCTGGGCTGGCTGGCGGCTTACAGAGAGGATGCTTGTCCATGGGGAGGCTGAGCACCCCACAGATGCAATTTGGTGTTAGAATCAAGGACCCAAACTCAACCTCTGAAGTGGGGTCTAGGGTCACTGGCTCAAGTGGGGACACCAGGCTGAAGCCTGGTTTAGGTTAAACTCCCTTGCAGATGACCAGAAGGAAGTGCTCAGACTAGTTCTGGGCTGGGGCTGCAGCAAGAAAGAAGTGGTGGGGCACCAAGATAAATTTCCAGAAATTCTGGAAGGGTCAGCCTCAGGGGCAATGACAAGCTGCATGGAGGCTGGGCAGAGCTAAGGGGTCTGGCCCTAGACGCCATCCCCTCTGCACCCCAAAACTCCCAGCTAACTTTGCTGCCTTCTGTAACTGACTTCTCCCAGCCTGGGGCCCAGGCCAGGGCACAAACTAGGCCATCTCTGGAGCTGGAGACAAACATGGTTCTAGAAACTTCAGAAGCTGGCTCCGGGAGAGGGGAGGTGAGGCAGCCAATCCTGCCTCGCCCTGGGGAGCAGCATTGTTATGTGGGGGCCACCGGAAACGGGTGGCCATCTACCTTTTTTCATTAATGACTTCACTCACAGAGAGGTTATTTGAAGGCCCTGGGCCCCACTCAGGGACAGAAGCTTTACCTCCTTAGAAACTGTGAACCTAAGGGTGGGGATGAGAGGCAAGGAAGGTATCCAGGTTGGAAGAGGGTCCACAGCTGGATCTCCAGGCTCCTGGGGAAGTTCAGACATGGCCCATGAACCCCATCTCCCTGAACCCAGAGACTCATCTGGCTGGGACTCTGCACCTGGGGATTGCTAGCGTTCACTGTTGTGCTGAGCACACGTGACATCACAGCGCAGACATTAAAGTCTAAATTCTGGGGCCAGTTGTTTGGGGTCATATCCTGACTCAAGTGACTCAACCTATCTGGGCCAAGGTCTCCTTATCTTCTCATAACAGCATCTCTAGACCCCACAGGATTGTGAGGATAAAGGGAGACAAATGACACATGTAAAGCACTTAGTGTCTGCCCCATGGTCAGCAGTCTGTAAATGCTGTTAGTTTCATTAGTCCTGAGCAAGTATTTGATGAATGGATGAATCAGTCAATGATTTGGAGGAGGAGGCAAGAAGAGAGGCCTGAGAAAACGATCATTTGCTCTGTCTCTCTGACCAAACCTCTGCCTCTTACTCTAAGCCATTCCAGGGCTGCTCTTGTGTTGGGGAAGGGGCTCTCCTGAGGCAGATTCCATAGCCTCCCTTCCCCTCTCAATTATTTCAGCTCTCCTATCCCTCATAGCCAGCCGTAAAGTCCTTTTTTTTTTTTTTAATTTGTTTATTTATTTGACAGAGAGAGACACAGTGAGAGAGGAAACACAAACAGGGAGAGTAGGAGAAGGAAAAGCAGGCTCCCTGCTGAGCAGGGAACCTGATGTGGGGCTCGATCCCAGGACCCTGAGATCATGACCTGAGCCGAAGGCAGATGCTCAACAACTGAGCCACCCAGGTGCCCCTGTAATAAAGTCCTTCTTGATGTCTGATCTCAGTCCCTCCAACTACCATCAAGCTCCTTCCCTCCTGCCTTGGGTCAGCAGGCCCTCTCTGGCTAGGGGAACATTCCTGTTACCCCAGCCCACTCCTCCCTGTTCTTAGAAGAGGGTGTGAGGCCTGGCCCAGGGTGAGGACGACTCAGAGCAGTAGCCATTTCAGACCCAGGAAATATGTGTGTGTGTTGGCGGGGGGGGGGGGGCATTGGGAGATCCCTAATTCAAAGGGGCCCAGTCCTGATGCGATATGGGTATGAGAACCTGCTATATCATTCTGGCGTGAGAACTTTCTCTTCTTCCCATTATTTACCTTCCAGATCTGTTCTCACCTCCCCACCCAGACCACCACCTATCCTGGCCCAACTCCTCCCTCTTGAGGGCTGTCTCATTAGGTTCAAGACTTCTAAAAGAGGACCACTGCTCAGGCCCCACACCCGTCGGCCACCTTGAACTTGTTCAAACCATTTCCAAACATAAGCTTGTATGACATAAGACTCAGATACTCCTCAGAGCCCTGGAATCCCCATCCTGGGACAAAGCCTTGTCCTGGGTCCTTCTCCTCCCAGCCATCCTCACTTCCCTCCTTCCTTCCCCACCCCGCCCCCACAAACTCCAGAGCTCCTAGCTCAGGGTCGTGCTTACCCTTCCTCCCCTGGATAAACTTCCTTTCAAAGCCCGGCTTAATCCTCTCCCCAATTCCGAGCCTCCCCTGCTGCTGTGGGGAAAGGGGGGCGTGGAGGAGCGAGGGAGCAAGGCTGCAGGGCCCAGGGGGAGGGGAACTGGCTGCCCGAATCGTGACCCACCCGACTCAGACCGCAATTCTCCCAAGTTCTTTGTGACACAAAAGGTAAACAGAAGGCCCAGCTTCCCCCCACCCCCCACCTCCCACAGACCTCCCCTCCCCCAGCCAGCCAGATGGGCCGGCAAGCTGGGGGAAGGGAAAGGGGGAAAAAAGGGCAGATTGTGCAAAGGAAAACAAAAGAGACAGAGAGACACCGAGAGACAGGAAACTGGGGGGGAGAGAGAGAGTTGGTGAGTGAGAGATGGAGAGGAGGCACGTGGTGACCTCAGCAGCTAAGAGAGCCGGGGAGAGAGGGACAGGCCAAGTGACCCACGGGGATGGAGAAACAGAAACCTGTGAAGGGACGGGACCCAGAAGGCAGAGCCAGGGAAGGGAAGCAAGCAGGAGGTACCCGGAGAAGGCAAGAGCTGACTGCAGACACAAACTCTGAGCCACACACACAAAGACACTGAGCAGAGCAAGGCCTGGGCCATGGGGTGGAGACAAGAGAAAGTTAAGTTTCTTCACCCCACCCCTGCACTGACTGCATTTGCTTCTGGAAAGTTGCCTACTTTGTGGCACTGGGGACTGGCCAGAGCCATCCTCCAGCTGGTCCTGCTCGTCCCTCCGGGGCCAATTTACCCTCTCCACCCGCCTCCCCTGCCCTCCTCCTCACCTGCACGGAAGAGGCCGACTGCTTGCTGTCATTGTTGCCCGGGGAGCTCAGGCCGGAGGCCTGCTGCAGCAGGAACTGCCTGGCCACCTGGAGAGCCTGTAAGAGAGGGGACAGTTGGCTGTCAGGACAGGGCCTACCTGCTCCAACAAAGGCTTGACGGGCCTGGAGGGGGCAGTGCGGGATCGAAGGTTCAGAGAGAAGGGGGCAGAAAGGGGGAGGAAGCCAGGCTAAGGTGGCTAAGGTGGAAGGTACTGGGGATGGTGAGAGGGTCACAGGGGCACTTGGACTTGCCCTTAAGCCTATAGGTAGGAGTCCCTGAGAGGAGCTGCCAGGTTATGGGGATCAGAGCTTATACGGGCCTCACTCTGGGACCTGAGAGGTTTTGTTGGGCCTCAATGGGGGCAGCAAACAGAAGAGACAGTGGGCACAAAAGGATCCCCGGGGAAAGCACAACAGAGGGACTCCAGGTACTAATACTAGGTACTACTTGCTGGGCATCTACTCCGTGTCAGGCCCTTTATACTCGAGACCTCACTGAATCCTTCCTGTGAGGCTGTGAGGTAGGGATTATCAGTTCCATTCTACAGCTAAGGAAACAGAGTCTCCAGGAGGTGAATACTCTGCCCAGGATCCCAGAGTGAGGATCTGCGCTCAGGAAGCCTCAGCCAGGTGGCCAGTCTGGACTCAAAGGGAGTAGCACTCACTTGGGGTCACTGCACCCAGCTGAGGGGGATCAGGGCGGAGTCTCAGGTTCTGAGCATGGTGTGACCTTCTGAGTCCAGGGATCTGGGTGCAGGGCCTGGTGGTATAGGGGAATTTGGTCAAGTCCTCAAGGGTGTGTCTGAACTTCCAGCAAGTAGCTCTGACCTTACTGTGGTTGTCTGGGCTCAGAGGCCCCCGTGGCTTGGACTGGACTGGGAGTTGGCAGGGTCATAGCAGTGGGAAATGCATGGCCTTTGCAGAGGGAGCAGCTCTGGCCCATCCCTGAGCCTGGAAAGTGAGCAGTGAGAGGTCTGGTGGGAGAGTGGGGGGCTCAGGGAGGGAGGCCCAGGAAGTTCTCTGTAAGGATGGTCAAGCCCTCCATCACCCCACTCTGGATCAGTGCGGGGTTCAGAGGTAGGGGACATGGGGACCTGTCCTGAATCCACATTCCAGGAGCACAACACCTGTCGTCCCCCATGTTCCCCAGACAGTTGTGTCCAGGCCTCTGACAGGGACTCTGGCATCAGACAGGCCTGGGTTTGAATCCCAGCTGTGCCACTGACCAGCAGTACGACTGGCGTGGGCACGTTACACTGTCTTTGTGCTTCAATCTTCTGCAAACCTGGGATACCATCCATCTCTGAAACACCGGGGGACAAAACGACCCAAGCTGGGCACCAAGGTGGTCTCGTGAAGGGTCCGTTCCCTCCCCTTCTCAGGAATGTGGGTTGTCCCCCTCGGCTCAGTGAGCCAGTGGCCAGCATGGCCTCCTGCCCAGCATGCCTGCATAACGACACGTGCTCATTGCGGCCCCTCACCTCTGTCCACGCACACACACTTGTGTTTCTCCTCATGTGGACTTCTGCTCTCTGACCTCATCACATGCACCAACAAGGCAAAACCTTATGTGACACACTCATACACACTCACCGCCCGGCAAACGCTCCCGAGCGCCCACTGCATGTTTGCACACACCCTTCGGAGCCCCTTCCTTACAGCCACTGAACAGCTGAGCTGCCCCCAGCCTTGAACCTAGCTTCTCTTAGCACGGTCTATAAACACTCACTGGTGTATCTGTGGGTGTGTGGCCCCCAGCATACCTGGAGCTCACATGAATGCGCCCCTCACCAGCCCCCCCAGATCCCAGGCCTTCCCCAGCCCCTCTCTTTCCCTGGACAAGTGGCCTGGGGTTTCTTTGGCACGATTCACTTCAGAAAGTAGAACTCTGACCTCTTGGAGTCAAAAGGCTCTGAGAAGCTATGGAAAGGGGGTGGGGTGGGGGGGCGGGGGTGCAGGAAGGAAGGGAGGTTGCCATGTGGTCATTGGGAAGGAGCCCCGCCTCTTGGTGCCTGAGTGATCCTCTCCAGGTCTAATGAGTCAGACACATGCTCTCTGTCAAAAAGATGGAGGTGGGGTAGAGAGGTAGGGGGCCAGAGGTCAGGGGGTGAGCTGGGGGAAGAGAAAGCCTTGGAGAAGCTGGCTGGCCTAGGTGACCCAGAGGGGAAACACAGGGGAGGGGTTTCCAGAGGAAGTTGGGGGGCGTGGCCCCGGGAGCTGGGTTCACTCCCCACAGACTCTCTTACTTTGTGGTCCCCTGGAGCACGAAATTACAAGATTTACAGGAAACAACGACAGGCCTTACAGTCTTCATCTGTGATGGACCCTTCACTCACCCTCCTGCCCTCCTCCCACTCGGGGCCTTTCCTCCCCTGCAGGCCAAGTGACAGGTTGCCCAGCCAAAGCTGGACCCTCCGGGGATTGCCTCCACTCACATCCTCCTTCACGTTACTTAGCCCCTGCTGTACTCGAGGGGCTGTGCTGGGTGCCGAGACACAGACACACAGAACCTGGCCTGCCCTAGGACTTACAGCTGCCGAGCTGCAAGGACAGTCGCCCATCAGAGCCGGGGTGGAGGTGAGCACCGGGCCCTAGAGCCCAGAGAAGGTGGCGGCACTCGCTGCCCCTGATCGGAGTCCCGAAGGGCGAGGTCCTCAGCTGGAACAGAAGGCTGAAGTATGTTCCTGGCACAGTGACCCCCACTGTGCAGAGGAGTGAAATCGCCCAGCACATCCAGGGACCCTGAAACCATTCCCGGGCAGCGGGAGAGGCTGGAGGAGCCCCAGGGCCCTGTGGGCACTTCATTCATTCATTCCTTCATTTATTCACTTACTCACATGCATGACTGCCCACCATGCACAGGCCCTGCACTTAGAGGACAGAGAGGTGATGGTGGATAACCCAAGGTTGTTTTGTGTCATTTGCTTAGTGCTCAGCCCTGACCCAATTTAGAATGGTTTGGGTACCACTGAAAAATCATGCCATAGGTGACCAGGGTAAGGGTAATGGGCAGACCCTGGACCTGGGGTCCAAGATCCCTTCTCCAGATGGCCTGGACAGAACCCTGTCCACTCGACGTACTCCAGTGCTGCTCCATGCCCCACGCCACACCACTGTCCATGGCTGGGGACAGCACTCTGGGAGTGAGGGGTTCCTTCTAGC
Source organism: Martes martes (assembly GCF_963455335.1). NCBI lineage: Eukaryota > Metazoa > Chordata > Mammalia > Carnivora > Mustelidae > Martes > Martes martes. The sequence goes on along the minus strand of NC_137893.1, from coordinate 87,812,591 downwards.
CCAGGATGCCCTCCTCCAGGGCGGTCACCCAAGGGAGCTGGTAGGCCGGAGACTTCCTGAAGCCCCACCGAAGTCCCATCCAGCACTCCCAACACGCCAGGCCTCATCTACGCCGGCTGCTGGTCCTGGGGCCTGATTATATCGCCAGGCTGCCTGCTGCTGAGAGACGTGGAGGATGATAGCCCCCACCCCAACACAGCCAGCTCCACTTTCTCTGATGATGCCGACAAGGTCACAGCCCCCTTGAAAACACAGATGTTGTCAAATGCACCTGTGAACCCCCTCCCCGGCCAGCAGCAGATGGTGGACACATCTGTGCAATTCACTTTGGTCCAGGCTGAACAGGGGCGGCAGGCCGAGGGGACAGAGTTCAAGAGGCGTTTGTAGAGGACTACATCTGATTGAAGCCTCATCACCTTGAGCGAGGCAGGACTTGTGTCACAGTCTCCATCTTCCAGACAAGGAAGGAAACTGAGACCCAAGGTTCCATGGGCAGGAAATGGAGTCCGCACACCTCTGGCTGCCCAGTGCCCCTCACCCCTGCAGGGCCTTCAGGAGCTTGTGCATGGTCCCTCAAAGCCTATGAGTCTGCTCTCCCCTCAGCCTGGGTGCTTCCAACTGTCTAGGGGTGAAGGGGAGGTAAGGCTGGTGCAGGCGGGTAGACAAGAACCAACACAGGAATCTTCAGAAAGCTGGCCCCATGTCCCTTCCCTGAGGGCCAGAGATATCCAAATATAGCCTGGGGTGGGAAAAGGCGTTTAGAATCCCACACCAAGGAGAAACCATCATGCAAACCCTGGGGCGGGGTGTGTGCTCAGGGCAGAATGGAAAACTGGGAGTCATCCGGCCTCTTCAATCCCCTCTCTCCACCCCTTGGACTCAAAGCCTCACCCCCAGCTCTGTGGTTTAGGGGATAAGGTCCAGTTTTCCTTCAAAGGAAGCAGTACTAGGCCATTCAGTTTACAGACCCTGGTCAGGGATCTGGATCCAAATCCTGGCTCCACCATACACTGTGTGACCTAGGTGAGTCACTTTACCTCTCTGACCCTCAGTTTCTTCCTCTGAGAAATAGGCATAACCCTGCCCTTAGTCCCCAGGGCTGCTGTGAAGAGTACACGAGGCATGTGGAGTACTTAGCATAGTGTCAGGCACCCAGTGGGTCCAGAATGGACACCAACTTTTGTCTTTACTGTTCATCTGCCACCTTCTTGTCATTTGTTAGTGCCACCTGGCAGGACCCACTCACCAAAACCTCCCTCAGCCTCCACGCCCCACCTCTCCCCCTCCAGCTCAAGAACTGTCTTGCTAATGAGGGCGAACTCTCCCCCTCACCAACCCCCCACTTCCCTCCCACCCCCGCGTCAGAAGTCATTAGCAGGATCTCCACAATTAGGAACAAATGGCTTATAACGGATGGCGTCCAGGGAGGGTGGTCAGGATGGAGGGGAATGAAGCCAGAGCTTAGAGGGCAACAGGGGCTGCTATGAGGAGAAAAACAAGTCTTGGAGCAGGAGGGTCTCTTGTCCTCGGGGTGAGACCACACCCAGACCGGCATCCTCTCAATGGAGGCCAGGTGCAGGGCTGTTTACTGGTCCTTTCTGTGGCCTGAGGATTGGGAGGGCAGGGATGTGGTGCTCAGGGGCCAGATTGAAAGGGCTGACCTTGGAGAGTGGAGCAGCAGAACCCCACAGACCTGGTGAGCTCCAAGTGCTGGAGGGCATCTAGTCTCACCTTTTCTAAATTGCTGGTCATGATCTAGTGGTGGGTCAAAATAGCAGTTTAGTAGGTCAAAAAAATGGGAAAACACACACACACTCACATACAAGGAAGCATCAGAGGTATTAGGTAAGCAGAAGCATTGTTTCAAGAAACTGTGCTAGAGCTCGGCTCCAAGAAAATGTATCTTTTAGGATGGATCTTAAGCTAAATGGTTTATGAAGCGCAGCTGTAGTTCACTTCGGAGATGTGGAAATGACACAGAGAGGGACAGTGATGTGCCCAAAGTCACACAGTAGCAGAGGCAGAACCTGAATCCCCTGGACCTGACAGGGTCTTTGCGCAGGGAAGCAGAGCCATGAGTGGCTGGGCAAGATGGAGGACCTTCTGGCAAATTCTGGTTTAATTTGGATTGTGGGGAGGGGCAGCCAAAATAAAATCCAAACTTCTTTTGTCTGCACCTAGCTAATTCTGGCAAAACTGAGATAGAAATTGTCTTGATAATTTCCACTGGGGCTGTCTAGATTTAGGGGAAGGGGCACAGGAGGACACTTGGGGAGGTGGTGGTTAGCCTATCCCAAACCTGAAAAGAGCCCCCGGAAAGCCCATGACCTGTCCCCAGCCTCCCTTACCCTCAGCCATACTACGACTCCCTATTCATTTGGCAGTACTCTAGCGAGGATGTGTGAAGCCCCACAGGGCGCTCCCACCATCCCAGCCTCCGGGGGGACTCCGGGTCTTTGCTTTTACAGGGTTCCGTTCTAAGGTGATGAACCAGACATGAAAACAAAGAGAAGGAGGCTAAGAAGAGATGGTGGTTAGTGTTCCAGGAGCGTTCCATGCAGGACGGCTGGCTGCCTACTTAAGCTGCGTGGCCAGGGAAGGCCTCTCTGAAGAGACATTGAGTTTTAGGAGAGAACTTGTTCAGGGGACAGTATTCCTGGGGGACAAAAGCACTGGTGCAAGAGCCCTGAGGCGGGACTAAGCTCGAAGCATCATGAACTACCAAGGCCTGAGTGGCCAAGCTAAGGATCCTGCCTGGGAGGAAGACCCAGAGGTGAGCAGTAGCCAGATCATACAGGGACAAGGGTTTTCAATTGCACTCTATGCTTGAGGAAGAAATGCTGGAGGATTTTAAACAGGCAGTGATATAATCTCTGAGGGTAGATACCTAACCCACTGCTAGTAAACAGTGGGTGCCTAATAAATACTTGTTGATTGGAATTAAACAGGAAACACTTCTCTGTCCATGGCTGGAAATGCAACTCCTCTGAGGCCAGAGAGCAGAGGGAAGGGGCCCAGGGAGAAGGGTCAGAGGTCAGTGGACCCAACCACTAAAGGTACTGACCTGGGGAGATCCAGGTTCTTGACTAGCTAGGCTTTGTCCTCCAGCAGAGGCAGGAAAAACGACACGACACAGAAAAGGGGGGCTGGGAGGATGGGGGAGAGGAGACCATAAAACCCCCGAAGTGATTCTACACCTTTTTCCCTTGGAAAAAAAAAAAAAAAGCTTTTTGGAAAGGCTGTAAATTTTTTTTACACCAACCTCGTAAAAATGACATCGGCGCATTCTCAAATTAGAACCATTAAAATGAAAACCAGCAACGCGCTGATACAGGCAGGCCCACGTGGGTGGGAGACTCAGAGCCCGGGTACACAGCCGGGTTTCAGGCCCCCTGCCCCACCAAGGCCACCAAGGGCTTCCCTGCCCCAGGAGATGAGAATGAACAAGTGACCCAGAGGCTCCGAAGCCAGGAAAGGAGCTCCTCTCCGGCTCCCTGGTTCCTTCCCTGGATCTGGAAGCAGGGAAACAGAGCAGGGTGGTAGTAGCGCTGCCTGTCCCCCACCTCACCCCCTGCTTGCTCAGGCACCTCCCAGACCTGCCTCAGCTGCCCGCCAGCCACTATGGGCTCTCCGGAAGCACGTCTCTTTCCAGGTCCAGAGCCACCGCGAGCCCAGCCACGACCCTGACGCTAGTGCTTCCGCAGAAGACTCAAGTGTGGGACACAGAGCGGGGCATGTGGGACACAGAGCCGTGCATGAGGGGGCAGGCAAGTCCCTTCCCAAGGAATCCCCCTGGGGCTGCTCAGAATCAAGGTGTTCCACTGACCCGCTGAGGGGTGGCCCTCCCCACTTTAACCTTTCATGCTCAGAAGAGGAAACATTCAGGCACCCCTCCCCCAAATTCTCCTCTGTCCCCAAGCTCCCCGATCGGTACCCACAAGAACCCTGGCATAAAAAGGGGGTGGGAGAGAGACAGAGAGAGTGTCAGAATTCCATACCAGAAGGGAAGGCTAGGGGTAAGGTGGGCTGGCTCCCTCCTAGTCCCAGCAAAGCAGGACCCTGGGGGTTCCTTTTCCTGGGCCCGGAGCCTCTCCTCTGCCTTTCCCACCCGCCACTGCCCTGACACAGACACATAAAACAAGGCTGGCCTTCGGCTTAGCAACCCAGGACTGGGACAAGAGGTGGGGAGTTAAGGACCTCTCCCCCCACGACCCCTATGACCCGGGTGGCGGCCTTCTTCCCAGCCCTCTATGTCCTGGTGGACGCAAGTCCGCTCTATGCTGCAGCTGTTGGGAGTCAAGGGCTTCACAGACAGGTTCCTAAGTCTCCCCTCCAGGGAGTTGGGGCCCCCATTCTCCCTCCAGGTCCCCAGCACCTCCTGGGGAGAGTGTCATCCTAACCAAAAGAAAAGAGCAGAGTACAGAAGGTGTGAGACTGGAGAGGAGGAGTAAGTAGTGTCTGGGGGCACGAGTCCCAAGGAGAAATGGGCCCCTGACCTGAGGACTAAAGACCACTGTTGACAATGTGTGTGATGTGGGGGTATGTGCACTAATTCACCCCATAAGCCTCCCCTTCCCATCCCGTCCCCCTAGGTAGCTCGGGCAGAGGAGGGCCAGACGCAGGAGGGGAACAAAAATGTCTTCCATTCTTCTTTTCCTCCGTGCCCTGACATCCCCCCCATCTCTTAGGAGGGGGTGAGTTAAAAGCCCATTAATGTGCAGAGCCCCCCAACCCCTTTGAATATCCTCACAGGATGTGAACAGGGTGGGATTTGGCCCCGGTTGTCACAGCAACTGCGGTGGGAGTTCCCAGACGCTAGGCAACCCTCCTATGACCCTCACTGACCTGTCACCCCCGAAACCAGAGGACAATGGAAGTGCAGGCTCCAGAGGCCCAGGATGCCTTTCAGTGCAGCCGCCAGCAGCTCTGGCAGCCCCCACCCCGCCGGCCCAGCCCTCCCAGCCCCCCTGGGCCAGGGCGGCCAGGCCACGGCCCCAAGGCCTCTTGAGGCCCGCCACCTCCCACACTTGTCCCAACCCTCACTGTTCCCCATCAGAGCCCAAAGGGTTTCTGTGCTGTCCCTGGGGAACCCCCCACCCCCGTCCTGGGGACACTTCATCCAGGTGAAATCAGATTAGGGTAAGATGCAAGAACAACCTTCAAAGGAAAAAACCCTCAGAGGGAAAACAGGAGCAGAAGGAGCAATGAGGAAGGAGACTTTGCTGGGTGAAGGAAGGGGATGGGTGCACAGCTGGCGTGTCTACTGGGTCCAGGGTATTCTTGAATAGCAGCTGGGGTCATCAGCTCCAGCTGGCCAGCAGGGAGCCCGGTGTAAATAAGGCTCCAGGCATGTTTGCTGAATGAATGCACACTCCCAGGCCTCCTGCACCGAGAGACTTCCCACAGTCAGTTCCCTGTAAGGGGGTGAGACTGGAGAGCCGGTGCAAGCCCTAAGGACAGCGTGGAGGTGGTGGGGCTCTGCCACTCAGCAGACAGTGGCTTAAGAGGCAGAGGCGGGGGCCTTGGCTGCTGGGAGAAGGGGGCAGCTAGCTGGGGACCCTCTCTCTAGTCAGACAGGGCCTGGCAGCCCAGCCATGTGACCCCCCACCCCCATCCCCAGCCTCTGTTTGAACAAGCTCCCGGCCTGCTGTTGCATGGAAACGGTGCCTGCTCTTGTTCCAAAGTGATGCGGCTGCCCTCTTCAGCACTGTTTGTCTCAGCCTCCAGTCCTGTCACTGGCCTGACTTCTGACTCTCCCTGTTTATCTCCCTCCCCTCTGTCAACTCATTACTCCCAAAGGCCAAGCCTGCATTTCCAGGGCTTTTTTATCCAGAGTGGAGGCACAGAGACCAGCAGACAGAAAGAGGGAGAGGGGCTTGGAGGCCCAAGGAGGCCTGAGGAGGAGGAATGGGAACAGTGCACAGCCTGCACACCTGCCCTCGACCTCCCTCCTCTGAAGTGGCTACTCAGGGCCTGCGGGCTGTGTTGTTTTCGTTTGTCTAAGAGCTTTTAGGGCTGGGGATGGAATGCCCTCAGGCACTCAGCAATGGACCGTTTATTTAGCACCTACTATGTTCCAGGCCTCACTCCCTCCATTTCCCATAGGGGACTGTGTGACGGGGGATCAGCCAAAAGGAGGCTGTGCTGAGCTCTAGCTGCAGCTGTCCCCGTGTCACCAAGCCCAGTCAGTGTCCCCTGATCTGCAGAATGGGAATCATAACACCCACATCCCAGGGCTGGCACGGTGATTAAGTGGCCCATGTATGAGAAAGACACAAAGCACCAAACGGAGGCTAGGTTATTCGTTTGTTTGTCCTCAAAGGACTTCCTGGTTGAGGCCCAGCAGAGGAAGGAGGAACCCACTGGACCAGGCTTTCCTTTCTACAGTTGATTTACCCCACCAATAGTCAGGAACATTTGTTTTTGGGGGGGTACCAGAAAGCGTTACCCCTGAAACTTACCCCAAAGCCTGGCTCATAGACTGGGGCTAGAAGGACTGACCATAGACTTTCCTGTTAATTGAAAAAACTTACCATTTTAGTTTTGTGGGGTTCTTTCAGAGTTCGGAGCCAACAGAACTTTTTAAAGTCTATTTCCCTTGGCCCCAGGCCCCAGGCCCATAGTGAGCCCAAACGGCTAAAACGGCCCTCTGCCTGCCTCCAAATCTCCACCCCAGTTTATTTGTGAAACAGATATAGGATTTTCCAGGACTTTGGGATACTCCCCAAAACAAACAGGAATAACCTGAACGTGGAATATAGATGGCAAAACATGGCTTGTGTGCGACGCAGAGCGAAGAAACCTGACCAGTACAGAAAGTTCTGTTTCTCCTCAGCCCACACATGTCCCCAGTTTACAGATAATCTGTGTTCACCCTGCAGTTGAAGTAATTGTTTAAAAGACACTTTCCAGTGTCAGTAGTTCCCCTGAGTCCGTCCCATCCCCCACCACATTCAAAACCTTTCCTAGCCCTGTGTGCACAGAGGTGGGGGAAGGGAAGAGGTGGTTATAAAAAATGGGTGGCCTTGGAGATTTCTGGTGGGGTGTGTCTTGTTATTATTTTCATAAGGGTCAGATTTGGCCCTTTGACCTTCTGTCCCCAGTAGATGTCACAAACTCTGGTCTCTTCCCCAGAGATCCTGCTTGTTAGCAAGCCTTGGGAGATGCCAGCAAACTCCCAAGGGCTATCTCCCCAGGGGAAGGTGACAGGTCTCCACAGTGTGTAAGAGGAAGTGATTTCTGAAGTCCTCAATTCTGTCAGCATCTACATGGGCCACTTGGTGTGTGCAGAGACTTCACGCTCAAATCGCACCTGATCCTAAAAATCCTATGCTTTAGGCATCCAGGAGGCCAGGGCTCAGAGCAAGGCCCAGGACCTGGCCAAGGCTGCACAGCTGGTTAAGGGGCTGGCTGGGACTTAACCCGGGTTGGTTCAGTTTCTGTGTTAATGGTGGCTAACCAGCTCCAGGCAGGGCGCCGGCTTTGGATGGTGCAGCTCCCAGTCTGACCTCCACTCCACAGAGAGCGGTGGGAAAGGAGTTGGGGGAGGAGCCCCACTTTGAGCATGGGAGAGAACACCAGGGCAAGGTGGGAATACACATCTGTGCGCACTTGAGGCAGGGGTGGGGATGTGGGTGGGGACACGACTGTTCCCAGCAGAGCCCCCAAGGGGCAGTGCCAGCAGTGAGCTCGGAGGAGCAATCAAACAAGAGGAGGAGAATCCCAAGGCCAAGGCTGGCTGGGCCGGTTCTCCTGAACTTGTCAAGCATGATTCTCCCTTTTTCCAGGGGTGGGGCTATGGGGCCAGGACCTAGGGCCCCTGCTCTGTCACCACCAACCAGGCTCCCCACCCCACAGCCTCTCAAACTTTAGCAGCTGGTCTTGAACTCCTGAACTCTGCAGTTTAGGGTGGAATGATGGAGGGGGGAGAAAAGGAAGGGGGAAGCAGATAGGGATTCCCAGCCTGACACCTAAAAATGGAGCCCTGCCGTTGCCTCCTACTCTTGGCCTTTTCCTAGCTGCTTTGGACTCTGGTGCCTGGAAGCTTAATTTCTTCACAGCTTGAATTAGGGGCCCAGGCAGCGAAGGCAGTGAGGGAGATTTTACAGTACAAAGAAAGTGAAGATACCCCTGTATACACAGCCCCTTCCTCCAAGGAACATGTACCCTAGAAAGGGGTCTCCCTCCCGCAACCCTGTTCACTTAGCCAATGTGCAGGAGAGCACAAACGCACATTCTCACGCTCTTCTCCAGGAGTCTCTCTGTCTTTGTGGACATTTCTGAGACGGGTCCAGGCTCCCGGACCTCTTGGCCTCCTGGGTCCCACTTCTCTCCCCTGGGAGTGCCGCTCTCCCCCTGCCTTTGGATGGCCACTGGTGTGGGAGGGCGCAGAGGGAGTCCCTGGAGGCTGGATCTTTTCAAGAGGGTTACAAGTGAGGCTGCTTGGCAGGAAGCCTGGAACCCATGTCGCCAGGAAGAGAGTGGGAAGTGGCCCGGCCAGCCCCTCTGCTCCTCCGGGTTGCCGGGGAGGGGCGCCCGCTCCTACCTGTTGCTGCTGGAAGTGCAGCAGCTCTGCCGGGCTCATCTCGCCGTTGCTGTCTGCGCCCGCCGCCGCAGAGTCCCTGCCCGGGCCGCCTCCGCCAGCGCCTGCTGCCCCGGCCCCGCCGCCGCCGCCGCCGCCGCCGCCATCGGCCTGCCCGGAGATGCTGCCCACGCCGTTCTGGCCAGAGGGAGCCGACCTGATTGTCTCCGAGGCAGATTCCACCATCATGTCGCTCTAGCGGGACCTGGAGGGGGAGGAGAGACATGGGGGAGGAGCTGAGGCTCAAACCGGGACGCGGGCTACCGGGGGCAGCCACCGAAGCCCTTCGAACCCCAAACAACACACCTCCACCGCTTAACAGCCCCCCGCCCCCCAATCCTAGGGCATCTCTTCCTCCTTAACTTCCTCGAAGCGGCTCCTAGGACCCCTTTTGGGGTGCGGGCCCCCTCCCGATGTCATCCTCTCCCTAGGCTGGGGGAAGGGGCAGCTCCAGACTGAAGCTGAGGCGGCCCCACTGCCCTCCTCCCCAACATTTTCCGGACTTCAGGAGACTTTGGCCGGGAAGGGGAGGAGGTGATGTCTTCACCCTTGCTCCTGGGGAGGTTGAGGTAAGGAATCCCCCACCCCCAGCCTCGTGTTGGCCTCTCCCTCCAGGCTAGGACATCGGGGAAGCTAGAGTGCCGCTAGGATATCAAAGCACGGAGGAGCTACTCACTGGGACCAACCCTATTGCTGAGCCCCACCCCCACCAGTAATGACCTCTGTGTGTGTTCCTCACAGACAGAGACTTCCCCAGGGCAGGGCCTCCTTAGAGGGTCTCCTCCCTTAGGACCCAGAAAGGCTCTAATCCACACTTGTCCCACTAATGTGATTGCCCTTTGCCCAGCACCTATTGGGAGCCACTCAACTGGGCCTGGAGCTGGGTGGTAAAGGCAGCCAGTGGTTCCACTTCCCTGACCTGCCATTCTAAAGCCCTGGCCATACTCCATAACATTTACTATTTCTATTAGCACCATGATTCCTTCTCACAAGGATGGTGAGAGATAGTTATTATCATCCTGATTTTACAGATGGAAAAACTGAGGGTCCAGAGAATTCAGGGCAAAGGGTCAAGGCCTGAATCTTGTGCCCTCCCTCCCTCCCCAGCTGCTTCTTCAGGGGTGGAAGCATTCCCAGAAAGAAAGGGTATGTTTGACAAATGGTCAAAGGTAGCCAGGAGAAGGCCTGAGCTTCCTTCTATCACTCAAGAAGGGTCCAACATCTGCTGGGGGGAGAGGGGGGATGGGCGTGTATGTGTGCACACACACACATACACACACACAAATACACATACTGTGATGCAAATGGGGGTCTTTAGTATATCCAGCTGCTCTCCAAGTCTGGAGTGTCCCCATTTCCCAGTTATCCCCGAAGCCACAGCCCCTTGAGAGGAACATGCATCGCAGTCAAAAGGGACCTGGCTGATACCCACCACTGATCTTTGACAGAGTCTTAAACTCCCTAAACCTCAGGGCATCTGGCTGGCTCAGTCAGAAGAGTATGTGACTTTTGATCTCTGGGTCATGAGTATGAGTCCCATGTTGGGTGCAGAGATTACTTAAATAAATTAACTTAAAAATAAAAACAACCCTCCCCAAACTTTGGTTTCCTTGTCAGTAGAAGCAGTTAATCTTAGCCTCTTGGAGTCCTGCAAGGAGTAGGTAAAACAGCGCGTGTAAAACCACCTTGCAGCAGGTAAACTCTGATCCACGCCTTCTCCACCTGCCTTATTTGTAAGGGTGAGGAATCTGAGGCTTTGGGAGGCTGAAGACTTGGCCCAAATCACGCAGAGATCGAGGGACCTATGGAAGGTAGCCACTGTCCGTTCTTTCTTCCCTTTCTGATCCCCTTTTGGCCTAGGCAGACCTAGGATCGCAGGGTCTCCCAATAGGCAGTGGATGAGCAGACCAGAGAGGCTGGATCATTTCCCTAGTTCCTTCCCCAAGGTGGCCGCTCCCAAGAGCATCTCCCTCCTGCCAGGGAAATTCTCTCCCTTCACTCTGGAAGAACTCCCCCCCCCCCCACCTTGGCTGGGCCACTTGCTGTTTCTGTTGGGAGGAGTGTGAGGGTCTGGGGGCGCATGAGGGGGACAGAGAGGTGTTAAGGGTCCATGGGGAGCCCAACGGTCACATGTGCCACATCGCCGCTCCCTCTCTGTCTGTGACTCTAGGTATCTTTGTCATAATGGATTGATCTGTGTGGCCTCTTGGGTGACCGTATGCTGCTAGGGTATCCCATGTTTGTGCATGTCTGTGTGTTTCCAAGGGCTTATCCCCCCACCGCCCACCCCCCAGCTGCTGCTCCCACTACTGAGTTCCAAGAGGAGGTGGGCCAGGGCGAGGGTGAGGTTGGGGGTGATGGTTCGGAAGAGATTGAGCACTTGGGCCCAGGCCTTAATGGCCATGTCAGCCCGAGGGCCAGTGGCTGCCAAATGATGAATGGGGTGGGCGCCATCCTCCACCCGTCCAGAGCACAGGGCCCCAGCCCCCACCTCCAAGCCACCCACCCTGATCCCTGGCAGCGGCCTACAGAGCACCTTCCCCCACTCAGGCCTGGGGCCCAGCTACACATAAGGGGGATGGGGAGACAGCAGGGGCCCACTCTGCTCCCTCTCCCCCAACTCTGGCCCTGCTGGGGGTGGAGAGCAGCTGCCTGCCTTGATTCCAAGTGTAGCTTCTCTGAGATCTGAGAACTCCTGGGCCCCAGGGGACAAAGACCAGAGCCTCAGGGGTGCATGTGTGTGCACAGGAGAAAGGAAAGAGAATCCAGCAGTTCCTTCCCTGGAGTAAGGGAGAGTGCCTCCCCTTCGACTCACACACACACCATAAAGTTGTAGATCAGACAGCAAGTTTGGAAAAAGGGAGAAGAAAGGAATGAGGCTGCAAACAGAGGTGTCCCTTTCTTCTCTGTCTTTTTATGGGGGGGGTACAGAGCGACACCCAGTGTACAACATAATTGCTGCAATGTGGCGTGTAATAATAGCTATTCAAGGGCCGATCATTCATATTAAACAGGGTGAAGCAAGCCTCTCATTTGCATGCTTGAGATTATATGCATTTGAAAAGTCATTTCCGCAGGGTGTATGAATGGCATTAATTCCCATGTGGCACGCTCTTCCCTCTCCTGGGGCTTTCACCTCCTTCATTGCTCCCACCCGCCCACCAACACGCACCCAAACCTGCATGTTTCCCAGGCATCTCTACACCCTCACCTTCCCTGCCCTAGGACATCTGCCCTCTGAGGATGAGCACACCAGCAGCCTCACGCCTCCTGCCCATATCTCCACTGGGTGTTGTGATAGCAATGGGGGTGTCCTCTGCCTTGTGGGTGTGCAGACTCTGGGGGCCCGGGCACGCAGGCCCGGGGAGGTGGGCGGGAAGTTGGTGGTGCTGGAGGCAGGCCTTGATAGCAGTGCCCTGAGAACCTGGACCCTGGCTAGGAGAAGGCAGGGGCCTGGGCTCAGCCACGACCAGCTGTGAATCCTCTATCTTCCTCCTTTGGGCCTAGTTTCCCCATCTCTACATGAAGGGGTGGTCCTGGAAGTCTTTTCGGTCTTGGAAATTTCCAGGAGTAAAAATCCCTAGTCCAGCATGTGCACATGAAGCCACAGTGTTCTAGTGGCCGGTTGGAGCCCCTGATGGCCCATCAGAGTCACAGCTGTTGTCCCTTGCCCAAGGGATCCACCTTATGTGAACCTTAGCTGCTTCCTCTGGGACCGGGGTGGTGGGGCACCCTCCAAGAGCTTCCTCCTCCCTTCACTCCTGCCCCTCCCCCTCTCACCACACACTCCTCCCCCAGTCACCCACTTCCCCAGAAAAGAGCAGCTGACACCTGAAGAAGAGAGCACCAGGAAAGAGACCATCTGGTTTCAAGGGCCAGCTGTGTGACTTTGGGCAAGTCACTACCCCTTGCCCAAGTCACCTGGCTGGTCTTTCTTCCTTTATACAGCATGTCAGGAGTGGGGAATTAGGTCATTCTAGGATTCGCTAAAACTGAGGCCCTCATCCCGCACCCACCCCAGCCTTTCCTGACCCCACTTCTACCACGTCTTGGGGACAAGTGACATGTCTGAGGCCGAATTGTTTTAGGTGGTCAAGGATTTCTCTCGGGCTCTAGTCCCATCTTTAGGCAGGTCCCCAGTCTCCCATCTCTCAGGGAACCCCTCGGGGAGTCAGGGCACCTCAGAGCCTTGCGCCAGGCCCCAAAGGTCCCGCAGACGCCTTCGAAAGAAAGGAAGGAAGCTGGGTCAAAGCCGCAGCCTCCTCTTCCGCTCTGGGGGAGGCTGTGGGGCCACTGGGGGCTCCCACTTCCCCTGAGGCTCCTGGCCCTTCGAAGAACCCTGGTGGGCATGCCACAGGGGACGCCTCCTAGTAACTTCCCTGGTCGGTCTGGTCCCCTCCCAGGGCAGAAGTGATGAATTCTACCCATCTTGAGGCTAAAAGGCGAACCCAAGGACTAGGGTGTTTTGGGTGAGAGGAAGAGAGGCGGGGAGCCCCACACGCGGAGAAACCTTTGTGCCTTTTCCGCGGGCACATATGGTGTAGGGAGTATTAATTACCGTAGCTTTTTAATTAACAATCGCTTAATCTGAGCCGTAACATTTGCCACGACACCCTGCGCCTCGCCGTGAACCCGCGCCGCCCGCCCTGCCAACTCATCAATTAATTTTTATTGACGTTTTCTTCCCCAAACAGGCACAATACCAGGGTTTTCCAATTAACACCTCCGCGATCTCTAATTAGCGCAATTAACAGACTGATGGATGCCCGGAGTTTACCCGCGGGGGGAGGGGGGTGGTGGGGGCGGGGCAGCCCCTAGCACACACGTGCGCGCGCGCCGCAGCTGGACAGCTGCCGCACCCCAGCTCTAACCAGAGCAAGGCCCGTGGGGGCGTGACCACAGGTAACCCGCACCCGCAGCAAGGGTGGTGGTTCAAGTTGAAACAAGTAGTCACAGTTTCCAGCCCTCCGCAAACCCACAATCTCGGTCGGGGAGAGAGCTGAGAACCTGAGCCTTAAAGTTGGGAAACGTGGCATCTAGCCCCCCCACCCCGGTCTGTCACCAACTTGCCGGGGCACTTGGGCCCAAGTTCTTTACCCCCTTTTCTCCTCCGCATGATGGGGGAAACTAGATTATCTATTTATAATGTATAGCCCTGTTGACTTCCAAGAAAGCTCAGGAAGCCGACTGCAAAAAAAGACAGACGAAGCTTTTGTCAAAGGGAGAACAAAATGGGCCGAAACCTTAAGCCAGAGGATCTCAAACTTGAATGCATCAGAATGCCCTTGGAGGGCTTGTCAGAACACAGACTGCTGGGCCTGAGGCCTGGAGTTTCTGATTCAGTAGGTCTGAGAATCTTCTTTTCTAAAAAGTTCCCAAGTGATGTTAGTGCTGCTCATCCAAGACCACAGGTCTCCTCAGTGATGACCACTGACTTTAGTTTATGAGCTGCCTCGTCGCCAAAATGAGATGATCCATGTCCAAGGCCATTTATTCATTCAACATGGATTTAGTGCCTGATTAAGACAGACAACAGGGAGGTGGGGGGTGGCGCCTAGCTAGCCTAGTTGGTAAAGCATGCAACTCTTGATCTCGGGGTGGTGAATTCAAGTCTCACAGTGGGCACAGAGCTTACTTTAAAAAAAGGGGGGGGTGCCTGGGTGGCTCAGTGGGTTAAGCCTCTGCCTTTGGCCTAGGTCATGATCTCGGGGTCCTGGGATTGAGCCCCTGCATCAGGCTCTCTGCTCAGCAGGGAGCCTGCTTTCCCCTCTGTCTCTCTGCCTGCCTCTCTGTCTGCTTGTGATCTCTCTGTCAAATAAATAAATAAAATCTTAAAAAAAAAAAGACAAACCCTGAGAATCTATCTTGCAGGACTGCAAGACACCGGAATTTGGTCCCTATCCTCTGCTGGTTTCCAGATCTTGAACAAACCAGTGCAGCAGTGCCCTAGATACTTTGAGGGTAATTTATAATAATGGGGGGGTCCTGTTCACCCCAACCCCTTTTTACTGGGTAAATCTGGCATTGTCTTTTTGAAAATTTAGCCACTAGTAGAGTTTTGGCCGTGAACGATGTCATGCTTCTCTCTCCTTCAGTGGACAGCCAAGAGTGTATAGCCCCAGCAGTGACCCTCATCCATTCACTGGTCCCCAGGAAACTTAAGCATGTACAGTGTGCCAGGCTGTGTGTGTGGGCAGACCCGAGCAGAACAGGGCACAGGCCCTAATGTGCTGGAGCTCATGGTTCCCGTGAGGGGAGGCAGATGATAAATAAGGACACAAATAAGTAGATAAGCTCACATAAAGTAGGTTCCATCAAATGTGAGTACAGGGAATAAGCAGGGGACTCTAACTTAATGGGGGGGTGGTGGTGGGAGTGCAGGGAAGGCCTTCTTTTCGAGGAAATGGCATTTATGTTCAGAGATGAAAGGTGATTAGATGCTGGCCAGGTAAAATGTACTCTGAATTCAGGGCAAACAGCACAGGCAAAGGCCCTTATTTTATGAGAGGTTGTTGCTTTCAGACTTTTCCAGAGCTAAAAGTCTTTGAAATGGACACATTGCTAGATTCCATAAAAAGATGTGGGTGCCAGAGAGAACAGAGCACGAAGATGCATTATATTTCCTCTTTTCTTTCCCTATCTTTCTAGCTGTCCTGCTATCAGATCTTACCTGTGTCAGGGACATAAAGCAGAGGGCTTTCCAGAGCAATAAGCACCGACATCACAAGTAACAGAAGAATGCTTCCCAACCTGTCCTCCAAAGGCGTGGGGATCCCCCCTCCCTCGTTCTGCTCAGGCCCCAAAGGAACACTGACTCAGGCTACCAGAAGAGGCTAGGGTTTGGGCAGCAGCCACTTTTGGCCTTGGCCCTCCTTAGCCAGCCACACTCATTTGCCATCCTACCTGCGGACCGATTTCTGGTCTCTTATCTCTGTATGGAGAGCACTGAGCAGTGAGGTCACCAGACTGAGCCTTGGTGACCTTATTTGCCTTATGGGACTAATACCAATAAACCTTCCTTTCGGGGTTGCCGTGATTGCAAACAGGGCTGCTGTGATAGCAAACAGAATACACTGCATGAAAAAGCCATTCAGAGAAGGGCAGTTACTATGATTACGGGGGCCCAGAAAGTCTTGCTACACCTCAACTCTGAGTGGGCTAGGGTTTGTGATCCTATTATCCTCTCATCACAGCCCTTGGTTTAGCATTTGCAGAAAGTGAGGCAGGACCCATGGGTTAGGATGTCTCTAGCTCCAAAATGAGTCCCTAAACCAGAGCAGGGTGATGTGAGTCACATCGAATCTGGCTTTCTGATTATGCCTACAGTGTCTTGCCCCGGGAAGATGGGGCTCTCTTGAGTTCCAGAAAAACCTTAATCCCTCTCTAAGCCCATGTTGTCCTTGTACTTTGGGACTCTCCTTTGTGTGGGTCAGAGGCAGGCACCCTAGGCTTCCTTCTGTACTCCAAGATTCTCCTGAAATGACACACGAGCAGCCACACGCCCTGATGTTAGGGACCATTCAAGACCTTTCCACACAAAATTTCAGGGCCTGAGGAACTTAGGGCAAGTGGCAGGGTGAGGACCTGCCTCTCTAAAAGGTGGCAACAAGGATGCCTGGGTGACTCAGTCAGTTAAGCATCTACCTTCGGCTCAGGTCATAGTCTCAGGGTCCGGGGTTGGAGCTGTGTGGGGCTCCTTGCTCAGCGGGGAGCCTGCTTCTCCCTCTGCCCCTCTGCCCCCAGGAACACATGCACTCTCTGGTCTCTCAAATAAATAAATAGATAACATCATTTAAAAATAAATAAATAAACAGAAGGTGGCAACAAGTCCCTGACTTGCAAGGTGAACCACCATCCTGTGCTGCTTCAAGTTCTCTCCCAAGTTTCAAGTAACTCCACTTTTTAATCTTAAAAGTAACAGACACCTTGGTAGAAAATTTTGAAGAGAAAAAAAATAAAGTATAGAGGGAAAAAAAGTAATACCCATAATTGTACCACCCAGAAAGCTAGCCTTTGGGATCCACCCCCTTCCAGTCTGTTCATTTTCACTCTCTTCGGCATATAAACATTTAAAAAGTGAAATTGGGGTCATAATCTGTACATGGTTTGAACTTTCCTATTTTTCCACTCACCACTTACTATCATAACCATTTCCACATGACATCAAATATTTTAAGCAACAGTTTTTAGTGGTCACATAGTTGCTCGAATGGGCTGCATGTTCCAGAATTTATTTAACCAGTCCCCTAGAGTTGGACATCCAGACTATTACCTTTTTTTTTTTTTTTTAACTACGATGCTGCAATAAACACCCTTATAGGAAAGCCATACTCGACCTTTCTAACTATTTGCTTAAAATACATGTTTAGGTAGAACCGTGGTTTTTTTTTTTTTTTAAGAACCGTGTAATTTTAAGGCTGTTAATACATTTATTCCCTAATTGATGTCCATAAAATTTGTACCAATTTTATCCTCCATTCAGCAATGTACCCACATCCTCGAGGACTCATGAGCCCCTCACCTTTTTAGCATTTTCCCTCCATTCTCCTCAGGTCTGTTTCCAGAAGATTCTCAGATCCTGCATAAGGCTTTCAAAAAGCAACACTACAGACCCCGTCAAACCTGGGTGAGTTTAGAGGGTACACAGCAGGCTTGTGGGCCTCTGCCTGCAACTAATACTAAACACAGGGCTTTGGGCATAAAGAGGGAACAAAACACAGCTCCTGCTGTTGGGAGGCTTACATGTTGGTGGAAGAGAAAGACAGATGCCCAGGCAAACACAGTGTTAAGAAAAATACCCAATACCTAGGCTGCACCCTGCATCAAATAAATTGGACTCTGGGGAGTAGGACCCAGGCATGGAAAATTTAAAAATCTTGTCCAAGTATTCTAAATGCCACCTGCAGCGGGCGCCTGGGTGCCTCAGCAGGTTAAGTGTCTGCCTTCAGCTTAGGTCATGATCTCAGGGTCCTGGGGTTGAGCCCTGCATGGGGGGCTCTCTGCTCAGTGGGCAGTCAGCTTCTCCCTCTGCTTCTGCCCTTCCTCCCACTAGTGCTCCTTCCCTCTCTCTCTCTCTCAAGTAAATAAAAAAAAAAAATCTTACACTTCATTTGCAGCCAGAGTTGAGAGCCTCTGCTCTTTATGGTGCACAACTTTACAAATGTTATGTTACGTTGACACTGGGGGGGGGGGTGGCTGTGGGTGCCTAGAGGGAATGTGGACACTCTGGGAAGGCTCTTCCGGTGGGAGGTGACTTCTAAGCTGAGTCACGAGGAAGAGAAGCCTGGGCACACAGTTTGTGACTATATTTTATTTTAACAACAACCACTCCACTTACAGAGTCCTTGAAGCCCTTTCCCATACCCTGTTCCCTCCACTCTTCTGCACACAACCTGGTGTTCATTTGACAGATAAAGAGGGAAGGACACTTTGAGGATGCTTACTGACTTGACAAGGTCACCTGGCTGCTAGGAGGCTGAGCCCAGCTGAAACCCTATAGCTCTCCTGACTCCCAAATCAGTGCTCTTCTCCTGAATCCCACCTCAGAGGTCATTAAGGCCTGAAGGGCAGTCATTCTGGAATCTCCCTGGAATCGGAATCTTTCCTCACCACTGCCCCCCTGCCACAGTGTCCTTTCCACCCACTCAGGCCCTGAAATGCTCCCACCAGGCCCTAGCAAGGTGGCCTCCCTCAACACTCCATCCTAGAACCACACCAAGAGGAAGAATTAACAATTTAAAAAAAAAATAGAAAGAAAGAAAGAAAAAGAGAACCAAAGATCCCACTCCATCTCATTAAGAAAGTAAACATAAGAGCCATCTAAGTGTCTAATTAAGCTTCTAATTAGTCCCTGCTTGTTACTAATGCAAATTAGATTACTCCGCTTAACTACAGCATGTCCACAACACCCTTGTTAATTGCGGCCTTTTGAAATTAAATTACTCCCTAATTAGCATATCAAAGCCATTGATTCGGAGCTGGGAAAGATGAGGGCAAGAGAAGCCGAATGCCAAGTTTGGTTAATCAGAGACGGCTAATTAAATAGTGACGTGTTATGTGGGGGGGGCCCCCGCTGGTTAAGGGGTGGGGCGACTCATCCAGGGCTTGAGTGGCCATCTGGAGCCTGGTTCTGGTAGTGCCCTTGGCACCAGGGGGCTCCCGTGAGCAAAGGAGGGGCTTCAGCCAGCCTGGGACACACCATAGGGTCTGGCCCTTCCTGGGGTCCCTGACTGCTTCCCGCCCCACCTGCCCCTGACCAGCCCTGGGCCCTCTGTCTGTCTCCCCAATGATGTTCACGTGTGGCATTTACAGGGATCTTGGGGACCAACTCAAGGGGCATCCAGAACACACCCACATCTGAATATGTAAGCATCAGCATCCTTCCCCCTCTTGCCCTGTTCCCAAATGAGTTTCAGAAAGGTGACTTCTGCCCAGTTCCTCTCTTGTTGCCACCTGAGGTTTTATTCTTGGGAGAAAGTCTCTCCCCTCCCCGACAAAAAGTAGGTAAGTTTGGGAGACAGGTAAGAGGGTGATGACGACTTTCACGGAGAGGCTCACCCGGGCAGGGATGGGCTGGTTTCATCTTAGAACAGGCTCCTGGAGACACAAAACCCTATAATCCCCTCCGTGGTCAGAAAAGGGACAATTATCCCCCCCCTCCTCACCAGTTTTGAACAGTTGTGTGGGAATTCACCTGGGGTCGCGGTGTCCTTAAAGGTCTTCTCTGAGCTCTAGTAAAGGCCTTGAAGAGTCTCTCAGGCCACCCCCCTTCCCCCAGTTCCTCCTTGGAGAGTACAGAGGACAGGTGAAATCTCCAAGACAGAATTACTACCCAAAATGCCCTCAGGGGCTAGGCCCTTCACCTAGGAGGCCAGGTGAGGAGCGCAGGACACTCAATCCCAGTGTGTCCTTACCACAAGCAGAAATGCAGACTGAGAGTGACAGGGTCTGGGTGTTTCAAAAGAAGCCAAAGTGGGGATATCTGTGTGAAATGTACCCTTGTCATAAGCTTTGTGTGTGTCAACAAAACTCCTAAGGGGTGAAGTTGGTCAATTTGTGACCTCAGCCCTTATGGCCAGCATTCCAGAGAAGCATGTTTCAGTTAGCTGTGTGACCCAGGGCAAGTTACATGACCTCTCCAGGCCTGGGTCCCTCACCATTAATTGGGAGTAACACAGATCATCCCCTGGACAATCTCCCAGGGCTGTCCTGAGGAGCAGGACAAGGGAAGGTATGTGGAACAGGGAGGCACAGCTCCCAAGTCAGGGTCTGGAAACCACTTAGTTGTACCCTGTACCGGCCACATCCCCCTCCCAGATTGGGATGTCTTCTAGAAACTTCCTCCTTGATTTCTCATTTACCTTCTTGTTCCTGCAGATGCCCAACTTTGCTCTTGGGCGGCTAGGAGGTACCACACATCTGCTGCCCCTTCACTGAGCGGATCAGCCCTGGTAGGGGCAACAGCTCCTAATCACCTCCTCTAAAAAAGATGAAGCTTTCACAAGGACAAAATCCTGCTGGCTGACAGGCCCTTAGCCTGGCCCTCCAGAATCACCTCCTCCAACTAGGGTGTGTGTGTCTAGTGGGGGAGGCTCCTTGCCGTCTGTCCCTAGCTCTCCCTCCCCCAGTCCTCCTCTCCAAGTTTCTCACCAGCAGCCCCTGGAGTACACAGGGTCAGGGTCAGGGCCAAACTCCCCAAGGCTGAGGTTCTGTTGATTTACAGAGGGATGGAAGAGGGCCCAGGGGAGAGGAACCGCCACACGGCCCCCTTCTCAGCTCAGGAAGGGTGAATCCCAGGCAGTGCCCTGTCCATGGGTACCCATCCAAGCCAAACTAGGCAAAAGGATTCACAGCAGTGGCTTTATTTTAGAAAATAAGTGGAATTAAGAGCAAGGCAGAAACAGAGAAATGGGGAGGGGGTGAGGCTGTCCTGATGTGAGGGGGAGGGCAGACCAGCGGCACACCAGGGCCAAGCCGCCTCCCGCCTCGCTGAGCTCTCTCTCCCAACGAGATTCAATTAATTGATAACAAAAGGCATCAAATTAATTTCTGGAGGATGTGAGATTCTGATGAAGGGAAATCTCGTCGATGGAGATCGGGCAGGAGGGGGCGGGCAGCACCCCCTTTTAATCAGGTTCCGCCGCCTAATTGGGAAGGGAGGAACCTTGCCTGGGCCGCGGGCCGCCTGGGCCGCGGGCCGCCTGCCCCGAACTCCACAGCGCCCCTCTCGGGAAGGAGCGGCGGAGGCAGGAGCGGCGGAGGCAGGAGCGGCAGAGGCAGGAGGCTCCCGCCGCGGTGAACAAAGGGAGAGTGCGAGGAGACCTTCCGGTTCTCTTCTCGCCTGATGCCCAGCCCAGAGCTTCGGCCCGGGGAAGCCCGGGAGAAGAGTCTGCGAGTGTTCCCAGTTGTGCAGTTAGGAAAACCTTGGCCCAGAAAGAAGTGGGCCATGCCTAAGGTCTTACACGGGATTAGGAAGTTGGTAGCAGCAGGCGTATGGGTGACCCTGGTCAGTGAATCCAGACCTTGTTTACCACCCAGACCTGTGAAGTCAGCCCCAGGTGAGAGGAGTGCAGCTCTCGGGGAGGAGGCGGCCCTCCCGCTGGCTAAAGGACCAGCAGCCCCCTCTTCCAACATTCCCTAGACCCCGGGGCACTGGGCGGAGTGGGTCCCGAGTCCCAGGCTGTGTCTCAGGCGCTCTGGCCATGGTGCAGCATCCCCGGGCTCAGAGATTAAGGAGCTTCCTGCAACTTGCACGGATGCGCTTGAAGAGGCTCCGGGCAATGCTGGTGAGGCAAGCAACCCACGGCAAGTGCGCTGAGCTGGGAGGGAAGGCCAGTAGCCCTGGCTCTCCAGGGCGGAGATTCTGGAGGCTTCCCCTAAGTGGACCAACTCTGCATCCTTACGATCTGACCTTCCCAAGCACCTCCTGCTCGGATCCAGTGATATGGGAAGCCTTGAGAAGATAGGGAGCTTCTCCATGCTGAGCGCTTTGCTCCCTAAACGCTTACAGCTGCAGCCACTCCCTGGGTCTCCCGCAAATCCCGCCGTTCAATCTCTACCCAAAATTCTCCCCCAGCCGGCACACCCTTCCTCGAACGGTGCGGATGCACATCTGGCCCGGGAACCCCTGAAGGAAAGCAGGAAGTACACCGCTACCCTTTTTTGGGACCAATTTCTTTCAGCCTGGGTCTCCCGGAAGTGTGGGCTCCAGAGCTGCGCAACTCAGTTCGAGGGAGCTCATCGGGTTGAGGAACCCAGACAGGAGGCCACTCACCCACCGCCACCCAGTTTCCCTTCACACAGCACAGACCTCCTGAGGGCCCTCCCAGGCCAGCAGAGGCATCCTGTTGCCACAGCCCCCCAGCGTCACACCAGAGCCCTGCTTCCAGGGCTATCTGAAAGATCAGCCCAGGGGTGCTTGCTCCATTTCTGATTGTCCAAGTTGCAATCGAGTCACCTCTTATTAAACCTCTTCCCTCAACCCTCATGTTTGCCACAGCACACAGTAAGCGCTCTACAATGTTTTTGGCTTGGACAGCAGTCCTCCTGGTCTCCATTCTGAGTCACCCTGCCCTTAAGTTGCTGTCCTTTGTCCCTCCTTTGCTGCTGGTGAGAATTCGGGGTAACTTCCACCTGCTGACCCTGACTACCTTGAACAAATGCCAAAGGGTCGCTACTCCACACATTCCACTCTTATGTGTGAGCAAAACCCACCATCTTGTCCCTACTCCCTGCCCCCATTTTGCCCCCATTTTGCAAGGTAGCCCAGGTCAGGTTCCATTGGAATCAGCTGGGAGTGGGAGCGAAAACCCCAGCTACCTCTATCCAGCACTACCAATGAGCCCCTCAGGCCCCAGCTCTGGAGGCTCCAAGTGGGCAGAGGACTGGGACCTATGAGGTCAGCAGAGCTACCAGGATTCCAGGCACAGGCTGCACGTCTCTGGCCAGGGTGGGGAGAGGGTGCGGGGCTGCACTGGAGTGAGGGACAGCCTGGCAAAGACCCGAAAGGAGGAGGCCTGGGATGGGGATCAAGGAAAGGAAGAACATCCGCCATGCCCAGGCCTGGATGGCCTCCTTGAGGCACAGGACATTTTGATGCATGCACTTTCCGTGCTCGATTTCTAGCTCAGGCAGGCATGCCCCGAGTCCAGGCTCCGTGAGGGGCCCACTGGGTGCCATCTCACGCAGACCACTGCACGGGCAGCCACAGGGCTTGGAAGTAAAGGGTTCCTGCTGTGATTCCATGATCACCCATGGCGGGACTGGGTGAAGGGATCCATTCCCATGGAGAATCCAGGAAGGCAATGCTGAAAAAGCCAGGAACTTTAGGCTGAAGTCGAGTATTTTTTTGCTTCTTTGAGATGATCCATCCACAGGTAGGTCCCGAATTGATCTAAGACTGGCGGCTGAACTTGTCTTCCATAAGACTGTGTAGGTTGGGGTTCCAAACCCCAGAAGTCTCCCTTTCTGGAGGTGATGCCAGCCATTTTCCTCCTCTACACTCTGGGGAATTATCCCTCGCATTTTCTTTTGTCTCCATGAGCATCTTAAAAGGGTGGTGTGTGTGTATGTTGGGGGGGGTAACATATGACTGCATCGTTCCAGGGTCACTTGGAGGTGGGAAATGCCAGGTTCTGAACCTAGACCCTCCCTTAAAGGGAAGGCAAGAGGAGAAAACACAGCCTTCTCACCAGGAGTGCAGAGGGGGCAGCCCAGGCCTGAGTATGTAAAGGAGCTAGGGGAGGAGTTGACAAGCCCTTCTGTCCGCTCCTTTCTCCCTTCCTCACAGCAGAGGCTGAAGCCCAGCTGGTTGTACTGGGAGTTAGGAGCCCCACATTTTAGCCCAGCTCTCCCACTGACTGGCTGTGTAACCTCAGACAAGTTGCTTCTTCTCTCTGGGCTTTATTTCCCCCAGCTCGTGAGATGGAAGTTCAAACGCAAGCATTTCCAGCATTCAGTCCAGCGTGCGTCCTGGCAATGCTCAGAGACTCATAATAAAAACCACTCCTCGCGGGGCACCTGGGTGGCTCAGTGGGTTAAGCCTCTGCCTTGGGCTCAGGTCATGATCTCAGGGTCCTGGGATGGAGCCCGGCATTGGGCTATCTGCTCAGCAGGGAGCCTGCTTCCCCCTTCTCTCTGCCTGCTTCTCTGCCTACTTGTGATCTCTCTCTCTGTCAAATAAATAAATAAAATCTTAAAAAAAAAAAAAAAACCACTCCTCGGTCAGAGCTAGGTACCTTACATTCAACTCCCAAATGGACTCTCTAAGGTGGTTATTATTGACCCAACTTACACAGAGGAAAACTGAGGTTCCAAGAGCTTAATTAAGTTCCCCCAGAGTCCCATCACGGCTGGCGGGGTCCAAAGCCTTTTCCACACTAACCCATGTTCTGCCTTGGGCTGGCCCGAGTTCCTTACCCTGGGCTCCGGAGTTCTGGAACCAAGTCCAAGGAAACCACTTTGGCCAGTGGAATCCTGTCAAAAGTAGCACCTGCCGGGCCTTGGTTCTGGGGAAGCTGGGAGAGTTAAAAGATCATGAAGAGACACTGTGTGGAACTCCGTAGGTAGAAGAAATTCTTATTTTGCGTGCTTTGTGCTATCAGGAAAGTAAAGTCATTGCGCTGGGGATAGACGTGGGGGGTTTGCATTTCAGCTGGAAAGATAGAAAAAATACCAAGGCAGGGGCACAGAGAAGGGTTAGGATGTCGGGAGAGAGGGTACGGCCAGGCCAAGTGTGGCAGAGCACCAGGGCCTTCTAGAGATGACCTGTCCTTTCCGCCACAGCTCACACTTCTCCCTCTGAAACAGACACCCTGCTCCCATTCTCTTCTCCCTAATGTGACATCTTGTCTGTCTCTCCTACCTGGGCAACAGGAGGATCAGAGCCTCTTGCTTGGGCTCTCTAGTGCCCAGCCTGGGACCTGCCCACACAGAGCAGGGGCTTGGCAAATACTTGGGGGAATTACTGGATCAAAGGAACCCCCCCCACCATGTCCCGCTGCCTTCTTCCCCCCACCCCAACGCCCCCAAGGAAGAAGTGTGTTTGGAGTAGGGGCCCAGCAGGATATGCACATTCCTGGCAAGAAGGGACCTACCTGCTGGCAGCCAGAAAGGAAGTTTCTGGCCAAAGGCAGGGGAAAGGGGGTGGGGGTATCAGTGTCTAGGTTGGAGAAGGGCCCAACCTGCCCTACCCCTGGCATTCCCCAGCGTTGGTGTCAGGCCTTTCTCTCCCCAGGGCTCAGGGGTTCCCCAACTCCATAACTCCTGGGAAACCTGCCCAGGACTAGGAGAAGTATAGAAAACCCCACCCAGACACCCAACGGCTTAGTGCCAGGAGGGACGGTTCCCATGGTCTCCCCTAACTCAGGGCTAAGGTTGGGACCTGGGTAAGGTAGTAGGCTGAGGGTCTGGGAGCAAAGGGTCTGGGACCCCATCCTACTGGGGTCCTGGGTATGTTTGGGGGACTGCGCCCCCACAGCACCCTCTCCTCCCCATGCTACCTTGCCTGGCTGACAAAAGTGGGAGCAACACCAGATAGGGAGTGCTCCCTGCCCCCCCTTCCCGAGGCACATCCCCGCTTTTGAGAGGCTCAGATCTAAAGCAGCCAGAGCAAGCCAGTCATCCAGGTGCCTACAGCAGTCCTGGGCCCTTCCTCCAGCCTGCCAGGTGACAAAGAACCCCAGAACCCAGGCAAGACAAAGTTTCTCAAGTTTAAAACAAAACAAGCCTGCAGACTTCCCATTCCCTGAAGCAATTTTCTGCCGGTTTGTGTGGGGACTGTCTGAGGCAAGGGCTGTCTAAAGCAAGGGTGTCTCTCATTTGGGCAGCTGAGATGCGGCCATCCCTGCCTTTTGGGCCCCTGTGACTACCCGCTGGCTTACCAGGAGTCAGGTGCTTAAAATGCCCGCGCTAGAATCGTTTATTCCTGGTTCTCTGCTGAAAGTGAGTTTCTGGGTTTACATTCTCAGTGTCAAGTCTGGGTTACCCACTGGGCTCTCAGGTGGGACTGGTCAGACCCTCCCACTGCTACAGGCCTTTTAGCAGTCCTGCTGCACCTTCTTTCTGTGTGGGAGATGGGGGCACCCTGGCCAGTCTCTGGCTCCAACCCCTGCTGTCCTTAAAGCTTCACTCCCCGGCCCCTCAATCCCAGACCCAACAACAGTTTGCCCTGGGACAATCCAGGCGGTGCTTGAAAACGGGGGATGAAGATGCTGAAGTTCAAGTAAAAACCCGCATTGGCCAAAATGCTCCTGGGCTTTCTCAGGAACTGCAGGGATGACAGCTTCAGACTCGGGCTTGTTCTTTCATTCCCCCCCCCCCCCCATCTGAACCCTTGCTCCAGACTCCACGGCCAATCTGCAGGGAGATCCGGTGATGGGGTGCAAGAAACAAAGTGATCTCCAGACGCCTTAAACCCCAGGCTCGGAGGGAGCGAGGAAATCCGTCAGGCGGGGGTTGACAAGAGAAGCTGGACTGCCGAGGTTTGAGCCGGGCGCTCTAGAGGCTCAGGGTCTCCTTTTTCCCATATCATCTTCCCTACAACCTAGAGGGTCCGGGAGGGACGCGGCGGTGTTCACCAGGTCGCCCCAGTTGTAGGAAGGCATCCGCAGCCGTTAGGGCCTCTGTCTCAGAATCCGCGTCCCGCGAAATCACACGGTCCTTTGCCGGGGAGGCCGGGACCCCGGGTCGCTCAGGACGCCCCACATTCTAGCGCCACAGGCTTTGCCCGGGCTCAGCCCCAAGTTAGTCTGGCGTTGACGCGGAGCGCGGGGTCAGAGCGCCGCCGGGGTGACTGCCGGTCAGAGAGGTGTCCGTGGGGGGCCGTCGGGAGGAGACACTGGGGTCGGCAGTCTGAGGGGCGCCCTGCTTGGTTACTCGGGAACCCTCTTCCCTGGGGGCCTCGGAACCCTCTGCTGCCCACCCTTTCCTCCCCAACATGGTGAAGCGGTTGGGGGTGGGGGTGGCTCTCCCCAAATGCGGTGAATAAAGGTATCCGCCGGGTCCGTCCCCCGCCCTCCAGCACAGGCGCCGTTTCCAGACGCTCTTAAGTCCCCAAGAAGTTTTCCGCTCTATCTGCGAGCTGGCCGAGCCGTGGGGGGACGGGGTTGACTGGCCCCGGAACCTCCAAGGCGCGAGCCCAGGAAAACAAGTCCCCTTCTCACCAGAGGCGACGCGGCGGGTGCGACCGTGCCCCCCCCCAATCTGCCTCCGGCGCGTCTCGGGGAATCCTGGACAGACTGGGGTTGGGTTGGGGGAGCTCGCGCCACCACTTCCCTCCCCAGCTCAGGAAAGTCCGGGCCGGGAAGTACTCTTTGTTTGACTCGGGCGGGGGCCGGGTTGGGGGGGTCGCGCCCCCTTACACCCCACTCCCTGCCGCCAGGCCGGGAGGGGGCGGGGCCCAGATTCTGGGGGAAGGGCGGGCCTCAGTAGCCTTTCCAACCCCCCCTCCCCGCCGACCTCCGACTGCCCCCACCTCCCGCCGCCCCGCCATAGCCCCCACCTGTTCCCAAGGCGGTTGTGGGCCGCGGGGGCCCAGGCCGGGGGCGGGGTGTGGTGGCGGCGCGGGGTCAGGGCGCAGCAGCCGGCCCCGGCTGGAACAAAGTGCGCCGGCCTGGGCCCGGCTCCTCCCGGCGCCCGGCGCGGCTCCGGCGGGCAGTTTGCAAACACAAAGTGAGCCAGCGAGCGGCCGAGAGAGTGCGCGAGCTAGGGAGTTGGTCTGGTCGCCGGCCCAGCCCCCACCCGCGTCCCCGGGCTCGGCCCGCCACCTACCTGTCCGGCCCGGCCGCTCCGTGCGGGCTCCGGCCCGTCAGCCCGCGCGGGGCATGGGGCTCGCTCGGGTCGCTGCCCGGGCCCGCCGCCGCCCGCTGGGGCTGCCCCTCCGCGCCTCCCGGCGCCGCGCAGCTCCCGGGCGTCCTCCCTCCGCGCCGCGCCGCGCCGGCAGCCGCGCGCCCTAGCCCCGCCGGGGCATCGCACTTTGTGGGCAGCTCGGCTCGCTCCGGCGGCGGTGCTCCTCCTTCCCGGTGCTCCCGCGACGCTTGTTCGCTCGCTCCGGCTCCGGGGCTCCGGGACCCCGGCGTCCCCGCCCCCGGCCCAGCCCTGGTTCCGGCCCGGGCTCCTCCCCGCCGCGCCGCCGCCGCCTGCGCCGCGCCCTCCTCGCGGGCTGGGGTCTCCGTCCCGGCCGCCGGTCGCGCTGTCCGGTCCGCAGGGGCGGCCGGCTCCGGACTCCGAGGGGCTGCGACTGAGCCCGGAATGCGAGTGGCTGCGAGCGGGCGGTGCGCGGGCGGGGCGGGAGGGGGCGGGGGACGCGGGCTGGAAGGGGAAGGAGGGAGCGCGCGGAGAGAGCCGGGGAGGAGGGAGGGAGCGAGCGAGCGAGCGAGCGAGCGGTGGAGGGAGGGGAGACCAACTTCTAGCGCTACCATAATTCGCCTAAAGCAGGTGCAGCCGCTTTTACCGGGCCAGGCCGCCTCGGCGAGTGAGAGAAGACCACGTGGACCGAACTTTAGGGGAAGAAAAGTGGGGACTTGGGAAGAAGACACGGGGCTGCGGACCTGAGAAAGGGGAGGTGGAGAGACCCCAGGGATTCTCCCGGCCCTCGCGAATCCTGTGGCGCGCTCTGCAAACCCTAGCTTTTCCCCGGAGTCTGGAGGTATGGCCGAGCCCTGCTCCCACAAGGTTCATTGGTTCCCGGCGGGCTGCGCTCGGCGCGGGGAGTGGCCGGGGGCCCTGATCCCGGAGCCGGTGTCGGGCCCGAGTCCTTCCTTGCTTCTCTCCCGATCCCCACTGCGTGGGGGCTGGGGGTGAGCTTTCTGAATCGGGGGTGGGGGAGGTGGGGAGGCTTCTTCTGGGCATTGTGAACCCTCACCCCGGGCGCGCGCTGACTCCCTTACCGGAAGGGGAATTTCCCAGAAAGTGCTCTGCGAACCGGTGAAGAAGGGACCCAAAGCCGGATACACGCGGGCAAAGCGAAGTGCAAAGTCGAGGCAATTATCCGGACAAATCGGATTCCAAACAAAACTCAACGTCTTTGTCTGGGGGCTGGGAGGGATAGTGGTGGTGGCAGTGGCGTGGGTTGGGTTGGGGCGGAGGCGGGGGTGGGGGAGTCCGGATGGGGGAGTCCGAAAGGGGAAAGGCCCGAGTTCCAAGGCGGAGGGGTATGTTGGTAGCAGACGCCCCGACTCAGACACCCGTGGAAACCTGAATAAAACCTCCAATTCCAAAACATCTGTCTGTCTCCGTGTGTTACAGGTGGGGAGAAGTGAAAGACAACCCCCCCCCCCCATCTTCAAGGAATACCCTGAGGGCCCTGCCGTGGGAGGAGGGCAGGAAGGCAGCACCTGAGGCGGGAGGAGACGGGGCAGACCCATTGGTGCCCCCGTGGAGTGTGAGCTGGGGGTGCTTAGCCCGTTGCCTGGGGAGAGAAGGGTCTCTTGGAAGAGGTCTTTCCAATAGGGCTTGGAAGGATAGGAACCTAGGAGAGGGTCAGTTTTCATCAATTATTCCATCCCTTTTCTGCCGGTACAAATAGTCAAAAGTAGTTGTACCGTTAGTGATACCCCATCCAGGTCCAGATACTCTGTTTTTGCCCTACTAGGTGGGTATGACAGACAGAATTAGGTCCTTCTGGAACCCTTCAGGTATCTAGGTGGGAAATTGTAGGGAGAATTCTAAGTGGCATTTATGTGACTCTCCGCAGTGTCCCTTCCGGGGCAGTAATAGCAGTAGCAGTAAGGAATAACAAAGCTAAGGTTCAGGCCAGGTAGCCGCCTTACTTCATCTTCACAAGAACCTGATGAGGTGGAGAGTACCATTATGTCCATTTCACAGAAAAGAAAGCTGAGGCACAGGAAGATTGAGCCACTTGCATGGGCTTACAGAGCTGGTAAGTGGTGAAGCAGGATTCTGACCAGAGCTACTTCAGTGAGGAGGGGGAAGAATATCATGGAAGTTTCTAAAGCAGCACTGCTAGTAGCTTACCTGAGGAGGAGTGCTGTCTAGGAGAAAGGAGGCCCTTGGCCATGTGATCCAGTTTAGCTTCCATGGAGAGTCAGCTCTGATGGGAGTCGGGCTGGGTGGACAGGTCCGGGCCTGGCCTGGAGCTGGCCGGTCCTTGTGTCAGTCCAATTGGGCCATGGCCATGTCCCTCAGGCCTCCTGCCCATCCTTCCTGCAGAGGTTCAGGGTGGACTTTCAGTACAAAAGAAGGGATTTTTGCAGAGGGGAGGTGGAACAGGCTCGTCCATCTCTTTTCTGGCTGACTCTCAGCACCCCTCCCCCTGCCCAGTCCTTTCCCTGTCACCTTCCTGAAGCAGCCCTCTGCACCTCCCATGGGGGTTCTCTTGCCCAAAGGGGGTTCCCTGGGAAATGCTTTGGCTTTCATTTCAGGTTACAGGTCATCTTCAAGCCAGCTCAGTTCCCAGCGCCCTGTGAGTCACAGTGGGGGGGGGGGGGGTATTAGAGAGGCAAAAGACCCTGTCTTATCCTCACCTAAAAATAGCATTTTGGTGAGGAAAACAAGGCCTCACCAAAGAAAGGTACCGAACAAACACCCCAAAATCAACTCACCCCCTCCGAAGCTCTTTCTTCTGGTACAAGGCCTTTGTAAGAAGGTTTAAGAGTGGCCCTTGGCTCCCGAGGTGGAGGTGACCTGGAATTGGCAGGAGGGTCCCCTTCCAAGGGGCCGGGGCATTAACTATGGCAAGAATGAGAGCCCATGGCCTAGCTCTGCCGGGAAGGCCATTGTCAAAAGCACAGGGGCTGGCATGAGGCAGCCATGGGTTGAGCTTTAGCCTCTGACCTTTACCAGCAGTGTGACCTCAGCAAGTTACATGCTGTCTGAGCCTGACTTTCCTCCTCTACAACACTGGGAGAATGGCTCCTTAGGTGGCCGGCAGGAAAAAGCACGGGCAAATCATCTAGTTTTCCAGACATGCTCCCATTCCCTTTTGTAAACCCTGGTTTCCTCACCTAAAAATGAGGATAACTGACCTCACAAAAATGCAGACCCTACACACAAATGCAGCCGATATTTATTCAGCTTGCTCTGCTCCAGGCACTTGACTCTCATGGGTCTTTGAGCTTTATCGCCCCAGACATGGTCACTCTTCTCATTTTGTGATGGGGAACCTGATGCTCAGAGAGGTCAGGCAACTTGCTCCAGGTCACACAGCTAGGAGGTGGTGTATCGAGGAAGCGCTCCCAGGTCTTCCTGCTCTGCAGGCCCCTCACCAGGGTTAGCTGCTGCCCTGTGGTGGGGTGAAGTGAGCTACTGGGTGAGCTTATTCCTTGTTCCAGGCCTGACACTCGGGGGGCATGGGGGAGTGTCCAAAAACATTAGTCTCCTCAATCCCATACATCTAGGCTCAGATGGTTTATATTTCCATTCATCTGATGGTTTGACTCTTATTTTTTTGTCCTCAGAACCTTTGTTTTGGCATTATTAAGGAATAGAACTTTCCAGCATAACAGCAGTTCCAGTCCTAAAACTCAGACATATGTGTGTTCACCGGAAGACATACACTGGAATGTTCTCCACAGCACCATGCAGAATAGCCATGAGCAGTGCAATAAGGGAACAAATCATTGTCTTCGTGTACAAGAGCTAGTACTTGGCAATGAGAATGGACCAACCATTGCCATGCACAGCAACATGGAGAAATCTCACACACTCAATGTTGAGCATAAACTCACGACACGAGAAAGCACCCATTAAGATTCCATTTCTCTGAAATTCAAAAACTGGTTCCAGGGGTACCTGGAACCTGGGTGGCTCAGTGAGTTCAGCCTCTTCTTGGCTCAGGTCATGATCTCAGTGTCCTGGGATCTAGCCCCTCATCAGGCTCTCTCTTCAGCGGGGACCCTGCTCCCCCCACCCCCACCTGCCTACTTTTGATCTTTCACTCTCTCTCTGTCAAATAAAAAATTAAATCTTAAAAAACAAAAACAAAAACGAAACAAAACAAAAAACTGGTTCTAGCATTGGACCTTAGGGGACATGACTGAAAGAGAGTAAGAGGAGGCTCCTGGGGGGTCTGGGAATGTTCTGAGTTTTGAATTTGGGAGTTGGTTGCAAGAGTGTTCCCTTTGTGAAAATTAATTGAGCTGCTGTATAAGCATCAACATTGTTGCTGATGTGGTTGAGGACCTCTCCCTATTCCTTCCACTTTTTCCAACATTCCCATGCCAGAGGTAGCCAGTTTCTTGGAGCTGATAGGTAGCCCTCCAAGTAAGTTGTCACTTGGGTGTCTTGAAATTTTAAATAGAAGGTATCTTTCTGCTCCTTGCTTTTACTTTTTGTTCTTGGTGTTTATTTCATGCTGGGGAGATTAATTTAGGTTTGCTACATGTATCTCTGGGTCAATCATTGAAAAGGCTGGTGGAGAGCATTGTACTGTATCAGAGTGCCCTGGTTTCTTTGCCCAGCCTCCCTGTGATGGACAGTTGGGTTGTTTCTGAACTTTGGCTATTGTGGTCACACTGTAGCGGGCTTCCTTCTGTGTGCACCTTCCCTCCTCTCCCACCCCAGACCTCTATTTCTCTCTCCTCCTTTGCCTCCTGCTCAATCAAGTTGTTCCCCTTTCCCCCTGTGATTCTTCCACTCTGGAATCTTCTCCCCTCCCCATTTCCCAAATGCTCTTCCCCACCCTGCTTCCCAGTCTTTCTGACTCTGACAGACCCCTGGGGGGGGGGGTGTGTTGGGTGGAGGTGGTGGAGGGATATAAGGGGGCAGCCTTTTCCTTGGCCACAAGATAAATGATGATCTAAACAAAGAAATATTTCATTAAGGGTTGATATCTTAATGAACTGTGCCAGGAACCCTCAAGACTCTCTCTAGATGCCCCCCTTTTAAGGGAGGCTCTTAGCCCTGGGGGAAGCTTATCAGGTTACCATATTGCCCTGAGTAGAGGACCATGCACTGTGGGGAGCTGTCCCAGGGGCTGTGGGGTGGAAGGCACTCAGGACTGAGGGTGGGGCTCAGTTGCCCTGCTTGGTGCCAGGTTGGCTGGGTGCCTGGGTCCTGGGAGATATTTGCAGGGTCCCCTGCAGTCATTTCTGGGAACTCAGAGACTCAGGTTTGGTCCATGGGATGGTGGGCATGGGACTCTAGGCTGGTTGGTGGAAAATCAGTCATTAAGGATCAGGAAATGAACAATAACTTGACAAGCAATGAACAATTTCCCATCAATTAGAACACAGCATCTTTGGGTCAAGTGAGAGTTCTCTATGGAGGGATTTCCATGAAAGGAGATAGCAGGACACACCTAAAGATGGGGGTGGGGGAGGGTAGAGCACACCCACCCAGTGCCCTTCTGCCTCCCCTATGCAGGCACCCAGCCTTCCATGGAAGAGGAGGTATGCCTGGGGACAAGGAAAAGCCGAGGAGCAGGCACAGAAGAAAGAACCCCTCTCCCTTCATCCTTCCGGAGCTACCCCATGATTTCCTTCCTTGTGAAGACCCTAGGATTTTAATCCCAATTCTGGTACTTTCTGGTCTGAACCCCTGAAGCAAGGTGCTTAGTATGTTTCTTCTGAGAGAAAGGAGGGTCTGGCAGAGAGGTGGGAAGGAAGAGAAGTCACCTGGGCTTCTCCTTAGTGTCCACACAGGGTAGATTGGAGCTGGGTTGTTGTTCCTTGATTACCCATGGGCCTGCTGACACCACCTTCTCTCTCCTCTTTGGCACTCCTGTGGATGTTACAATGTGTTGTTGGCTAACTTTTATTTAATAAGCACCTAGAAACTTCGAACACATTCTACTGTGTTGTTAACTGTTTAATCATTTATGCCTCATCTTTCCAACTACATAACACACTGAGGTCAGTGGCTGACAATTGTAGCCGTTTTGGAATTTCCTGTTGCACCCAGCACGGTGTTTTTTGCATAGTAGCTGCACAGTAAATGCTTGTTGATTTGGTTTTTATTATGATCTGATACTTTAGAGCAGAGTTAAAAAAAAAAAATGAAAGCCTGATACACCTCAGAGCAAGTTGGTGCCCTGAAGGTATCAGCTGGGGGTTCTAGAACCTGGGCAGGAAACGTGTCTTCCTTGACTGGAGGGGCAGTGGAGGTGGGGGCAAGGGAGGTGAGGTGGGACTTGGATAGGAAATGGAACTAGGTGGCACTCTCACTCCCTGGGGGCCATCTCCTCCTCCCAAAGGGCTGTGTTCCCAGCTTTCCTCACTCCTCCCAGCTCCCTTCTTCTTGGTCCCTGAGGATGCCTTCTGAACTCTGTGCTGAGCAAGGGAAACATTCCTTCCCTGGGGAAATTTGAAGGTGTAGGGTTTGGGGTCTCAGCTGCTGGCACAGGGGGGTGAGATGGGATGTGGAGGAGGAAAATCAAAGGCAAAGTCGCCTCAACACTGGAAATAGCTACCACCTAGGAAGCTTCTTTAACCAGGAATTTCTGACATGTATCTCGGATCCTCACAGTGTCCTAATGTGTCCTAATTTCCTTCCTTCCTTCCTTCCTTCCTTCCTTCCTTCCTTCCTTCCTTCTTCCCTCTTTTTCTCTTCTTTCTTTCTTTCTTGCTTGCTTGCTTTCTCTCTCTCTCCCTCCCTCCCTCCCTCCCTTTCTTTCTTTCTTGGCATCATCCCAAATGGCAGAGGTGATGAATGTAATGTGGACATAAGGGGAGATGATAAGAGAGAGTTTTTCTATGTTCATTATTGTATGTGGTGTCTGGCTGGGCCCATGGAGTAGGTGTCCCACATTTTCCTGTGGCTTTCATACTCTGTTCCAAATCACATTTCATGTCAGGCCTAGGCTCCAGGGCCCACTTCCTTCCTGGTTCTTTTGTACCCTCTCTTCTTTCTGGTCTTCTCTTCTCCAGTCCCTTCTTTTCCTGATCCCTGGACCTCCCATCCCCAAGACCTCCCTCATGGTTGTTAGGCAGCAGGAAGTCGCTGGAGCCAGACATGGGAAGGCTGGAGTGAGGCTGGATCTCAGTTAGTGATGAATCACCTGTACATCAAGCACTGTATTAAGCATTCTTCTTCTGTGACCTCATTGTGCCTCCTAACAGCTCTCTGAGATGATGCAACAGAGGCAGTTGGTGCCCTGTTACTATGCCCTCCCCCTGACCACTTCCACTCCCAAGGCTTCTAATTGCCAGCACCTACCTGTCCTTGCCTGAGAGGGCTCCCTCTGGGCATCGAAGCCCACTTTACTACTGTGTGGGAGGACAGAAGTGTGGGGGCATTGACAGCTTCTGGGAGAGCCCACTGCCCATGACGTGTGAGAATTCGTGTATAAATACCCCCACTCCCTCATCCCTCTGGTGGTGTGTGTTATGTGCACATACCCAGGGAGAGCCCACCCTAGGAGCCGGTGAGATGGCAAACACTTGGTCGCCTTCCTTCCCTTCCATGTCTTACTTCTTCACTTCCCCACTGGTGTTTCCTTTACCTCCTAAATCAACCATGTGTACCGGAATAGTCATCTCAGGGCCTGCTTCTGGGGGAAACTGGCCTGAGTCCGGTGGGTACTGTTATTTTTTTTTTTTTGAAATTTGCATTTCCTTCATTGGGAGTAGTAGTATACAGCTTTCATAGGGATAAAGGCCAATCTCCTCCCATTTAAAAAAAAACGAGTCTAGTTGACACACAACATGACATTAGTTTCAGGTGTGCAATGCAGAGATCCCACAAGTCTGCGTGTTATGCTCTGCTCACAAGGGTAGTGACCAACTATTACAACACTCTTGACTCTATTCCCTATGCTGTGCCTTTCATCCCCGTGACTTACTCATTCCATAACTGGAAGCCTGTGTTCCCTTCACCCCATTTGTTCCATGCTCCTACTCCCATCCTCAGCTATCAGTTTGTCCTCTGTATATATGGGTCTGTTTCTGCTTTCTTTGTTTACTCATTTTTTTTTTAAATTCCACATTTAAGTGAAATCATAAGGGATTTGTCTTGTTTGACTTATTTCACTTAGCATGATACCCTCCAAGTCCATTCATGCTGTCACAAAATGGCAAGCTCTCATCCTTTTTTATGGCTGAGTACCATTCCACTGTGTGATTGTCTTCCTTATCCCTTCATCTACTGTCTTGGCTACTGTAAATAAGGCTGCAGTAAACAAAGGAATGCATATAGCTTTTCAAAGTGTTTTTGTTTTCTTTGGGTAAATATCTAGTAGTGGGAGTACTGATCATACGGTATTTCTATTTTTAATTTCTTGAGGAACCTCCATGCTGTTTTCCACAGTGGCTGCACCAGTTTACATTGAAGCAGGTACTGTTAATTGTCCTCACTTTGCAAGTGACAAGCCCACAGCTCAATGGAACACATACACAGTTCCACAGTCACGAAAGCAAAGTACCTGTGTCCACATCCTGGCTTGGTACCCACCCATTGTCCACTTCATTGCTCTACCGTTTGGCTTCTTGAGGGCCCTTGCTCTCTGCCCCCAGAAATCTGGTTCATTCTCTTTGGTTTTTTACCTTGAGGGATAAGAGGTGAAGAGCAGGTTGGAAGTGAGGAGTGTTTCCAGGCCACCCAGGCCTCCCTACCTCCCTGTGGATCACCACTGGCCATCAGAGCCAGTCCCTGGGTCACAGACAGAAAGAGAAGTGGTGAACACCGGCAGGGCTGGGCGACTGGAAAGAAGTGAAAGTCACCTGGAGGGCTGGAAAAGAAGTTGAGCCAGCGGTCCCAGGAGAGGCGGGATCAGGCTGAGTCAGTCTTTGGAAGACTCTGCAGCATCCAGAGGGCTGTGAGCACACATCCCTGACCCCAGGAGCCCCTATAAACACAGGAGAAGCTGAGGTGAGGAGATAGAAAAGGATCTCCCCCACCCCCATCCCCACCCCCGGAAAGGATATTTTGATAGTGAAGTTTGTTCAGCCTCAGAATGGGAAGACCCCTGTTGAGAACCTCCGGAACAGGGCACAAATTAGCCTGCCTCTTTATGAGTGTGGGATGGGCAATGTGCCTGGGGCAGGGATGACCTGAGCACCCCTCCCCCCAAGACAGAAGTTACTGGGAGGAAGTATCTTGAAATGTTCTACTTGTTGGGATTTTGTGACAAGTGTAGATTCTCCCAGAAGCAGACTCTGAGACAAAGATCCAAGCACAAGGGGTCTGTTGGGAAATGGTCCCAGGAAACACCAGTTGAGGAATGGGAAAATGAGAAGGAAGGCTGGGAACACACGAGAATGCTCCCTCCATTGGCTGGGACCTCGGGAAGGTATATGAGATAGGCCTCAGCTCGTCCATACCACGGGGCAGGGAAGATGCGGTCCTTAGCTATTCACCCCTCCTTTGCCATAGGTTCAGGGCTGTTTCCAGGCAATTGACCCTCCAGCACTTCCAGCTTGCCCTGAGCTGGAGCCAGGGGTGTTTCCTTGGCCAGAAAAACCCTCTGGCAAAGAGCAGGTGTTGTCCATCTAGAGATATGTGCCCGGAGATAATGGGCAGGGTGCCCACACCTGGCACACTTTGCCCTCTGTTCTCCTTGACTTTTCCTTTCCATGTGCTTTGTGAGCTTGTGTCATTTCCCACTGCCCCCCTCTTAAATGCTTGGTGTGGTTCTCAAGGTTCCAGCCTTGACCCACTGCTCTCCTCAATCTACATGTCTACATGGGACAATCTCACCCACTCTTGTGGTTTTAACCACATCTGTGGGTTGGTGGCTCTGAGGACAATCACTATCTTGGACCTCATTCCCACCCCTGTGTCGGTGAGCCAGTGATGGCATATTCAATGCGTCCCAGATTCTAATCATCATCTGTATCTAAAAACATGCCCCACCTTTGCATTTTCTCTTCAGTGATAGCATCATGATCCACCACTTCCAGAATATTCTCAGAGTCATTCCTTCCTCTCCATTCCCCACTCCTGGTGGTCTGGACCCTCATCATCTTCTCCCTGGTGTATCCCAGTGGCCTCCTTATTGACTCCCCACTCCCAACCCGATCCCTTTCCTGCACCTCCCTGCAAGCAGTGGCCAAAAGTTCTATCTTAAGGGCCAACCTGAACTTGTCATGCCTTGCTTAAGACCCATCTCCAAAGGGCTAAAATCAAACACGTTGGCCTGGTACATGAGTTTTCCTTTCCTGAACCTCAAATTCTATCCCTGGCCACTCCCAGCTCTGCCACTTGGGACTTGTGGCATGTGCCTACTCTCATGTCCTACTCTCTGCTTGGAATACCATTTCTTCTTTTTGCTTTCATGGCTGACTCTAAGACCCAGTTAAGATGACACCTCCTCTTGGAAGTTTTCCTTGAATGCCCAGAGCTAAGTTAGACATTCTTCTTCTGTGCTTTTGTCTCCATGCAAGCATCAGAAAATTCACTTTAAATAAGCTTATGTAACAATGGGAATTGACTGGCTCCTGTAACCAAAAAATCGAAGGGTATGGCTTACTGCAGGTGATGTGTGATCCAGGGGCTTGAAGCAATGCCGTTGGGTCCTCTATATTGCTTAACTCTGCCTTTCCCTGGGTGGGCTTTGTTCTTGGAGTCCTTGGAGGGAGTCCCATCAGCTTTAGACTCACATCCTGCCCAGTCCAGGCCAGTGAACTGTTTCAAGCAAACACTGGCTTGTCGGGACCTGTCTAGGAATTTACTTGCCTCTCTCCAAACCAATCAAAATGGCCAAGGGTTTAGCGTATTCTATTTTGGGGACTGGCAAACTATGGCCAACTTGTTTCTGGAATGGCAGAGTTCAGTAGTGGAGGCAGAGACGAACAAATGATTTCTGTAACAGGACAGTTAGTAAATATTTTAGGCTTACTGGGCCAAGAGGCTGCCTCAAGGATATTATGTAGGGACTTATATAACAAGAAAGAAAACAGACTTCCACAAAGTTTTTATTGATGGGATTATAATTATAGTAATAACCGAATATAATTTTTTGAAGTACACGTCTGCTAATGAAAAGAATGGGACTTGGGGGGAGGAGAGGGCTAACATTTTGTTTGATTGGAATTCAGAGTTAATGCTCCCTATCCATAAAATTGGTGGCAAATGTTCATCTATAAAAATCACCCTTGGGACACCTGGGTGGTGCAGTCGTTTGGGCATCCCACCCTTGGTTTTTTGGCTCAGGTTTTGATCTCAGGGTCATGGGATTGAGCCCTGCATCGGGCTTTATGCTCAGCTCAGAGTCTGCTTAAATGTTCTCTCTCCCTCTGTGCCATCCCTATCTCCATGCTTTCTCTCTCAAATCAATCAATCAGTCAATCAATAAATTTTTTAAAATTATTTTATTTATTTATTTGACAGAGAGATATATAGTGAGAAAGGGAACACAAGCAGGGGGAGTGGGAGAAGGAGAAGCAGGCTTCCTGCTGAGCAGGGAGCCTGATGCAGGGCTCAATCTCAGGACTCCGGGATCATAACCTGAGCCAAAGGCAGACACTAAACCGACTGAACCTCCCAGGTACTCCTGTGGGAGCATTTTATAAAGCGTTTCTTTATAAGACAAGTTCATGTCCATTAAGCCCCCCTAAACTTTGACACCATTCCCATAAAATAGGCAGGGCATGGGTGGTTGTGCCCTTTTCACAGAGGGGAAACTGAAGCTCAGAGATAAGTGGTTTGTCTGAGGTTTTGCAGAAAGGCGTCTCTGGGACACCTTAGAGGATTCTAAGATAGAGTCGAGTGGCATGTGCTATGTTGAGTAATTGAACAACTGTGGTATCCCCTGGTTGGGGGCCAGAAGCTGGCCAGCAGGACAGATGGGTCTGGACATAGCCCAGGAAGCTAGGTGTCCAGGTGGCTCTGTGACATTCAGTGGTCACCTGAGATGGGCCTGTGAACACAGGTGTTCAGGAAGCCAGTTCTGTCCAAGAATTCAGGGTTTAGACCTGTCTCCCTTATAATTCCCCATGCGATACCGGCTCGGTAGCCCTGGGCTAGAGAGAAATCAGGCTTTGGGCGAGAATTGCCCAGGGCCACAAACAAGGAGTCTGAGGAGCACTACTCTGGGTTCTGCATGCATGGGTGGGGTTTAAATCTTGATGTCGGGCTGACCCCGAGGTGGGGGCATGCTGTGGGCAGCTGGCAGCAGGACCAGCTCAGCCCTTCTTCAGGGCTGACCTGACCTCGGTCAGGCAGGACTGCCCAAGGTCAGGGAAGGGTTCTGAAGATGTGCAGAGGCAGCCAGGAGTGAAGGATGGATGCTGGATTCCTTTCCAGGATGATGGTAGGTGGATACCAAGTGTGTGTGTGTACACACTAGCATGCCCATTTGCACAATCCCTGGTCTTACACACATATTTACACGCCCCCATAGTCAGAGAGTCACACCCACACCCATCTTCACTACCAGGATCTCACGTACACATTCCCATAGTTTCCGCTCTTATTTACCCTCTCCCAAGTGTACACACACGTTCATACACTCGGGTGTTCATCTCCTCGGGTCTCCGTAACAAAGTACCACCGCCTGGGGGGCTGAAACAACAGAACCTTATTATTGATTATTACCCAATTTCTGCCTCCATCTTCACAGGGACATCTCTTTCCTAGGACCTGGGTCACATCGCTTCGGGTGCCGCAGGGACATCGCAGCATGACCTTGTCTTGAATGCGTTGACAACAGCCCTGTTTCCAAAGATCATAGGCTGAGGTGCCGGGGATTAGGACTTCACCGTATTAAAGCCATAACCACGCTGACGGCCGTAAATTCCCACATGGACATATCATGCTCCCACAGCGACACACAGATGTACATGCCATCAGGGCTCACCTACACTCACACTTTCCCATTGTCACAAAGTTCCACAGAGCCATACACACCCCCAGGATGGTACACGCATGCTCCGCACTCCCAGGGTCCCCTATCCCTCAGTCCCTGTCT
This sequence comes from Martes martes, assembly GCF_963455335.1. Classification (NCBI taxonomy): domain Eukaryota; kingdom Metazoa; phylum Chordata; class Mammalia; order Carnivora; family Mustelidae; genus Martes; species Martes martes. Next base: position 87,772,209 of record NC_137893.1, on the reverse strand, counting down.
CACGGATGGCCCCCCACACCCTCCAGCTCCTGCCCTGCTCCCACGCAGCCCCTGCCCTGCTCTCATGCAGCCCCTGCCCTGCTCCCACGCAGCCCCTGGCCCCACTCAGAGGCCACCCCGCCAGGGTCAGACTCTGAGACCTGGCACTTTCTCAGCCTCCCAGCCTCCCCCACCCACACAGTCTCTCCCTTTCTGACGCCTCCTTCATCCAACATGCCTGCCCAGGTCCCCAAACAACCCTCAGGGTGGGGAGGCATGGCACCCCAGCTGGGGCACCAGGGGGACTGTCCCTTGCTGTCTGGGATCAGGTGTCTCCCACAAGCCTGCTCCTTGCAGACTCCCACTTTCCCCTCTCAGTGGGGGGAGACAGACAGACAGACCCAGGGTACACACACTGTCACACTCGCACCCACGCCCCCACGGCAGCCCCACAGTGTGGTCTGTTCCTCATTATGGGCCAATGCGCCTGTTTACTCACCCAGCTGGAGATGGTTAGAGAGTGATAAATAATGAAAGAGAAAACAGGCTTTTCCCCTCTGCGGCTTCTATTTATGTAACATGTGTCACAGCTCACTCATAGACTTTGTTTCGGAGCTGGTTGCAGGAAATAGTTTATTTTTTCCGGACGGTGGCTTAGGGGGGTGGGGTGGGGGGCCAGGGTTTGGGTTTCTGGTCTCACGCCCATGGGAGTTTCAGGATCTGGCTCCCAGAGTCGTCTTCCCCTAGTGCCTCCACTCTCCGCCTCCCCCAATAACCTCAGGGGCAGATATCATGGCTCAAGCTACCTTAGAACAGGATTCTCCCATTCTTGGAAGGAGTGGTGGTGATTGGGGACTCTCCCAGCTGCCTCTGAAGCCCCCTCAAACAGATGGGCTTGTTTAAAGAGCCAGACAGCTTGAGGCTGGGACTCCCTGAGAGGTGACACTGGGAGAGGGGGCTTCCTAGGTAGCCTGCACCTGTTGGGGGACAGTACAAAAGGATTCATCCTATAAAATACAAATAAAAAGATCCATACCTTGTGCTCACTTAGCACTTATAGAAGTAACTCTCTGGGGCCCCAGCTTTCAGGAGCTGCTCCCTGAAGGGACAGGAGGGGAGGGCAGGGACCGGGAGGGACTTGCCATGGTCTGCTCAATGGGTTGTGAAAAGCCTGGACTTCCAACTCACACATCCCACTGCCCCCCTTCTCCCAGGGGCACCTCCCTTGGTAGAGTTCTGGTCAACTTAACCCATGTGAAGGCAGGTGCGAATAGTTAGAAGGGTGTGGGGTTTGGAATGTAGGGGGAATGTGAGCCCTCAGAGACCTGAAGTGGGCCCCCTCCCAGTCCTTCCCCCAAACACTAAGGCAGCCATCCTTTGGGGGATGGTCCAGGGAGGGAAGAAGCCGAGCCAAGTGGCCCTGCTCCCCAAGCCCCAGTGCAGGGAGATTCTTGGGAAGTTTGAAGGCAACCTGCTCCTCCTGAGCCTGTCTCCTTGAATGCCAGGGCTGGGAGCTTCTGTCTGACTTGACATGGAGCCCCAGTGGTATTTCAGACCATTGGCTGGGGAAACCCAGAGGTAGTGACCCGAGGAAGGCTGGGGCCACTGTGGAAGATGGGCCAGGAAGCCCCCAACTCCTGCAGACTGTAGGGGAGGCGTGTGTGTAGGTGGCCTGGGATTGGTCCTATCCAGTGGCTTTGGGTTCTCCCAGGACTGTCCCATGGGTTTCTCCTGGCTGGTAGAAGAAGCAGCCACATTCCCAAGACAAGGACTTTTAACACCGCCTGACAAACTTGAGACCACACAGCATGGACCTAGTACAAAAGAGAGAGCCAAGGAGGTGGCCTTCAAATCTAGTGGCTGTCAGAATCACGAGGGGGCCTATGAAACACTGACACCCAGGATCACCCCTGGGTGCTAATTCAGCAGGTGGAGCATGTCCAGGAATTGGCATCTGTGGCAAGTTCCTGGGAATTCTGAGACTGGTGGTTTCCCAAAGACTTGGAGGTGATAGTGCCCTAAGTGGACCCTGAAGGCAGCCCCTCCCTCACAGGTGAGCTGGAAGCCTTCTGGTTGGGTCAGGAGGGAATTTGACTTGTCCTGAAGGGCAGGAATGAATTGATCAGCAGAATGGTAAAATCAGTTTGGTTGGAAGGAAGGGAGGAAGAGAGGCAGGAGGAAGGAAGGAGAGAAAGGAGAAAGGAGAGTTTACTCACTGTCTCTTAGGTGCCAGGCATACGTATATGACATTTTGATCTGACTGTTTTGACTTCTTGACATTTTTTCCCATTTGTGAAACCTAAAGTGTTGTCAACATTCTATTTCTTATTACTGCACTACAATGCTACAAACAGTAATGTTGCCGTGTTACTGAGGAGGACACTGAGCCTCAGAGAGGTTTAGTAACTTGTCTAAGGCCACCCAGCTAAGTAAATCCTGGCAACAGGAAGAGCCAGTGCTCTCTCTCAAAGCCCACCCAGGCTGCATCCCCGTCTCAGAGCTTTCTGCCTGAAGGCAAATGCCCAGGACAGGAAGCTGAGTGCCTGGGGTCTCAGGTACTACCTTCCAATTTAGTCCGGGGAGTAGTTGTGGGCCTGAGGAGGCTCCAGGAAAGAGGAGCCAGGTGAGGGGGGGACTCAAGGAGCACCCCTTTCTGGGTTTCCAGGAGCCTCCCATACCTCTGTCCCCTTGGCAGTATAGGTACATCACGGGCTGGCAGATGGGAGTGTCAGAGGGGCAGGGCCGGCCAGAGCCCACTAGCCTGGATGTTTGTTCATGTTGTGGACTGAGCTTGATTTCAAATGCAGGGACTTAACAATTTCACCGAGGCCCTACTCAGACCCCCCACAGACGCTCACCTGAAGACGCATGCTCTCAGCTCACTCCCCTTCATGAAGACCCAGAAAATACTCTGGACTCTAATGTCCCCAGTGGGTGGTGACAAGAATAGTAACAATCATCCTTAAAGCCCAGGTGTTCAGACCATGTCTTCATCTTGGTCCTGCAAAGTAGCTTTTGGTATAACCTCCCCCATCTCCCACCTCCCACTACCTTGTAGATGACAGAGATGGGGCTCAGAAAAGCCAAGTGACTGGCCTGAGGCCACACAGCATTTGCATGGTGGAGCTGCGCTGGGACCCGGCCCATATGCCCAGCTCACACTTCATTCCTTTCACCAGGCTGTCTTTCCCATTTCTCTCCCAGCACCCAGCACCTAGGAATGTTCCACAGGTCAACAGATGAGCGCATATATACGGTTTTCTCATCTACATGAGCAGGGCAGACCGTAGCTATCCTTTCCGCAAATCCACTCTGAGCTATGATCTGCAGGCAGACTCAGAAAATCGCAGATCCCTCTGCCTCCTCCCTAACCAGAACCAGAACCAGCTTGAATTCCCTGGGCTCTGGCCTCAGTTTCCCCTCTCGGACCGACACATCTGAACAAGACTTCACCACCACTGGAGGAGACCAGCAGCTCTGGTGGGGCTCCTGCCCGAGGTCTGACCCTCGATCTGGAAGCCTCTGGGGTACAGCCGCCTCCATCCTCCCCTCTTCCTGCGAAAACGTCAGGCCTGGCACTGCCCCCCTGCCACCCCCTCTCCCTGCAGCCCCCTGGGAGCCCAGGCTTTGCTTGAGGGCAGCGAGTGAAGCGGGCTGTAACAGAGAAACCTCAGGCTCCTCTTTAGAAGTCCCCCGAGGAGGCAGATCTGAGGAAAGGCTGCCGAGAAGGCGCCTGCAGCAATGTCAGCTTGAGAACAACCCAGCTGACAGGATGCTGAGCGGGGATTAAGGTCGGGATCAGGGAAACCAGGGAAATGAAGGCAAGTTCCCTGCTCCCCTTGCCGCCACCGCGATGATGCTGGGTTTGTCTTCTAGTTTATTCTCACTCTGGGAAGGTGGGCAGGGAGGGAAGTGGGCTGGGGCCCCGTGGGGAGGTGGGGGAAGGACAGAGGAGAGAGGAGAAGGGCAGGTAGCTAGCCAGGTGGAGGATGGCGGAGAGCAGAGGATGCCGGGACCTCCTTCGGATCTCAAGGGCTCAGGGGGTCTGGCACATGCATGGGGCTGGGCGGGGGTGTTGGTGCTCGCCTGGGACCCTTTCCTAGAGACTGTCTCCAGCGGGCCAGCCACCCCACCCCTCCGGGAACTGTCCCCCCAATGCAGAGCCTGCCCTGAATGTTGGTGGCAGGACCGAGGAGGGCAGAATCAACCAGGACATTGTGGCAGATGCCAGATGCCCTCTGGATAGGGGGTGAACCTGTCTCCACCCACTGACAAATGGAAGATCCCCTCTTTTGGGGAAAGGCCATCACCCTGACCTGCCTAGTCACCCAAGTGTCACCATAGCCCAGTGAAATGGGCTTCTGAATTACAGGTCAGCCAGTGTGGCAGAATACCAGTGAAAACTCACTGTCACAGGTGGGCTGGTTCAGAGTGTGGCTTCTGTTTTCAGGCTGTCTGGGTTCTGATTCTGGCCCCCATTTGCTGTGTGACCTTGGTCAGTTCAGCTGACCTCTCTGTGACTGAGTGGAAGAAGATAGTAGCGCCCCCTCCTAAGGTTGTTAGGGAAAGGGAGGGAACACATGAAAAGTAATTGGATAGGGCCTGGCACAGAGGATGTGTGCCAGAAGGGTAGTTTGGTTAATAAGGGGTAGGAAGGAATGAGAGTGGCGCCGGGAAGTTGACCCCCGGAAAGTGTCCCAGAGGAAGGGGCACGGAATCTGATTTTGGAGACTGAACTTGGCAGGGGGGAAGGCAGGAGTTAGGGATGAGGGACAGAGATCCCAGAGATCCCATTTGCCAGGGGAGTGTGGAGTTTCAGGGATTTAAGGATGTGTCTGGGAAGGGGAAGGGATGCATTTCTCAGGAGCCCCACTCCCAGCCAGTTTTTCTCTGCAGTTCCTTGCTCTAATTAGGGGGGACATGACTACCCCACCCAGTCCAGCCAAGGGCAAGCCAAGAGTACAAAGACCATGAAAAGTTGCAGTTTATCAGGGTGAACTTCCCAGAATGGAGCTTATTCCAGAAATTCAAGCAATTCAAACTTGGCACCCAAGTTCTCTGGACCCAGTGGAAGATGAGGCAGGAGAGAAAGGTGTAGAGGCTATAAATCCGGAGGTAGATGGCTCTGCCACCTACCAGCTGTGTGGCTTGGCCTGTGTCGATTAGCCTCTCTGGGCCTCAGTTGTCTGGTCTGCAGAATGGGATTGAGATTCACACAGGAACCAAGGAAGGGCCATTCCTGGTCTCCAGGGTTATGTGCTTTAGGACCTACTTAGCCTGGCCCACCACACAGTCCCTCCTGGGGGGCCTCAGTCCCTCACCCCATCTAGAGACACTCTAGGGTGGACAGGGTAGGAGTGGGAAAGGGTCTGGGTGAGAGTGAGAGCCTGGGTGGGGTACTGGTAATTGAGGAAAGGGTCTGCCGAGTCTGATTTCTTGGGAAAAGCACCTGGGCCTGGGGGCCTAGTCTCAGTGTGTGGGTAGCTCCTGCCTGGGAATTTCTACCTCCCTGGGACAGGTTTCTGGAAAAGCTAATTTCTTCTTATTTTATTTTATTTTATTTTATTTTATTTTATTTATTCATTTGACAGAGATCACAAGTAGGCAGAGAGAGAGAGGGGGAAGCAGGATCCTGGCTGAGCAGAGAGCAGGATGCGGGGCTTGATCCCAGGACCCTGAGATCGTGACCTGAACCAAAGGCAGAGGCTCAACCCACTGAGCCACCCAGGTGTCCCTGGAAAAGCTAATTTCAAAAATACATCTTTTTTTTTTTAACTTGTCCATAAAAGTTATATCTATTTATTGCAGAAAATTTAGAAAATACAGAAATATACCAAAAAGGAGATAGAGGTTAGCCATAATTCCACCACTCAGAGACAACCATAAGAGGACTTTACTGTATCTTCTAGTTTTTTAAGTACGCAATTACACACACAGTTACACACTCACATTTACACACACATGTGTAACTTTATTACATCATAACATGTTTAATGAATATATATCTCAAAAATTTAGAAATAGGATCATGGAATTGTGACATTACTGTTTCATAAGCTGGCTTTTTGGTTAAACAAACTATGGAGAACCATGTCCCCAGGTCATTAAATACTCTTCTCCAACCTAATTTGAAATGACTATAGAGAGCTCCACCCTTTGGGTCAGTCATAAAGTGTATACAGTTGTCCTCAGTAGATATGCTCTGAGACCCCCCCTGTGGGTGCCCAGTGGAAACCATGAATTGTACCACATCTTCTATATATGTTATGTTTTTTTCCTATACATATACACCTATGATAAGGTTTAATTTATAAATTGGGCACAGTAAGAGACTAGCAGCATTAACTAATAGTAATATAGAACACATAACAATTGTAATAAAAGCTATATGAATATGGCCTCTCGCTCTCAGAATATCTTACTGTTCTGTACTCACCCCTCTTCTTTTTTTTTAAAATAAGATTTTATTTGTTCATTTGTCAGAATGAGAGAGGGAACACAAGCAGGCAGAGGGAGAAGGAGGCTCCCCGCTGAGCCAGGACCCCGATGCGGGACTCGATCCTAGGACCCCGGGATCATGATCTGAACCAAAGGAGATGCTTACCTTACTGAGCCACCCGGGTGCCCCATGTACTTGCCTCTCTTCTTGTGATGACGTGCGATGGTAACATGCCCACGGTATGAGATGAAGTGAAGGGAATGACCAGGCGTTGGTACGTAGCATTAGGCTACTGTTGACCTTCGATGATATGTCAGAAGGAGGATCATCTAGTTCCCAACGGAGGTTGACCACAGGTAACTGAAACCATGGGAAGTGAAACCACAGATGAACAGGAGTTCCTGTGCTTTTATGAGTGCTCAATTCTTGGTCATCTGAAGTGTTTCTAGATTTTTTCTATTATAAACTACACTGTGATGAACATTCCTATAGAGATCTGTGTGGCACATGCGTGTGCGTGTGTGTATGTGTGTGTGTGGTTGACTTTGCAACGTTTGTTTATATGTCTGTCTTCCTAACGCCCCCAATCCGCCCCCCACCTCCACTTGGAGTGTCAGACTCTGCACCCAATTTCCTGGCTTGGCTCCTGGTTCACTGTAGACATCCAGTAAACGTTGAGTGGCATTGTGTTTCTGAAGCCCGTGTTCTGGAGTGTGGGACTGGAAGGTGGGCTGTTGAAGGAGGAGCCCACCTTCCCTGCTAGAACCCTCAGGAATCCCAGCGCCCCTCTCTTGGGCCTGCCAAGTTCTCCTAGGAAAAAGACATTCCTGAATCCAGAGCCACTAGCTGTCCTGGAGGCCCAGGGAAATGCCTCCCTTTATCTCCTATCTTCCTGGTAGCAAACCAACCATCCTCGCCTCCCCCTGCCAGGGCCCTCCCCCTGCCTACCCCCCATCTCTGACTCATTTGAGCTCTTTTGTTGTGTCTTCAAGCTGAAGGCCCAGCCGACAGAGCCCTTTCACCTGCTCATTACTGCTGGAGCAATGTTGTGGCAGCTCCCCGGGATCCCCATGAAGCAGCCTCCTCTCCGGCTGCCCCTTCTGACAGTACCGCCCACCGGCCCCTGGCAAGTGCCCACTCGGCACACCTCGGCCCTGCCCCCGGCTCTGCCTGCCACCTCCCCGGGCACCAAGGAGCCTTTGTCTCTTCCTCCCAGGGCTCTGGGCGCAGGCCGACCTTCCTCCTAATACAGATTTGTAGTATCATGGATTTTGGAGCTGGGATCCAGCTTTTAGTCTTTTAATGGCTCTTACCAAAGAGAAAGAGAGAGAGAGAGAGAGGTAAGAGACCAAAATCGAGAGGTAAAACTTCCTAATTGAATGTCCCCTTCTCAAACATCCCTGCTCCCAACCTCCTGCAGCTTCCTTTCTTCTTTTTATCTTCTCTTTGCCTCTGCTTCCTCTCCCTCTTTTCCTGTTCTCTCCTTCCCGTCCCTCTCTCTCTCTCCCTCTCTCCTCTCTTTCAGCCCTGACACACTCTCCCACCCTCCTGTCCTCATTTCCCCTCCTCTCCCCTTCTTTTTTAAGTTTTTTTTTCTTTTAACTTTCAAGGTCATTCCGGACTCCTGCCGCCGCCAGTCCCTCGGTGAGACGTGAGCGCCATTGGCGTCCGTGGCCTCTGTTTCCGTGGCAACCCAGTAACCATTAATTTTCAATTAAAGGAGACAAAAAGCTCCATGACAGCTCCAGGTCTGCTGAAGATGTCAAGAATCTGTATTAATATACAGCAAGAGAGCATAATTGTGTGTCCATCTTCCAGAGCAGGGAAAAATGGAGGGATAATTACCAGCTCGAAAGCCACTCTGTAATTTACTTCTTACTGTCACCACAGCCCTACACATTAGCATAAATTAAAAGCAGAGTTTATTGTTATCAAAGTGCATTGATATCGCCAGACCCGCTTTCTTCCCTTTAACTGTTTGTCGTGGGTGAGTGACTCCCCAGCTCCCCCCGGGGTCTCCCTGGGAGGGTGGGGAGAAGCACCAGGGCAGGTCTCTGCATCCCAGCTCTGGGCCATGGGAGCAGCCAAGGTCTAGGGTCAGGCCGGCCCCCCTCCGCCCCTCCCAAGCGGTCTGGGGTTGGTGGGCAGGGGCTTGGATAGTCACTCACCTTCCACCTGTGAGTGCCTTGTTTTGCCCAAGAGCCCTCCAGCTCCTTCTAGAGGGAGTTGCCGCCCATCTTGGAGTCAGCCTTCAGCGCCCAGGCTAGTGTGGGGCCGGTGGGTGCTCAAAGCCAACCTGTTAAACAAAGGAATGAGTGAATGTGGGGGGGGGCGGTCCCCTTTCCTGGCTGGATGTCAGCAGGGGGCTGTCCGGATTTCCTAGTTGAGGGTGCCGATGCTCCTGTCTCTGGTCCAGTTCCTGCGGGCCACCCAGGGCCCCGGGTTACCAGGGTGGTCCCTCTGTGTCCCCCTTCCCCTCGCTACTTGACCAGCCCTGCCACCCCTTCTCCCTGCCTGGGTCCTGCCACCCTGCAGACTCACCTCCAAGTGGTTCGAGCACCTAGAAGTGTCTCGCTGTCAGGGTGCCAGTGACAACCACAGAAATCATGAATTTCCGTGAATGGGGGCTGCGGGGATTCTTGTATTCTATCCAGAGAGAGCTGTCCTTCAGAGGGGAATTTAGTGTAATTACCCTTAAGGGAGCGATCCTTACACAGTCAGTCACAACACTGACCTCCTGGCTGAGATCTGACAGCAAAATTACAGGCTGTGTACTCAACAGAAGGGGCATCCTCCTTTTGGGGTGGGGGGAGGCGGGAAGGAAGGAGGAGGGGAAGGAGATGCAGAGGCTTTGAAAAGAAAAGTGCTGGCTTCCAGCTGCCAGGCGAGCAGGTTCTCCTTGGCAAGGCGTCCACGGGGCAGGGAGAGGAGCACAGAGATCCCCCTGCTACTTTAGCTACTTTTTGGTTGGTGAGGATGGGCGGAGGACTGGGCAAGGCTCCAGCCCTTTATATCTTTGAGCCATGGCCTTGATTTTAGCTGAAGCTGATGTTACCTTAGCTAGGGTTCGGAGGGCACTAAGAACTATTTGATTAACTACCCAGGCATGTTTTCCCAAACATATCTGTCCCTTAGTCTCTCCCACAGTGCCTGAAATTACACTGTCCCACATACCTTTGAGTTAACACATCCTAGACTCTGTTAAACTGCACCTGGCTTACCTCGTGGGACTGACGTGTTAATCTGGGACCCTTCCAAATTCAGCATGGACTTGGCTATCAGACATACTGGCCTGTCCCCTGGCAGAACCCTGAAGACATGGGTCGGCAAGTTTCCACAAGGTGATAGAGAAGGTCTGGCCTGTGGGCAGAGATTGATGGACCCAGGAGCCTGGGGAAGGATCGGATGTAAATCCCCCAATCTCACAGCTGGGAGGGACTCTAAAACCAGCAGGTCCCAAATACTCCCAGAGCGGGTGTCTCCTCTGCTCAAACTCCACCCAAAACCGAGCCCCTTGGGCTCACATTGACAATTGCTACCAGCAGGAGCTTACTGATTCCAAGGAAGCCAGTTGTGCCAGTAGACAGCACTGGCCACTGGAAGACCCCTCCTGAGTGTAAGCATCCCCGAAACTCCTTCCTTCCCCTTTGGGGCCCAAGAACAAATCTGAACTTCTTCCAGTGGGACAGCCTTTCAGCTACATGAAGACAGTGCTCAGCTTTCCAATAACTTCTCCTCCAATTCTGGGACCCAGTGGGCCCGTCAACCATCCAGCCTCACCTTCCCATGGGAGAGCCAAAAAGGATTCTTGGAGGTCCCAAGCACTAATCCAACATTTACTGAGCATCTACTATGTTCTAGGTGCAAACACCCACCATACTTCCTTCCATCCCCCCAACCACCCAGGGAGAGGGGATATATTATTGGCATCTTACTAAGAGGAAAGTTAGACCCAGGAAACTTCAAGCCACTTGCCCCAGACGACCCAGTAGATAAGAAGCAGCGTCAGAACCGGAGTTTGGACCCCCTAGCCAGGCTGAGGGCTTTCCTTGAGAATCCAACAAGTTTTGGGGAATGAGCTCTGTCTTTGGTCTGCCTGTCCCTACATCTTCACGATGCTTTGCTCCATGGACGTTTTCTCTCTTCTCTACTTGGCAGAGAAAAGGAATTCCAGGGGAAACCCAGCTCAAGTCCTGCTTCCTCCTTGAAATCGCCCCTCCTCTCAGTAATTGCTTCGGTGACAGTGGCCACATCAGCTGTTCCTTACTGACCGCAGAGCCCCGTGTCTGGGCTTGTAGACGGGCCTAACGGATAGCATTTCATTCTGTTCCCTGGCATTTGCCCCAGCTGCGGGTTCCACGTGGCCCCTCGCCCCTCTGAGATCTGCACGTCCTTCAAGGCCACCTTCTCAGCCAGGCCAAACCTGACCAGCCTTTCCCAGTCCCTTGTGCTCTGTTCCATTTCTTTCCAGAGCTCTGTTCCCCTACCGTAGTCATAATTCGGTCATCCTGCTCCCTGATGATTTCCCTCTGCTTTAGGCTCCCGAAGGACAGAGCCTTGTTTATTTTGTGATGGTCGGATCCCAAGCCCTTAGAACAGTGTCCTGTATGGGGCCTGGGCTCTAAATACACGTTAGTTAATCCCTTTGAGGCCGGCAACCAGGGCTGGAGGCAGGCGTTAGGGGGCTTGTCCAAGGTCACGGAGCTGGTAGTCCCAGACTGGTCTACTGACTAGGGAGCCATGAGGGGTTGGGCCCTGAGCCGGTGGTCTGAACTTTGAGTTGGGGGGGGCTCCCTGGAAGACTTCTACCTGGTCTCCAACCAGCAGGTCCTTCTGGGTCCCCCTCCCCCTGCCCTTTCCCTCCCTGCAGTTCATTTCATTCCCCCTTCTCTTCCCGCAGGTGCCACCCAGCTCAGCTCCCTCCTCTGAGGCTCAGTCAGGCCTGGGCTGGAGTCCACACCCAGGGCCCTGGGTGCCCCTGGGAGGCCCCCACACTGGTCTCTGAGTGGCTCTTCTCCCTCAGATGTGAACCCGGGCCCCAGAGTGGCCACACAGTACATACATCTTAAACAAACACTTCTTCTTGCTGTTTATCTCCCTGGCCTTTAAACAAACTCTTTCAAAGGTTTCTGCTGATAGGAGAGATTTACTGAAAACCATTCCTCGCTTAAAAGCCCTGGGTTTATGCTGCCTGGGGTGGGGGCAGCGGGGCTTTCAAGCCTGGGGTCTCTCTGCCCCTGGACTGCATGTTTATCCTCCAGGCCCTGATAGAGGAGCAACACAGGCAGATCTTTATGGAAAAGAAAATAAAAAAAGCAGGAAAGGGGAGGGGTGGAGGCTGGGGGAGAAGTTTGGTTCTTGTCATTGACTCCACAGGGCCGTGGCAGGTCCAGGGGCGGCAGCGCCCATCGCACTGCGGCTGCGGGGGTCGGGCGCTGGCACTGGGAAGGGCGCCGAGCCTGGAAAGGGCGAGGCTCCCTTGAACTTCAGAAGGAAGGCCTTTGAGCAGGTGAGCCTCTTCTTGGGCACCCACCCCGGATGCAAGTCAGAGTGGGGCTCTCCCAGCCAGAGGGTGGGGGTGGGGAGCAGAGCAGCTGTCACGTGGCAACATCTACTGCATTCAACCAACACTTAGGACATACCTGATGGGGGCGAGGACCAGGGGTACCGAGCTGAGTAATCGTTAACATTGACTGACATCACTTACGTTAGTATTTCTGTGGGCACAGCACGGGTCTAAATCATTTGCATGAATTAACTCATTTAATACAACCCCAGAAGTAGCTTCTATAATTATCCCAGTTTTGTAGCTGGGGAAACCAAGGCACAGAAAGATGACTGAGTCACACCCTGGAGGTTTGGTTAAATGAAGATACACTTGGGGCGCCTGGGTGGCTCCGTCGGTAAAGCGTCTGACTCTTGATTTCAGCTCAGGTCGTGATCTCAGGGCTGTGAGATTGAGCCCCACATTGGGCTCCAGGCTCAGTAGGGAGTCAGCTTGGGATTCTCTCTCTCCCTCTGCCCTTCTCCCCACTTAAAAAATTTTAAAAAGTTCCAAGTTACATCCCGAGTGGAGAGCTACTGTAACAGAGACTGACGTTCTTGGGAGCCTGGGTGGCTCAGTTGGTTAAGCATCTGCCTTTGGCTCGGGTCCTGAGATCAAGTCCTGTGTCAGTGGGCTCCCTGCTCAGCAGGAAGTCTGCTTCTCCCTCTCCCTGTGCTCCTCCCTCTGCTCATACTCACACACTCTCTCTTTCTCTCAAATAAATAAATAAAGCCTTTAAAAAAAAAAAAAGGAGAGAGAGAGATTGACATTCTTGTTGTCCCTGCCTTGTCCTCCTGATAATACAGTATTTCATCAATTCTAATATACATCTCTGAAATCTGAGGCGTGTCTCACAATCCACTGATGGCACTATTTCTTTCTTAGTGCAACATAAAATGATGGTGCACCTTGCCATCTTAAGTTCAAGGAAATATAACAATACCGAACTACCTCCCCACTGTGTGGCCCTGGCTGGGTGGCTTTGCACACGCTGCCTCACTGAATCCCTCTCCTGGAGCTTTGAGCTAAGTCACATGAGCATCTCTGATGAGAAAACAGAGGCACTAAGAACTTAGTAACTTGCTCAAGACCACCCACCTTTAGGGTAGAAGGTAGAGGCAGGATTGGAACCTGCAACTGAAAGGCCTCTTATGTTTTCCTAACCCTTGAAGGATGCTTTACACTTTTCAAGCTGTCCTCACACTTACTTTGTCCGTTTGGGAAGATGCTGAAATCCGGAAACGTTAAGGGACCTGTTCTAAGTTACACACACCTGACTTCTCAACCTATGAACATGGGAGACCCACAGGAGGTTTTATTGTTTTTGATTTTTTTTAAACCTAGGGGGACTTCGTGTATGGAAGCTGCTCCAAAGAGGAGGGTGGGGCTGGGGAAGGGGGCTGAGGCAGAGGCCTCTGAGAGCAGGGCCCCGGAGGCCGGATCCAAGGCAGGCCTGGCCTGGACTTCCATAAGGGCCGAAGCCCTGGATGAGGAAGGGTGTCCGTGCAGAGACTCTGCGGACTTCCAGTCTGTGCTTTGTTTGTGAAGCGAAGGGGCTGTGAAAGCAGGTGGGGAAGGGAGGGGAAGGCAGGTAGGAATTTCCACCGCTTCCTGCCCCAAGCTCAGGCCGGAAGCCACCTCCGTGTTTACACTCCACCGGACACACCCCTCAGCAGGGCCCAGACTGACACTCTGTCCCCCTCACCCGCCTGCTCCAGGCCAAATACCTTTCCCCTCACCCTGAAGGCACCTTTCAGCACCTGGGCTTTGAGCTGAGCCAGGCTTCCAGGGAAAAAAAGGGGTGGGGGAGTGTGATGGGTGAAGTGAGGTAAGGCGGGGAGGTGGGGTAGCAGGCGGGGACAAAATTATGTGACTGTCTGCCTTGCGCTTGGTCACCCCCCCTTTATTAAAGATTTTAAATTCATTTGAGAGAGAGAGACAGAGACAGAGAGAGCACAAGCCTGGGGAGAGGCAGAGGAAGAAAGAGAAGCAGACACCCCATTGAGCAAGGACCCTGGGATCATGACCTGAGCCGAAGGCAGCCACTTAATCATCAGAGCAACCAAGGTGCCCCCGTCACCCTCCTTTCTGTATTACTCTTTTATATAGTGACAACCAGTTTCCAAAACCTTTCCTATCCCCATCAACTCTTGCTCTAAGAGCCTTCATTCACTCCAGAGTCGATATGACTGATAACAGCTTCTAAAATGACCCTCCTGTGGGGCGCCTGGGTGACTCAGTCGTTGGGTGTCTGCCTTTGGCTTAGGTCATGATCCCAGGGTCCTGGGTTAGAGCTCTGCATCAGGCTCCCTTCCCTGCTCAGCAGGGAGCCTGCTTCTCCCTCTCCCACTCTTCCTGCTTGTGTTCTCTCTCTCTCTCTCTCTCTGTGTCTCTCTGTCAAATAAATAAAAAATCTTTAAAAATAAAATAAAATAAAATAACCCTTCTGTGAGAGCAGAGCATCTTGGCCATGGCCTCTTTGTTGGTCCATTCATTCTCTGATTTACTCAGTCATTTCCTCTGGTGTTCCTGGAGGGCCTCCCTCCCATCGGAGAGCCCTAGCTGCAACACGAAGCGGCTTGGCGGGCAGCTGTCCAAGCTCCGACAAGCCTACCTTCTGACATACCACGTGGGTATACTGGTGCTTGCTTTGTCACAATTCAGTGAAAGGAAAGGTAACATCCTTAGGAATAGAGTTCGGGGGGCTTTGCCTGCAGTGAATAAGGAGACGCTCTGATGGTGGATTTTCAGGCATCAACGATCAGTTTCTCCTAGTCTGGTCCTGGGGCTGAGCTCCTCAGGGCGGTTGGGAAGGGGTCCAACCAGGACATCAGGGCTCAGGCGGAATTTCCAAGCAGGGCCACCGGCAATGAAGGCTCTGGACTTGTTTCTCTCTTTGTCCTTTACAGTAGACAAAGAGCTGGCAAGGAGCTATGAGAAGACTCTGAGCTCCGAGCTTGAAGGGACCCAAGGAACCATCTAGACCAGCAGTTTACAGAGGGTGGAGTGGCTTAAAACTAGTATAGCCCTTTAATAAACTTAATTTATACTGAAACCCAAAATGTAAAAAGGCAAGGGCTGTAGCCCTAGCTGAAGTGGGGCAGGGGTGGGGGGGTGGACCCCGCCTACTCCACTCTCCTACTTACCCGTGGAAGTAGTCCAAAGCTCCCCTGTGGATCTCCAAAGCTTAGAGAACGCAAACAGAATCCCCTGAGCTGCTTGGAAACTGAGTCAGAACATGATGGGGGGGAGGAGGCTGGTCCTTAGGGTTCTCTGCCCGCCCATGGTCGGCTTCTGGTTCGTGTTCATTCTGTGGACTCATGATGGGTCTTCCTTTCTAGCTGGACCTGCAAAATCCTCCCCTGCAAAACCCTGAGGCTCAGGTGAAATGCCACCTCCTTGTGGAGTGTCATCACCCCCCCTCCCCGGCTTCTACATCTCTCCTAGGATCCACTTTCCTGGCATTTCTGCTCTTCCAGGGCAGGTCTTTTCTCCCTCCCTTGACTGTTGGGCTCTCTGAGGTCAGGGGTGTCTTTTTAATCTCAAGCATCCAGCCCATGAATAGGTGTGCGGTCCCAGGGAAGCTGTTGACATGTTTTCTGGGTTGAAGGTGGGGTGTTTTGCCCGTGGGGAGGGGGTCTGCCTCCTGGGCGGCACTAGTCCTCCTCAGCTCAGCTGGCGGGGGCATGAGTTTGATCAGACAGTTGCTTGGAGACCTGAAGTAGGGTGAGGGGGGCCTTTAGAGACTGGGGAGTGGGGAAAGGGCCCTTCTTCCCTGAACTGGCCCCTCCCCAACCTCCTAAGAAGATGGAGAGCTGAAAGGGGGGTAGGGGAAGAGAAGGCAGGGCCTCCACACCTCCCACCCTCACTGATTTCCCTCTTCTCTGGCATTTTAAGAGCTCAGACTCAAACCCTTCAAGGGCTTTTGAAACAATTAGATTCGCAAGTGCCCAGCGCTCAGTCTAATTGCTTAAAAGCCACTTCAGGCTCCAACTGACCCAGAGTAAAGCTTTGGGGGTGGGCAAGGGGGAGGGGAGACCCAAGATACTCTGTCACCCTGTTTCCCCAGGTCTTTCTTGGTGACTGAGCCCTGGGACTCCTTCTTTATACAGCTTCTACTGCAAATCCAGGCAGCCTCAGGGGTGGGCAGACAGCTGTGTTCACCAGCAATGAGCAGAGGTAGAAAGTGCCAAGCCCAAGGTAAGCAGACCCAGAGGCCTCAGAAGGCAGGAACAGCATGTAGTGTCTGATCCCAAAATGAGCCTCTTCCTCTGGGATCTGTGATTCGGACATGAGGGGCGTTTGCAATCTCTCAGTCAATTCCATGTCTTCCTGATTACTCTTCCCCCTTTTCTAGTTTCTGTAGAAAATTCTTGTCTCTGGCCCAAGACCCTGCAATGCTCCGTATCTAGGGGCAAGACTTCCCAGCAGCCTTCACGTCCCTCCCTACTCCCACCTCAGCTAAAGTCACCTCTGTGCCTTTGCACATGGGATGCTTCTGCCCTTCTCTCCTTGACCTAAACAATGGCCTCATTTATGTGCCCAGCACCAGGCTAAGCGGTGAGGACCCTGGAATGAATAAGACACGCGTTCTGCTCTCAGAGAGACACAGCCTAGTTAAAACATAGAAGCAGAAACAGATTAATTAATTTCTTTGCCAAATATTTATTGAACACCTACTATGTGCCAGATGCTGGTCTAGGCTCCAGGGACATGGAGGTGGAAAATGCCCAAGTTCCTGCTCTCGTGGAATTTATATAGTTGGGGCGGCCACACATAAACCGAGAGATATATAACCTGCAAGGTGGAGATGAGAGCGTGAAGGGAAATGAAACAGTGGGCAGCAGAAGGGTCTGGGAGGTGGAGACACTTTAGCAGAGACCTGAGTGAAGGGCTACAATAGCCTGTGCAAAGGTCCTGAGGAAGAGATGCGTGGGTATGAGAGGAGAAAAAGGAGGCCAGTGTGACTGGAGAACGAGCAAGAAGAGATGAGTCAGAGGGAACAGAGGCCAGATCCCAGCAAGGGCTGCGGATTCTACAGTAACATGGGAGCCCTTGGAGATATTAAAGAGGGAGTGACATGAGCAAACACGCATTTTAGAAGGCTCCTGGGAGAGGACTGCCTGGAGCGGGGCAGGAGTGGAAGCAAGGAAGCTAGTTAGGAAGCTACTGCAACTGTCCAGGCGTGGGTGAGGAGGTTGGGGTATGGAGAAGTGGTCAGATTAGAGATAATTACAGTACAGTGGAGACACTCTATCATGAGAACACAAGTCTGGGGACCTCTGACGGACCTGGAGGCAGGATGGGGCTTTTGACAAGAAAGGATTGCTGGAAGTTTGATCAGAGCTGGGACTTCAAAAGGAGGAACTGGTCCAGAAGGGAGATGGGCCAAAGGCCATGGGCCAGGGGGCCAGCAAGCACTGAGGAGCATGCTTCCCGTGTTGCAGGGAGTTGGGATGCACAAAGAGGAGTCAGAGCAGAATTCAGAGGCGGGAGTGGTGTGGGCTGGGGCTGCTAGGGAGGTGGGGGGAGAAACCAAGGGGCTTGAAGAGTTTGGACTTTGTCTAGTGGGCAGCTGGGAGCCAAGAGCATGTCAAGCCTGACCTCATCATGATCCAGGTTGTGCTGGAGAAAGATCACACTGGTTGTGGAGAGGGGGAAGGACAGGAGGGGGTGCTGGGAGGTCACTTGGGAGGCTGGTGTGACCCAGTTACAGATGAGAGGGGCCTGGACCACAGGAGCCCTGATGGGGCTCAGATGACTATTTAGAAAGGAGAGTCCTCAGGATGTTCAGACATTACCTGATTGGATAAAATGCAGCTAGGCGCAGGGGAATGAGGGGAGGTCCACGCTCAGCTCCAGGGCCTCAGGACTGGGTATGAGGGTCTCTCAGTTAGGGCCTCCTCTGCCCCTTCTCATAAGACAAGGAGTTTGCACTGAGAGCCACCCTTCTTCCAGATCGCTCTCCAGATACCCAGAGCTCCTGAATTCCATGGAGAGGGCTAGGAGTCTGTGTGCAGGGCCTGTGCAGGCGCCTCCCCAGGGCCACTGCCCTGGGTCCTCCATACATCCCGCCCCCCACCGCCCCTGCCCTGGGAAACCTGCCCTTGCTTCGGGCTGAGCACAGGGGTTGTGCACAGAGCTGGGGTGTGCACACACTGAAGCCCTTCAAAGTTTAAGGTGAAGTTGGGGAAGGAAGGGACAGGGGCAGGCAGGGGGGCAGAGGCTGGGGGAGCACGGAGGAAGTTTGTCCCGGCACAGAGTTTGCCCCCTGTGCAGAGCTCTAAGGAGCCTGAGAACTCTAAACTTGAACCTGGCTTTCCTGATCTTTAGAAGGTATATGTGTCAGCCTAGGAGAATAGAACATATTTTATTTAACAGTTTGTTAACTTGATTTATAACTTTTAAATATTTAGACATATGGAATATGGGCCTGCATTTGTACTTTCGCCCGGTCCAGAAGGGGTGAGTGGAAAACTTCCCAGGGCCAGGATTAGGTCTTATTTGCCTTGTTCACTCTCCCTCCCTCCGCACCCCCTGCACCACACCCCGGGGCCCCTATGCTTGGTAATTTCCACTGAACTGGAAAGAGAATCAGATCCCAGCCTGATAGTGAGAAATGTGGACTTGATGTGGCCCCAGGGAGAAAGGTCATTCTGGAGACTCCAGAGGCCTGCACAGGGGCTGAGGAGATAGCAGACTGGGGGGGCCTGGGGGTTAAAAGCAGAGTCTCCACTCACAGACTGCCGGGTGGCAAGGCCAGCCCTGCTCTTTAGGACTGAGCGGCCCGGAGCAGGTTGTTTCGGCTCTGAGTGCTTAGAAAACTGCCTGGTGATAATAATCCCCAATTACCCCACCTCGGAGGGCGTGGGGGTGGGGTGGGGGGAGATGCACCGAGCTGGCAGGCAGTAAGTGCTATAGAACATTTGTTATCACTATCACATAAAATGGCCCCTTCGAGGGAACGTGAAGCCAAGCTAAGGGTTCCTGCCAAACCAAGGGAGGAGTCAGCGTTGGTTTTGTTTCCAGATCGTTCTCTTCCCCCTTTCAGGATTCCCACGGGGGCCACTCAGTGATCGGGCTGCCCCTCCCCCATGCCCCCTCCGGGGCCCCCCTCGCTCGCAGGGCTGTCTGATATTTTGGGTGACTCCCCTTGCTCTATTATCTATAGACTCTCATTCCCTGGAAGCTTTGCCAAGCAACTCCCTTGCCAGTTCTTGAGGCTCCCGTTCACAGGAAGGTATCATGGGGTGAGAGTGGGCCCAGCATTGTGCTGAGTGTCCTTCACTCAGGATTTCATCCAATTCTTGTAATGATCCTATGAGTGCTATTCCAGATGCTACTATCCCGCACGTGGAGAGACTGGAGCGGAGAGGCTAAGTGAATGGCCCAGGATTTCCCAGCTGATAAATTGCAGAGCTGGGATTAGAACCCAGGACTGTGGGGTGGACTGCGCTCTTTTGCCCAAGAGGAAGCCAGCCTCATTCAGAGCTCCTGTAACATTCCTGCTCCATCGGGCTGAGATTTGCTGGGACGAGTTCCCATCCCAATGGAGGCACTTTGATGTCAGCACTGAGCAGGAGGATGGGGGGTTGATGTTCTGGTTTGCTGGGGGAAAGGAAGTTCCTTTGGTTTCCTTCAGATTATAGCTGAGGACTTGCCAGGCAAAAACAAACAAAAACAGCCCTCTCTTTCCTAGGAACATGGGCAACGTGGGTCTGGAAAGGAAGGTACTTGTGTGTTGGAAATCCTGGGGCAGAGAGGATTCTCTAGGGGAAAGATGCTGTTCCTTCCCCACCTTGTCACAGCCCCATAAGCCCGTCTTGACCGGGCACCATGGAGGCAAACTGGTGACAACTGTTCACAACGGTTCCTTGGAAGGCTGCCTGATTTGAGGAGCAAAAGCCCATGAAATGACACTCAACTGTGACCGAAGACAGAGACATTTGATTCTGGCTCCCGCCCTCCAGAGTCTAGTTTCACAGGGAGATGGACACTCACACTGGGGGAACATCACATTAAAAAAGCCCTAGCCTTGGGGCGCTCAAGTGGCCCAGTCTGTTTAGTGGTTAACCGACCCACTCTTGATTTCAGCTCAGGTCACAATCTCAGGGTCGAGCCCTGTGTCGGGCTCTGCACTTAGCACAAAGTCTACTTGAGGTTCTCTCCCTCTGCCCCTCCCCCTGCTCACTCTGTCTCTCAAATTAATTAATTAATTAATTAAATCTTAAAAAAAAACCCCTCATCCTTCTGGCCCTGATGTGAACTCACTCTGTGGCCTTGGACAAGTCACTTACTTTCTCTGATCTTGGTTTGTCAACCATAAGATGAGAACGACTGACCTCCTACCCCCTCTTAATATGGCACCTGTATTCTAATGAAATCCAACACAGGACTCCGCCGCAAAATGTAGAGCAGTTCTGCTTCTGAGGGTGGGGATCCCATGTTCTCTGGCTTCTTCCTGTTCTTTTCAGGAAATTTTGGAGGGCAGCTCTAAGTGTTTCTGATTGGAAGGCCAGAAGCACTTTGAGAAAGCTTGGGAATGGCCTCATGGGGGAAGTCAAGATGAACTTGAAGGCTGGAAGAACTCTGTGCCTTGTGGAGATGCGGGGAGGGCACGACAGAGAGGAGGCGGGATGTGAGGAAAGGAGCTGTGACAGGGATGGGCAAGGTTCCAGGGGACAGAGAGCCAGCCCGGCTGCCCTGGAGCAGTCCTGTAGCTGGAACCTGTAGCTGGGAACCTAAGAAACGGATTCCCAGTTGGGGTTCGTGGAAGCACATGACACATCAGGGGGTAAAGATGACTTCCACAGCCTCTGGGAACACACATGTCCAGCCTCCTTCCCCCACAAGAGTGGTGCACCGCCTGCAGCGGGAGAGGACAGGAACCAGCATGAAGGGAGTAGTACTAACCAGAGTGTCTGCTCCGGAACGTTGGTTTGGGGGTGAAAGAAGTGAATATAGCTAAAGTCACAGAACAGGGGCACAGGAGGAAGGCTGGATAAGCCCCTGTTCTATCCGTTCAGCGCAGAGTGGACGTAGGCTGGGCGTCCTCCTGGGCCTCTGGCCTGGCATGGCAAGACAGGGCTTAGACTGTTGGTAGCCTCTCTGTTCAACAATTAGGATGATTATGAGATGGGGGGGTTTGCTGCAGATGTCCTTCCTCACTCCCTCATACACACATACAGACACACAGACACACAGACGCACACATGCACGCACACACATTAGAGCCCCAAATTCCCTCCCCACCCCCTGCTCCAAGCCCACACCTTGCTCTCAGCCTCCTTCCTCCCCTCTCCCCCAGGCCCCTGGCCCTCCCACTCACCGTAAACTCTGGAGAGAGTGTGTGTATGTGTTGGGGGGGCGGCGGGGGGGGAGGGGGTACTACGGTGGAAAAGCAGCAAACCAAACCAACCCCAGCTAATGAAAACGGCGATAAATCTCTGTCTATCAGGTTTGTTGTGAGCACAAACATTGCCAAACAAGGGCCCAGATGGCCTGCAGGCCCTCCTCCCTACGGTCTGCAGCACTTTAAATGGAGATGGTTGCTTTGTACATCTATTTACTACTTGGAAACAGGGGATGAGGGAGACCAGGGACATGCCTGGCCGGGAAACAGGACAGGCCAGGTGGATGGCAGGACTCCCCGGGCTAGTCCCCACCCGCTTCCTCCATCCCTGCTCCTGGAGACAGCTCGGACTGAGCCCTCTTTGACACAGGCCAGTCAGGGGAAGGGGAAAGAAGAGGCCATTCTGGGGGCGACTGGGTGGCTCAGTGGGTTAAGCCTCTGCCTTTGGCTCGGGTCATGATCTCAGGGTCCTGGGACTGAGCCCTGCACCGGGGCTCTCTGCTCAGCAGGGAGCCTGCTTCCCCCACCCTCCTCTGCCTGCCTCTCTGTCTATTTGTGATCTCTGTCTGTCAAGTAAATAAATAAAATCTTAAAAAAAAAAAAAAAAGAAGAGGTCATTCCTTCAGGCTGATAGTCAGGCTTCCACCCTCCACAGGCAGGCTTTAACTGGCTCCAATTCCTAGACACAGATCCCTGAGCAGCCAGACCCAGCTCCTCACCTTCCCGTCCAAGTTCTTCACACTTTCGCACCCTGTTTAGAACTTTCCCTCCACCTTTCCACCCCACCGGTGAAAGCCTACTCTGTCCTTCAAACCCAAGCCGAGCCCCACCTCCTCCAGGAAGTCCCCCACCAGCTAGTCCTTCTGGATCTCTCTGGGCTCCTACAGCACTGGCACCTGGGAGCCCAGCATGGTCATTACTGGATTGCTTTGGAGGTGGGAAGGTCCGGGCCTACAGCCAGGCTTTACCACTAAGCAGAGGGACCTGGAGTAAGTTAATCTGTGAGCCTCAGTTTCTTACTCTGTAAAACAGGTATGTTATGGGGTGGTGGTGCGGGTTAAAGGCAGCGAGTGTAGAATGAATGTGTTTAGCTAAGTGAGGGGCTTAGTCGAAGAGCTCTGTGCATGTCAGCATTTACTACTGGTGCCATCCCATCATGACTGAGCAGCAGGCTTTTCTGTGCCATGCATGCATACGTGTGTGTGTGTGTGTGTGTGTGTGTGTCCTAGTTTGGGTCCCCTGAAAACAGACTCTGAGACAAGAACTTGAGTGCAGGTGGTTTATTTGGAAGGTGGTCCTTGGAAACTGGAGGGAGGGGATGGGAAGTGAGACAGGAAGGGAAGGGAAGGGAGAAAAGCCAATGAAAGTTGGTGAATGAGCCTCTTCAGGGGGGTGGGGGGCCTGGGAGTTCACTGAAGGACTGGAAGAGCACATTGTCAAATTGTCCCCCAGCGGGCTATTTATCCATTCACTCAGGCCCTCCTTAGTTAGGCTGTCCCCGGGGCCATAAATCCCTGGCAAGTCCCAGCTGCCCTGTGGGCTGAGTAAAGCTCGCTGGGGCCCAGTGCTGGAAAAACTGTATAGGTGGGAAGCAGAAAGGCTAGTCCTCCGTGTCCACTGTCCCCTGGGCGTGACAGCTGCACAGGACCTAAGAGGCGGGCCTGGGGACATGAGAGGAGCCTCAGTAGTGCCCTTTGCTGACTTCTTGACTTTTCCAGGTAGCAGAAGATTTTGTACCCAGTAGGCTCACCATCGTTACTGGCGACCACGAGGAGCCTGGGTTAGGAGCTGGGTAAACCTAGACTTTCCCCGCTGCTCAGATTTGAACTCGTGTGACGTGGAGGCAGATGTACAAGCACTCTGGGCCTCATCGGCTTCTTCTGTAAAATCAGGGCATTGTCACCTTCCCTGCTCAACCCGTAGCCCTGTTGGGATCCATTGGATGGATGGTCTTTGGTGGAGGTGGGTGCAGAGAACAGGTAAGGTGTGGCTTGTGATGAAGCTGGGCAGGAGGGCGATTCCTCCATCCAGGCTTTATCTAAAGCAGGAGTTGCCCAGGGACACACTGTTCACACACACTCTGGGGTCAAAACACACAGGTGAGTTCCCCGGCCCCATCGGGATGTCCCCTGCCTCTTCTTGTCACATGCTAACTTCCAAGGTAAAGGCTCAAGAAAGAAGAGGCCAGAGGGATTCGAACTGCTGACTTCTCAGTGGCAAGAATCCCAAAAGGATCCGAGGGAATTCACAGGGGTGTTGTGTGGTTTATTTCTAGCTCCAGGAGTTGCCAATGGCTGCCAAATAGAGAAACCATTAGTACAGAGATTTGGAATGTGGGGCTCTTGGAATTCCTAGGAATCCATGGACACATTTTAGGAGCCTCTAAATCTCCTGAGAGTGCATGAAAATCGAGTGTGTGAGTATATGCATGCACGTGAACCACTCAGTGTTGGGGATCTGGAGCTTCCAGCCAATTTTCAAATGAGTCTGTGACGCAGGTAAAGGAGATGTGGTCTGCCCCCAATGTCGCATCTCAAGAGAGGGGATGTGACTGCTGGGTGACGCATCAGGAGCTGGCCGAACCCCAAAGTCCCTAGCCCTGTGTGGCTGTGTGGCCCCAAAAAGCAGGCCCGGCTTCCCAGGAGGCTGCATGAGAAGTCACAGCCATGCACAGTCACCCCTCTCCCCTGCAGGGAGACATCTCAGAGGCATGATGTCCTTGCTCTTCCCTTCGGGACGAGGGTGGGTACGGAGGTCTGTTTCCATGGAAAACAGAACA
This sequence comes from Martes martes, assembly GCF_963455335.1. NCBI lineage: Eukaryota > Metazoa > Chordata > Mammalia > Carnivora > Mustelidae > Martes > Martes martes. The sequence continues at coordinate 87,748,115 of NC_137893.1, read as the reverse complement.
CGAGAAAAACAGACCAAAACTGGAAAGGAAAGGAAGGGGCCTGTTACCAAGAAGCTTGGGCCCACTGGCGGGCTTTGGTTTCCAGACAGGGAAATGATAATAATGCTTTACATCTCTAAGTTGTGGTGAAGATGAAAAGTGACTAAGTGAGTGGAAAGTGGCTTAGGAAAATGAAAGGTGTGCACAAATGCTAGTGACGATCATTATAGCTGAGGCCTGGTGAATACTTGTTTTGCTGTTGGGAGGAAATGGTACAGCACCCGGATGCCAGTTACCCAGGTCTGGACAACTCCGAAATTCACCTGCAGTTCTCTTGACTGCAAAGAGTCCTGGCTTTGGAGTCAGGCCTAAATTTGCCCCTCAGTTGTACCACGTGTGAATGTGTGTGACCTGGGACAAATCAGGTAACATTTCTGGGCCTCAGAGTATCCATCTGCAAAGTGGGGACACACGTGGACTTGCTTGTTCACCGTGAAGTGTCTGGCTTCTGCTCTCAAATGGTTGTCCCGTAGGACGAGAACACGCCTGTCTTGTTTACAGGGGTATTCCCCAAGCCTCACCGGCAGTGAGCAACAGATATTTGTTAAATGAATGAGTGGAAGTGCAGAAGCATGCTTCTAAAGATGGGAAGGAGCTCAGACGACGTGAGAATACTCATCAGTCTGGACCAGCCCCAAGGGGGCCCGGAACTGTGCCAAGAACCATATTAGGGGTCAAGGGAGTTGGCCTCTGGCCCTGGCTCTGCCATTTAACTGCTGTGCCACCTCGTCAAGTCGCTGGCCCTCTCTGGGTCTCTTTGCCTTTCCTCCAAATCGTGGGGGGTGGGGGGGAGGCGCTGAAATTCCCAGGCTTCCCCTTCAGAGGCTGGCCTCCAAGGAGCTCCGACCAGCTGGGGAGTGTGGGATTTCGGAATAATTCAGCCACTTAATTAATGAAGAAGAAGGAGAAGTGGGAGAGGATAGAGGCGGGGGAGGGAAGCAATCCTGAAGAAAAGTCAACACGCGGCTGTGGCGCTCGGCAGCTGCGGGTGGGGGCAGGTTTGGGGAAAGCCACGCTGGGCCAAAGCGCCAAGCGGCTGTGCGCGCCCCGGGAGCGTGTCTCCTTGGCGGCGTGTGCGCCCGGGCCTCGGGCCTGCCCCTCCCTTCCTTGCGCGCCTCGCCAGTTCCCGCCGCCACTGACTTTCTGACTTCTTAACTTGTCAGCAAATCCCAGAGTTAAAAATGCACACGCACCCCGGCCAGCCGCCAGCAGGGCCGTCTGGCCACGGCTCCAGATGTGGGGCCACCGCGCGGGCCGCCCGCCCCGCCGCGCAGACTAAACAATCGGCCTTGGCCGTGAGCGCAGCGCAATTCCAGATGCCGCGTCCCTCGCGCCTCGCGCTAATTGGGCCGCGGGCGCGAGGCTCTGTCAGCGCGGGCAAGGCCCAGCCGGGGGCGGCCTTGGCCCGGGGCCCGTCCGCTGAACTACCTAGGGCGGGGGCGGGGTGAGGAGACGGAGGAGAATGGGGAGGAGGAAAGAAGGCCAGAGAGCAAGAGCGATCGCGCGAGGGAGACTCAGAGGCAGAGGCACACCGAGACAGGGCAGACAAGAAAGGGACAGAGACGGTCTCAAAAAGAGACAGCCCCAAAGACAAAGAGGGAACCAGAAACACGGAGCCGCATTCCGATGTAGGCGGCGTCAGAGACAGAAGAGAGGGAGGGAGAGACGGACGCAGAGAGATGGAAAGACAGGGAAACAGAGGCAGGGGGCGCTGACCCGAGAGTAGTAGAGTCGTGAATGAGAACTAACGCGCGGACGGCCGGGAAGAATCGGGCCCATGAGACCCACATGTTTACTGCCAGGTCGCTGCTGCGTTACAGGTGTCCACCCGTCTTGTTTCACAGAACCTCCTTCTCACATTCGCACTTTTTATAATCCTTAGAGTCCTCCTAGGCTGGGCCCGCCCGCACGGGGACCCAGTCCTGGCCGCGATGAACCTAGGTGGCTGCGTGGAGGAAGAGCCCTCGCCCCCAAAGGAACCTGAGCCATAGAGGTCACCCTTCACCCCCAAATCCGGCTTAGGGACTTGGACGCTGCAGGAAGGTGCGGGGCGGGGCTCTGCGGGGTCTTGATTCACAGCGGAGGGATGCTTCCAAAAGACTCCCGCAGGGCCCCTCCTCCACCAGGCAGCCACACGGGAGGCCCTCTCCTTTCCCTGGCGCCCTGAGACAGGGGGATGCCAGGTTAGCCGAGGCCCAGGACAGGGAAGCCCACCGGGGACCACCCGGGGGACCCCCACCCCCAGCCTCGTGTTCCGCCCCCGCCGGGAGGCCCGGGCGCCCGCGGGGTGAACGCGGAGGGCAGCACGGCGGCCCGGCGGCTCTTGGCGGCCCCTCTCTGACAATCTTTCCTTTGTTTGTTTTCTTAAATCTGGGAGGCCCGAATTCCTGCCGGATTCCGTAGGTTTCACTCAGGAAGGAGGCGCCCCCACCCCCACCCCGTCTCACGTCGGGCCGAGCTGCAGGGGGAATGGCAGGTTCTTCCCGGAGGCCGGCGGCGCGCAGCCCCGAGGCCCCGAGTTGGGCGAGCGGGCGCCGGGCGCCGCGGAGAGTCCCGGGCTCCCTGCCCGCGCGCTCCACCACGCAGCCCCGCCGGAGGGCCACCGGCAGCCTCCGCTGAAAGATTAAAAAAAAAAAGAAAGAAAGAAAGAAAGAAAAGAAAAGAAAAAAAAATCAAACCAGGAAAGTTTTAAAAGATACAAAGAGCAGCCCTCCTCCTGCCCAGTCTCATTCCACACCCCTCTGCCGCTTACACTCCTCTCTCTCTCTCTCTCTCTTTTTATTTTGGTCTCCAAACTTGAGCCTCATTAATTTCCAAAAAAAATTTCCCCCAATAAAAGGCAAACATGGAAAGAAAAACAAACTATTAGAAAATAGAGGAGGGAGGAAATGTTATTTAAAAGGTTAGCAGACCGCATCATTTTCCAATGATATTATATACTCCCAGCAGTATCCAAAATATATATGGGCCCTGGGCCAAGAATGTAAAAAAAAAAAGAAAAAAAAAGAGAGAAAAGAAAAGAAAAGAAAAAGAAAAAGAGAAGAAAAAAGAAAGAACGAAAGAAAGAAAAAGAAGAGAAAGAAAAAAAGGAAAAGAAAAAAAAAGAAAGAAGGAAAAAGAAAAGAAAAAAAAACTTGAAAAAAACCCTCACTTAGACACAACATCTGGGCCTGGGAGCGAACAAACCCCCCATTTATCACACTTAATCCTCCAATGAAGCAATCGACAGTTGACTTCTGTTTTGCTAATTTAGCTGCTTTCAAACGCCGGCCCAGTCCAGACCGGGAATTAAGTGTCACTTGTGGAGGGCTTGCCCTGCCCCCCACCCGTCTTCCTTCACCTCCCGCTCCCGGGCCCTCGGATAGGGAAAAAAGACCATTAAAAAAGAAAGAAACTTTTTATGAATTCTCTTTACTCCCGCCCACTCGGATCAGTGAAAACCCCCCACTCTGACCTTCCTGTGCCCCTTCGCTCAGCACCCTGACACCCACTGCTTGGTGACACGCCCCCACCCGCCCCAGCCTCCCGCCTCAGACTCGCCCGGCGTCGGCATCAGTCGGCGCGAAAGCCAGCAGCCCCAGGCAGTGCCCCTGCTCACCGGCAGCTCCTAGAGTTGACTAGGTGCCACCTGCCTTGTGCCTGGCACTGCCTGGTGGCCTGGCAGCCTGACCCTCTGGCGGGGAGAGCAAAGCGAAGGGTCGGTGCTTGGCGGTTGGGAGCCTCCATCACCAGCATCCCCCCACCCCCCCGGAAGTACATGGGAGGCAGGAGGCCCTGAGGTGGAGGCCCTGGGCCAGCAGTGTCTGAAGACAATGGGATCTTGTGAGGGCGCTAGCGGGAGAGAGAATAAATCAGGGAGAGTGTATCATTTGAGGATTAGTCAATAAATCCCTGGGACCCTAGCCCAGTGGGGTTGCTGCCAGAGGCATGACTTGCCGGGAGTACAGACTTCCTTCCTCAGTAACCTTCCCACTCCTCCCCAGAGGCCTCCCTGTGTCTCTCTCCTCACCTTTCTCTGTCCATCTCTTAGTTTCTATGGCTCCTCTTCTAGCCTTTGGAGCCCAAGACATAGCCATTGATAGCTCCCTTCCCCAGTTCCTGGCGATAGTTGCACAAGGTTAGCTGTGACAGTTGTAGGCTTAGGGTACTGTCCTTAAACACCTGCAAATAGAAGAGGCTGGAGAAGTTACCCCAACTCCAGCCTGCCCACTCCTCTCCATTTGGATCCAGCCCACCCCCAGCCCTCAGCTCTGAGTCTTGGCAGAGTCCCCAGGAATCACTGTCCCTGGCATCCCGAACCCTGGCCCTCTGCAGGCTCTCAGGGAGGCCTGGCTGGGCCTCTGACTTCTTGGGGAGAGACCCTCAGTTCTGACCCCAATCTGGATGCTGTCCCAGCTCTCCTGACCCACCCTCCAGACCCACAGAAGACTCATCTCTGAAGCATAGTCCATATTGACTGTACTCATTCTAATAGACAATTATGCACACCTACTGTATGCCAGGCAGTGTACTGGAGTCAGAAGAAGGAGATGGATCTGACTCCTTGTCCCCCCGGGGCCTAAGCCTCTCCTGACACTTATCTTTTGTTCATATGGGGATGTCACATTCCAGCTACACTCCTTCTGAAATTGGTCATTGAATACCTGCCATGTGCCAGGCACTGTGCTAAGCACTGGGGGTTCAGAGATGATCAAAGACCATTTCTGCCCTTTAAACTTGCCAGGGAGACAGACATGCCAGCAGTCAATTCTAAGACAAGGCAGAAAATAAGGGCCCAAGTGACATATTTATTATAGCTTCAGGGTGTGCCCGGAGAAGGGACTGACTCAGCTTGGCTGGGATGGAAGGAGGGGTGGGATGGGTCCTGGGTGGTGCTGGGGCTCATGACTCTAGCACTTGAAGCTCATCCTGTGGGTAGTAGAGTCTAGTGGTTAAGAACAGGATTCAGTGAGATCCAGCCCCACCAAGGGAGGGGGGGGGGGTCTGTGCTCAGCGGGGAGTCTGCTTCAGATTCTTTCCCTCTTCCCTTCCTTGGGCTCGTTCATGCGCTCTCTGTCTCTCTTTCTCAAATAAATAAATAAATCTTAAACAAACAAACAAACAAAAAACCAAACAACAAGGTTTCTGAAGCCAGATGGTATGGTTCAGCTTCCTCCTCTGCCAGGAAGCTGCCAGATCAGCTGTGGGATGGCAGGCCTCTTGGAGCCTCAGTTTCTTGATCTAAAAAGTGGGACTAACAATAGTAACTGCTTTGCGAGGATCCTATGGGATAAGAGAGGACAAACAGCTGGCCTTTGGTAAGCTATGAATGAATGTCCACTTTAACTCTCTTTCTTCTGGAGGATATGGACAGACCAGGTTGGAGCTTCCCTGCCATTCTCGGTTTGTCTGCTCCCCCCAGCCTGAGGACCAGGCACCGTGCTGGGTACACTGAGTACATGGTAAAATAAATGGATGAGTAAATAGGAAGCCTGTCAAATCTTGGCTCAATTGACACTAGGTAGACAATACTGAGCCCGGGGGTGGGCCTGGATGGGCCGTCTCCTCCTTCTGATAACCTGGCTGCAGGCTGAGTGAGCTGGGATGGCTGTTCTTCTGGAAGCCAAGCAGCACAGGACCATCTGAAGGCCCTATTTGCTGCTCAGCAGGAAGTCAAGAAGTGTCTTCCGGCCCGGAGCCACTATGCTGTGGCTCTGGTTGGGTTGAATCCTGATTCGCTGTGTGTCCTTGGGCAAGACACGTGCCCTCTCTGGGCCTTGGATTTTTCATAAATAAAACGAATGGGTTGGATTGGATGCTTTCCAAGATCCCCTATAGCTTTTGGGATTTAGGTCTGCTTCTCCTTTATGCTGGGGGGGACCTCAACTTCATTTCTGGAGGCTGGTCAGCCGAGGGCATGGTTTTCTGCTCTCTCATTTCTGGACTGCCTTTTGTTTTTTCTCTGTGGTGCACCCCTCTTCCTCCCTTCCTGTTCCCTTTGGCTACCCTCTTCTTTTTCTTTCTCCTCTTCCTCCTCGGCCACAGACCCAGGGCCTACAGGATGCGTGGATGACCTGACTCCCTCTCCAGGCTTTCCCCTCTCACCTTTATCTGGCTTCTTAAGCCCCTAGACAGAACCTGGACCTGAGGAACCATGCCTCTCCATGGGTCCTCTTAGCTGGGATTCTGTCCCTGAAGGTCTTGGTGGTGCTCTGACCCTTGACTTCTGACTTCTGAGACAGGGGGAAAATGGCATCCTAGCTGGACCAAGAGAGCACCTAATATGGGTTTTCTGTCCCCAGAGCCTGGCAGGCTCCTTATTGCCATGCAACTTCCTCCCCCTCAGAATCCAGGGCTCAGGAAAGGGGGCAGGAAAGCAAGCCTTTTCCAAGTCTAGCTGACATTCAGGCCCCAACCCACCTCCTTCACAATACCCTCTCCCACCTCTGAGGCTGGGAGAAGCTCTTCCTTCACAGAGGCCCTTGGGCCAGAAGCCATTAGCATCAAGGGGGAACCACTCATCATAGTCAGAAACCATTTCCGGAGAGCCTACTGTGTGCCAGGCGCTGTGCTGTGAGCCAAGAGGAGGTGTCCCTATTGGATAGCTGGGGGTGGGGTAGGACAAAGGCTGGGGGGAGCCCCCAGGAAGGTGCGCTGCTGCCAGGCCGAGGCTCCTGGGCAGAGGGTTTGGCAATGCCTGTGCGTCGGCCCAGCTGGAGTGGCACCTGAGACAGAGCCAGGTCCTGGAGGCAGGTAAACAGGACGCGGTGTGCTGGGTGTGGTGGAGGAGGAGGGGGGCCACAGTGGGGGGGGGCACAATGGCCCATTGTGTATTCTGGAGTCACTGTCTGTCACGCCCAGGCTCTGGGCTTCCCCTCCCCTCCCACCCCCCTCCCGCTGGGCTGTACAAATATCAAGATATGTGGAAGATGAATTCATAACCATCTGCTTTCACTCCTCCACTCTTGCCTGGACCACGTGGAGCGAGATGATGTGCTGAACGCTGCGTGGCCCAGGCCTTGTTGCCTCCCCCACCCCTCTCCCTTGCGTCAGGAGGGAACAGGGAGAGAGATCTGAACACTGGGATGTGGTTGATGGAGGGTGACAGAGATCTACCCAAGTCTGGTGACCAGGCTCTGGCCTCAGTTGGGACTTTTCCTTGGAAAGTCATATAACTGCCCTAAGCCTCAGTTTACTCATCTGCAAAATGGGCTAGGGGTGGCCTTTGTCCTGTCTGCTCCACAAAGTGTTGTGTGGTATTGTAACAGAGCCTTGGATAGAAGGCAGAGCTGACTGCTTTTGCTTCTATTATTACTCTGGGACAAGATCTCTTCTGCCTGACAAAGTGCCCTTCCGCGGGCAAGGAGGAGGGAGAGTTGCTGATTACCACGCGGGGTTATTGAGAGACCTAAGGACAGAAATCAAGATTGGAATTTTCAGAGTGTTCAGCCAGCCAACCTTCATTCCTTTACTGTTCACTCGGCTAACATCTTTTAAGCATCCTTTCAATGAGCCTGAGCCTTCAATGATGAGCAAGGCAAGTCTTGGGTCTTCAGGGAACTCCAGGTCAGATGGAGGAAGCCACACACACAGAGCATTAATATATAATAATCATGGCTAACATTTATTGAGTGCTTACTATGTGCCAAGAATGGGTTAAGCATTTGACATGCGTTAATTCATAGAATCCTTCCCATTTCGAAGAGGAGGAAATTGAAGTCCAGAGGAGGTAAGCGACTTGCCCAAAGTCACATAGCTAGTAATCGAGCCGGGACTTGATCCTGGGCAGTCTGATTAGAGTCTGGGCTCCTAACGAATACACAATCCACACAGAGTGCATGAACCTACATGGATAAGGACATGGTCAGTTGTCCTTGAAGACAGCAGAGAGCTCTGATTAGAGTAGATTCCCTGTCCCCTGAGCCTGGGTGGCTCAGGCGGTTAAGCATCTGCCTTTGGCTCAGGTCATGATCCCAAGGCCCTGTGATCCAGCCCCCCCACCCCGTTGGGCTTCCTGCCTGGTGGGGAGTCTGCTTCTCCCTCTCCCTCTGTCCCTCCCCCAGCTTGTGCTCACGCACGCTCTCTTTCTCTCTCTGCCTCAAATAAATAAAGTCTTCAAAAAAAAAAAAAAAAAAAAGAAAAAAAAAAAAAGAATAGATTCCCTGTCATCCCTCTGCTCTTGGTTCTTTCCAGCCCAGAACTGAGGGAGAGCCCTTGGAGGTCCCTGGTGGAAGACTATGACACCTGTGTTGCATATAAATGGAGCTTTCTTAATCCCAAAGCCAGTTGGGCCCTTGCTCCTTCTCCAGCATGCAGGTAGGTGTGGGAGAGCTGGGAGGAACTAAGTAGAACTGAGTGTTCTGGGAGGTGCTGCTTAGCAAACAAGGGATGAAAACCTACCCCCAAACAGTTAAAGCAAAAGGAAGAGATTTATTGACTCAACCAGGAAGGAGTGCGTGTGTCTGTTCCACACACACGGGGTACGGGTGCGGGCGCAGTTTAGAGACTGTCATGTCTCAAAGGTACCATCGGCTTTCTCTCTCGTACTCTTTGTTGACCTCACCCACACCTTGACTGTGTTTTCTGGTGCATGATGACCTCTTTTGTCCCCCCTACTGGGAGTGAGGAGGGACAGGAAGGTCAGGGCTTCTCATTTGCTGGAGGACAGGGAAAGGTGGGTAGAAGAGACTGGCAACAGACACTCTTACACTCACATCTGAAAGGAAAGAGAACATGCTTGACTTCCAACACCCCCTGTCTAAAAGAATCCTGGCAAAGGCTCCTATTGGCTTAGCTTGAGTCATGCGCCTACACCTGAGACAAATCAAGAGGCTAGGAAAATGCTGTGCAATGATTGGCTCAGTTGGGCTCACGGGCCCACCAGGCAGGTGGAGTGGGGAATTGTGATTGGCAGCCCCACAGGATTGCAGGGAATGGGGGAGCGGCCGTTCTGTGAAGGAAGCGGGGTACAATCACCAGAAGTGGACCCGGCTACAGAGCAAATGAACACACAGTCAAGCCGACCCATACAGAGAACAGACCGGTGGTGACCAGAGGGGCGGGGTGGGGGATGGGTGGACTAGATAAAGGGGCTTAAGAAGAACAAACTTCTAGTTATAAAATAAATAAGTCGCAGAGATGGAAAACAACAACAGCAAAAAGCGGGCAAGGCTACATCCCATAGAGAAAAGAGGAGAAGTAGAAAAGAGGCACCTGGCTGGCTCATTCCGTGAAGCATGCAACGCGGGATCTTGGGGCCATGAGTCCGAGCCCCACGTTGGGTGGGGAGATTCCTTAAATAAATAAAACTTAAAAAAAAAAAAAAGAATAGAATAAATTTGGCACACCTTTTTGGAGCCTCAAATTTCAGTCCAAGATTTTTTTGGGGAAAGTTTTTAATGACATTTTAAAACATTTTTATTTATAGCACACAGAGCTAAATTATGGAGTAAAATTCAAAATTCATATAGACTTTTCAGATAAAACAGACGATGTCAAAAGAGTTCAGGGTTTGCAAGCAGGCTCTTCTCCTCATCCAACCCCCTCCCCACCCCCTGCATATTTTTTCGAGCTTCTCTGATGGCAAGGGTGGAGTTGGGGTTGGAACTTTGAGAGGCATTGGGAATGGAAATACCATGGTTTTTGGAGGCAGAGAGATGAAGATGCATTTTTCCATTTTCCAGCAGTGGGCTCTTATGAAAGTCATGCCCTCTCTGTGAGCCTCTCTGCTCCCCTCTAAAATGGGTACAACGATGCCCGCTGGGGAGAGTGGAGGGGGTCAGGGTACTGAAACACCCAGCTGGTGCTGTCTCAGAGGAAGACATTTAACAAACATCAGCTCTCATTTCCCTCCTTCCTGGGTCTGCAGGCTCCTGAGGCCAGCCCCAGCACTCCAGGGTCCTGAGAGCAGGGCAGGGGTCCCCCACAGATGGCCCCCAGCTATACCTCTGCCACTCCCAGCAGAAGCCAAATGACTTTCTCCTCTTGAGAGCTATAACCATAGACACGACTACAGTATAACTGGCTTCACCACCTTGTAGACACTGAATAGGCAATTAATCCTTTGGTTGTGTAGACACACCACCACCCACGGAGGGTGAATTCGTTGTCCCCTGATGCCAAAGCTCTTTGTACGAACTTCTCTTGTGGTTCATATTACTGAGCACTGCAATGATGCATTTGCCTGTTTATGTGTCTCTTGGTGTGCCCAGTTTGTGAATTCTTGGAGGCAGGAATCTTTTTTCCCCCGTCCCCGTATTTGCGGTGCTCCACATGGAAGCTGGCGCGGGGGATGGGCCCGGGGATTGTTCGGTGGCTTGGTGAAGGGATGAGTGGGGAGACCTGCTGCCCTGGGTTGCTTTTCCTCCAAGTAACAACTGTTACCACGTTTATTGAGCCGTTAAAAGGCACTAAGCGTATACACAAAGAGTCCTTCCGTTTGTCCTTTCGTATAATCCTGACAACAGCTCCATGTCACAGGGATTATAACTTGCCCCCATTTTAGAGGTGAGGAACTGAGGCTCAGAGAGTTAAGGTCACCCCAGCCTGTCAAGTGCTGACATTGGAATGCAAATACAATTCTGTCAGATGTCAGTGTCAGGGGAATAAACCTCTACAGGCTTCTAACTAACATTTCAGGTTATACTGAGGTGTGCAGAGAAGAGGGTTGTGGCCCCGAGACACCCCAGAAATGAAGCTGAAATGGGGGGTCCGCTGGAGAGAGAAAGGGTTGGTAATCAGAGAGGCTACTGAGTAGGGTTGGGGGAGGGGCAGAAGAAAGGGGTCTCCCCTGGGGCTGGAGGTCCTGGGGAAGTTCAAGGGGGCTTGGGGTCTGGGGAGACCCAGGAAGCAGTCAAGTCCTGTAGGAGGAGGTATCAGGGCAGGATCTCCCCCCACCCCCAGAACTGTCTGGGGCTGGAAGTCAGCCCCTTCAGGTTGTTTTCTAGCTGGGTTGGGGGTGTTTAATATTAATAGTAATGACTGTGGCGGGAAGATAATAGGCCTCAGTCAGATTAGAAGGGGGTAAGCGCTTATCTCTGGCTGCTGAAGACACATGTCTTTCACCTGCTCCTTTAATATCCCCCCTCTTTCATTCCACCGCCCACCCCCTCCCACTAGCCTAGAACAAAAGGGGTATTATGGGCCTGGGTGTTTTCAGGCTGCAGCCAAGGAGACCTCCCCTTCCCCCTCTGCTCCCCCCCTTCACCCCCCAGTTTGAATGAGGCTTTTTCCTCCCAGAAGAGATTAGCTCCATTTGACAAGGCAGTGAACTTTAGGAGGGGTGAGTGGGGGTCTCCTCCGGGAGCCTGGAAAGTGCAGCCCTAAAGAATGCTGCTGCAGAGGGACCCGGAGAGACAGCCCTGAAGACAGACACACAGACTCAAAGGCAGACAGACAGACAGACACACACACACACACACACACACACACACACACACACAGCAGGAAAGGCACTGAGGTAGATAGAGCTAGACACTGAGACACGGGGAGCCCCCCACCCCCAGACTCTAGGATGTTGGGGAAAGGGAGAGACAGAAGAGGAGAGACAATCCCACAGACCTCCACAAAAAACAGACAGAGAAACACATACATACACACCCAGAGGGAGACAAAAGCAGAGCGAGAGATGGAAGGACAGAGGACATAGAGATGGAGATACCAAAGAGATCAACAAGGGCGAGGAGAAGAAAGGAAATGGAGGGAGGAAAAGGAAGAAGAGATGGTAAAATTGACAAGAAACGGAAGCAAATAAATAAATAAAATAAATAAATAAAAGGAGACTTCGAAGGGACATTGCCGGGAAGCTGCTGAGCTCCTGACCTCCCTGGGGCTGGCTCCATGGACCTTGGCCTTGGTCCCTTGCTGAGCCAGGCAGCTCTGGAGCAGGTTTCCACAGCTTGGGAGGACCAGGGGGGAAACGGAGCTTGGGCAGGAGATGCAGAGAGAGAGAGAAGGAGAGACAGGCGAGAAACCTGCCCAGAGACCAAGGTAGTGAGTTGGAAGAGAGGTGGACAGCAAACACCAGATGCCCTAACCCTTACTTTTCCCATCTATGGAATGGCGATAACAGTAGTATCTCCATCAAAGATTGTAAGGTGTAAGTTAGGACAAGGTAATTAATGTCACCGCAGACCCACAGTAAGGACTAACATCTGTTGGCTCCTTACTGTTCACAGACTCTGTTCTAAAGCCCCTTTCAAGTATTATTTCATTCAAATCTCAGGACAACTCCAAGCTCTAACTGAAGACCATTGTGAATCACGAACTATTCGGTGGTGAAGCCATGATTTGAGCCTAGGCATTTGGGACTTATTAATTACATTGGGTTCTGTCCTTATTAATAAGAGACACAGTTTCAGTCGGCGCTGTCCAGAAGGAACCCCACAACCTTTCCGAGAAGAAGGGCCGATTTTTATATATCCAAAGGGGCTTGCGGTTCTTGCTGGGAAAGAGTGGGCGAGGCAGAGGTCTACAGGTAAGTGGCCAACAGCTGGCCGTCCAAGAGGAGGGCAAAAAAAAGCACTCACTAGTTTTCACGCTGTGAATACTCGCACCACAATGGCTCCAGGCTACCTGGGACCCTTCGCTGGCCATGGGGCTGGGACTTGCTGCTCGCAGTCCGCTCTGGACCCCGCACCTCACTGAGGCCAGGGACACAAGCTGCGTGTGCAAAGAGCTCTCTCTTCTCCCCTGGGGGTTTCCAGCCTCATTCAGGAGAGAAGGGGCAGCAGAGCCCAACTCCAGGGGTTGTATACAGGGTTCCAAACCTGCTAGGGAGAAGTTCAGAAGTGGGAAGGGAGTGCCTGTGTGTGTGTGTGTGGGAGGGGGGTCAATTCTCTGCATCCCACTGTTCCCTGCTGCTGGGAACTCCTAGAGGATGGGGACTGCCCCTTCCCCTCCCCCATCCCTGGTCAGTCCCTGCAACCCCTTGCCCTCCCAGAGTGTCCAGAAAGCCCCTCTGCGTGCCATAAACTCCTAGTGCACGGAAACAACGGTGCTGGGGGAGGGGTGGCACCAAAGGCCCGTGTCCCCCTCCTCTGGGGCTCCCAAGTGAAACCAAATACTCCCCCCCAGTTGCCCACCGGGACAACTGACTCCCTCCTGGGGCCCACTCTGGGCGCAAGCCGTTTCCTGTCTGGGTCTTGGTAACCCCCTGAAATCCCGGCCTCCCTCCCCCGATCCCTTCCAAATGCTTATTAAGCCGTTTGCAAATCCAGGGCTGAACGGAGCGGCGTGAGTTTAATAAAGCAGAAGACAGATGCCATCCATCACTGGGGCCCCGGGTGGGGCGCGGTGAGCTGACGGACTCACACCCTTCTGGCTGCCTGTAGGTCAGCGAGCCACACATCAGAACAAACGCCTCTCCTGGCCCACCCTGGCCACGGTCCCCATTCCGGACCACCTCCTGGCTGCAAGACGCTACCCTTTAGGTCACATTCCTGCCACAGATCACACTCAGGGGACCTCTTGCTCACTGTGGACACAGAGTGTCTGGGAATCGAGGGAGGTTGGCCCAAGTCCTGCATTCCGTGTGGATCTCTGAAGCAGGCAGTGCCCAGACAAGGATACAAAATATCAGTGGGGATCCCAAACCTTAGGAATCAAGATAAATAATATTTTGATGTAATACCTTAAAAAATTTGGAGCGCCTGGTGGCTCAGTCAGTTAAGTGCCTGCCCTTGGCTCAGGTCATGGTCTCAGGTCCTGGGATGGAGCCCCATGTTGGGCTCCCTGCTCAGCGGGGAGTCTGCCTCTCCCTCTCCATCTGCCGCTCCCCCAACTCATGCTTGCTCTGGCTCTCTCTTGCTCTCAAATAAATAAATAGAATCTTAAAAAAATCTTAAAAAGTCAAAATGCCGGCCAAAAAAATTCCACGATGAACAAGAGACCACAATTTTAAATAAAGACAGAATCTTTCTCGAATTGGTGGTATTGCCTCAGTCTCCATTGCGACTCGCCTTAGCGCTGAGAGCAGCCACCCCGAATTCAGTGGGCTCCAAAGCAAATTCCTGATCTGCCCCAAACCTGCTCCTTCTGTAGTCTTCCTGCTTCAGCAAAGGCAGCCCCAGTTGCTCTGGCCAAAAAAACTAGAGTCAGACTTGATGGCTCTCTCTCACACCCACGTCCAACTTTTAGGAAATCGGGTCGGCTCTAATTTCAAAACACATCCAGAATCCACCACTCCTCCCCACCTCCACTGCTGCTCTTCTGATCCCATGCCTCCCTTCTGTTCAGAATCACTCCGTGGCGTCCCACTGCAGCGGAATACAAGCCAGACTGTGAGGGGCACCTGGGTGGCTCAGTGGGTTGGGCGTCTGCCTCAGCTCAGGTCATGATCCTGGAATCCCGGGATTGAGCACCATGTCAGGTTCTCTGCTCAGTGGGGCGTCTGCTTCTCCCTGTGACCCTCTCCCCTCTTGTGCTCACTCTATCTCTCTCAAGTAAATAAATAAATCTTTTTTTAAATTATGTTAGTCACCATACAATAAATAAAATCTTTAAAAAACAAAAGCCAGACCCCTATAATATCCCTATGTGATCTATGTGTCTCTTTCCCTCCTCGGACTTGCTTCTCATTATTCTCTCCCTTGCATCCTGTGCTCTGGACATAGCCAGTGAAGCAAACTCCTGCCTCCGGGCCTTTGCACTTCCTTTCTCTCTGTCTGGGACACTCTCACCCCAGAAGTTCACATGGCTCTTTCCCTTGCCTCTTCAGAGGTCGCTTCAAACATCATCTTGCCACTTTATCTGAAACAGTATTCTGCTGCCCCTCATGTAGCCCCTCACTTGCCTTCTCTTCTCCTCTCTTTCTTCCTTCCTTCTTCCCTCCCTCCTCCTCCCTCCCTCCCTCCGTCTCTTTCTTTCTTTCTTTCTTTCTTTCTTTCTTTCTTTCTTTCTTTCTATTCTGGCAGAATATGGCTCTGAGTCTCTTTAGTGACCCCCGTGACCGCCAGTAGAGACATACTTAATACCATCTGCCAGCCGCACCTTGGTGTTGGCCTCCACACACACACACACTAGCCTTGAACAGAATGCTTTCCACTGAAAGTCTTTCCTCCTGCCTCTCTGCCAGTTTCTGGTCCTCATCTTGTCCCGAGCCCTGTGGAAGACACCTCCTCCAGGAAGCCTGGCTCTTAGCCGAGGGTATGCAGCCCTGAGTCTGAGTCAGAACCATGGTTCTGTATGAAGGGATCTGAACAGGGGTCAGGAGTTCTGGGATTCAGCCCCACTTGGGTCCAAATCACTGTTTGTTCTTGAACAAGTCCCTTCTCCTCTCTGGACCTCCACTCCTCCTTTAGAAAAGGGTGTGGGCCAAGTTCCTTCCAGCTCTGACCTTTTCACATTTCAAAGTCCTTCCCGGAGAGCCTAATGTAGTCTCCAGAGTCAGGCCATCTGGGTTCAAATTCTGTTGCCACCACTTTCTAGATGGGCCATTTAGATGCTCTAGGCCTCTTTTGTTACATCTGTAAAATGGGGACCGTTATGGTCCCTACCTCAGGGGATTGTTGTGAAAATTAATCAAGAGAATGAGTGAATTCACGTGCAATGACTCAGAAAGAACCTAAAATACTCCATGAATGTTAGCTGGTTTCAGGAGCATTAATAGTTGAATATTCACAGAGAATTCTAGTGTGTCTAATTGGCTTTTTGTATTTTACATGCATTTTACATACATTTATAAACAACCGCAGCAGCAAACCCTTTCCCACCACCACCCCCCCCAACCTGTGAAGTCAAATGGCTGACAAGGGGCCAAGGGCTACCCCAGCTTCCCTCATCCCAGCCTCATATCCCAGCCAACCTGCTGGGCGGCCACCTTCTTCAAGGGGTTCTCGCACCCTATCCTCTGCACTCCGCCTCTCTGCCCCTGCAGTCCCTGGGCCCAGCACCTCCCCCTGTAGCCCCCCATGTTCCCAGGCCTGGGCTGCAGCTCGCCTTTCACACCCAGACGCAGGGGCCGGGCGCAGGAGCCCCGCCTGGGGGTGGGCTGGGGACCAGCACCACATCTGGCATCCATTACCCACGGTGGCTGTGGAGTGGACTCCTCTGCCTGCCACTCACCTATCTGCCGGGGTGACAGAGGAGATGGGAAAAAGGTTTTCACAGCTGGAATAAATTGAGGGGAAGTGGAGGGGGAGGGTCAAAAAGACACAAAAAACAACACTGAACTCAAGATGGAAGAAAGACAGTATTAGAGGAGGTAATGAAGAAAATATGTGTGAGTGTGCCCGTGTGTGTGCATGTGTGTGCGTCCGGGATGAGTGTGAGTGTGAGTGTGTGTGTGTCCGTTGGTAAGTCAGCTGGAGTATCTTGTTTAGCATTGCTTAGTATTTTATTTACTGGGCAGGGGGCATGGAGGCTGTCCACTCATCCTGAAGACAGGGCAGAATCCCTGTGGTCTCCCAGGCCTGAGAGACCTGAGAAGGGGGAACAGGGAGGAAGAAGGGGGGAAGAGGGCAGGGCAAGGCCAGACAAGGAGATCCTGAGTGGACAAGAAAAGGAATGACAGAGGAAGTAGAAAAATACGGTTCTGAGTAGGGAAGAAAAAAATCTGGTGACCTCACCCCAGCCCACTGCCTGGTCCCTGCTCCTGGTGTGCCAGGGTCCCTGGATCTGGGCCCCCAGAAGTTGTGTTGCTCCATGGGTGACAGCAGGCTGGGCCTCCCTTCCCTCCCCCAGCCCCCACCTGCTGACCCCACAGGCTTCCCCCATCTCCCCCTCCCTCCCAGCCACCCACACCTCTGAGGCCAGGCCGCAGGAATTCCCCTCCTTCCCCATCTGCTCCCCATTGACACAAGGGGCTTTCAATTGCCCGCTCATTAGTCACCAAGATATTTCCCCGGGACCAACCACCCCCACTCGTCTAGCTTCAATCGAGCCGGGGCCAGCGGGGTCCCAACCTCCCACTAGGCCCCTGTTTGTGGCGAACTATACCTAATATTCCTAATAATGTCCTCAGAAGGCAGGGGAGCTGGCTAGCTGGAGACTAGGAGTGGGGGCTCGTGGCCTCACGGTGGAGGGGCCTCTCAGAGATCCCTGAAGAATGTGTGAGGGAGGTGGAGGCAGGTGGCCCACCGCAAGCTGCCCACTGTAGGCTGCTAACGCCCTTCATAATGTTATCCCTGTTGAGTCCATAAAAGCCCCCTCTAGCGTTACGGCATTTGAGAGACTATTAAGTTTTAAGGCTTTGGACCTCCAGGGAGGAGGCACATTGACACGGGTGTTTTGTGGGCTCTTGGTTTCCGTGGTAGTCGGGAGGGACCAACTAGAAGGGAAGAGGCGGGCAGGGGCCTTAGAAAGGGGTGGTCGGGGCAGGGAAGAGCACTGGGGGACAGCATGGTGTTCAAGATCTGCCTCCCACCCCCAAGCCGTGTCCTGGTCAGTGGCTCAGATTGGAGAAGACATGAGGCTCGTGGGGCTGGTGAGTAGGAAGAAGAGAGGGGCCTCTCCCCAGGAGTCCAGGAGGGCTGAGAGGCTCTGGGCTGTAATGAGTGACACGAGGTCTCCCATGAGCTGCTGGGCCAGCTGGGACCACTCAGGATCGCCCAGCTCTCTGGCCTCCTTGCCGGGCATCTACTATGGAAGTCTGTGGCAGCTGAGCTCTATGGGGGCTTTGCTGCCGCCCCTTCTCTGGCGGCTGGGACTTTGAACCCCTCCCTGCCTCACCTGGCCCTCCTGCACCCTCAGGACAGCTCCACGAGTCCCCATCAGAGACACTCTGGGCGAGCGGGGAGGCCCCGCCTGGCAGCCGACAATCTGTTTCAGTCCAGGCCCTGCCACTGACCAGCCACGTGACCTTGGTGCTGTTCTTTGGGTCTCATTTTTCTTACCTGTTCCCAGAGGGGTTTGGACTAGATAATTCCAAAATGGGCACCAATTCTCTGAGTCTGATTTCATTACCTGGTGGGAGAAGAAGTGAGTATCAGATTCGAGGGAGAACTAGTGCATTTACAGGTCGAGCCCCCATGTTTGAGTGCTCAGTACCGGACGTTAGACTGAATGCTGTTGCCAGAGATGCTCTCTGAGGAAATCGAGCTAGTGGGAGAGGAGGGGCTAGCTCGGGGCTGACCACCTCTCGGGCCTGGCTCTCTGCATTCCTCGGTCCGCTGCATCCCGGTTCTGTGCCCACGCAGTCCGGCAGGACTGGGGATATTGATGGTGGAGAAGTACCCATGTATACGTTTTTCAGTCCCACCCCTCTGAGCCTCATTTTTGTCCTCTGTGCAATGGGACTATAGTGGCTGGTCTGGGAGGAGTGACAGAGAGCAGGGAGACCGAGCACGGAGCATGGGGGCCAGCCCATTGAGAGGGCTGCTTGTGCGTAAGTGACCACTGTCATTGTTGCTGCCAGCCTCACAGTTGGCAAGATCCCTGCTTCAGCCAGCTCGGGAGGACTCTCTCTCAGAGAGAGTCCAGGTAAGGGAGTTGGGGCCACAGGGTCTGGAGGTGACATGAGACTAACTAACCCTGTCACCAACTCTCTACCTGCCCCTCTCTTCCCTAGGCCTGCAACTTGGAGATAATAGTAATAATAACACATCACATTTGTAGAGTACTCTCTTTAGCATTTCAATTCAATTCTGCAAATATTTACTGTGTGCTGACCATGTGAGGAAGCTTCACATTGATTACCTTCTCCTAATTGGCAAACCCCTCCCTTTGCCCCTGGCACACACAGGCATCCACACACAAACCCATGCATACGCGTACGCACACGCACACCCACCCACGCGCTTGCACACGTGCTCACACACGGGCACATAGCCACAGGGCTACCGCCCTTGCCCACCTCCCTTAGCCTTTGTGGACACTTTCCCCTTAGCTTAATGCTTTCACCTTAAATGAACCTGGGTCCCTGAGAGCCTAAGTCACCCAGCCGAGGCCTGTCTGTGGGGATGGCTGGATGGGTCCGTGACACTGAAAGGCATGGAGCTGGGGTGTTAGAACCTGGGCTGGGGACTCAGCTGTCCCCTGTTCACATCCCATGGCCTAACAGTTCTGTGCCCCGGACACACTGCTGGCTCTTTTTGTGCCTCAGCTTCCTTATCTGTAAAATGGGAACGGTGAGAGTAGCCACCTGCTGGGGGTGTCGGGAGGCTTAACAGGGCAACACAAAGGGCACACTGTCTGCTACACGTCTGGCTTTGACAGTGATGAGGTGATGGGTGTGTAGAATGGAGCCCCTAGGCGCCCGGTAAATTTTCCTCTATTAACTGTTCCTGGAATTCAGTAGCTTACTGTCTTCATGTGAACAAGCCTGGCGGACCCCGTACAGTCTGACTCCAGTTACAGGAACCTTCCTCCTTGCCTTCCTTCAGAGATCATTTATTGTTCACTTCCTATGTGCCGGGTGCCAAAGACTCAAGGGTGAACCAGACACACGGCCTGCCCCCAAGAAGCTCCCGGGCTGGTGGGGGGGCCCTGCGTGGGGAGCACAGGCGTGGGGCGGTGCTTCCAGAAGAAGGAGGGCAAGGAGTCAGGGAGGAAATGAGGGCTCAGTCTCACAGGAGGGAGGTGACAGAGGACATTCCCTGCTGAAGGGCAGAGGAACACCTGGATTTTGCAGACTGTGCAATGCTGGCAGTGTGGGGTGGGCGTGGAGCACAAAGAGGTCAAGGTGCCCAGTGCCCAACCACAGTGGGAACAGACTGTCCCTCCTCCGAGCCTCTCAGAGGCCCCTCTGCTGTCCTGCACGTATGGTGCCTCCACTTCGCCCTGGAATAGATCCCATGTCTGCTGCTAAGACCAGACGGGGCAGCTGGCTTCTGTTTAGGGGCTTGCTCATTGAAAAATGTGTCTCTTTTAGACAGGAGAATTCCCATGGACACGGTGAGTGGTTCAGGCGAGAGGTAAACTGGGCTGGTGGGGAAGGGCCGATGGATGTCCGACGATGCCCTTGGGGCACACTCTCGGCTCCAGCTTCCGCTGGTGTCTCTCGCTTTCCCTGTGGTTTGATACCTTTGAGTAGGTGCTCATGTGATGGGACAGCTGCCCGCTCCGCTGGGGCGGCCCTCACCGGTCGGCCTGGCTCATTCACCTGTGCTGGCCTCGTGCTCTTTGCAGCCAGCGGCGGTAGCTTCCCCTTCATTTCCCGGAGGCTCGGAGCTGTGGTGGGCTGTGTTCCAGGGCTTCTGCCTCCCTATCCATGTCCCTTGCCTGCCCTCCTGTGTTTCCAGTAGTGACACTGGTATCTCAGCCCCTGGGCCCAGTGCCAGAGGAGGAAGGACCGGGCTTTATAAGGACAGGCAAGTCCAGAAGTCCACTCCCCAGTCCCTACCCTGGCCATCCTCCCACTTGGGATCATTACCTCTATTGCTCTAGTTCTCCCCCAAATTCTAATGTGCCTATTAAAAATAATATTCTTGTTGATGTATAATATTCATATAGACATGTGCATGAATTCTTTTTTACAAAAAGATTTTATTTATTTATTTGACAGAGATCACAAGTAGGCAGAGAGGCAGGCAGAGAGAGAGGAAGGGAAGCAGGCTCCCTGCTGAGCAGAGAGCCCAATGCGGGGCTTGATCCCAGGACCCTGAGATCATGACCTGAGTCATAGGCAGAGGCTTAACCCTCTGAGCCCCCCAGATGCCCCAACATGTGCATGAATTCTAAGCTTCCCGGGGTGCCCGGGTGGCTCAGTTGGTTAAGCATCTGCCTTTGGCTCAGGTCATGATCCCAGGGTCCTGAGATCGAGTCCTGCATTGGGCTCCTGGCTCAGTGGGAAGCCTCTCCCCCTGCTCATGCTCTCTCTCTCTCTCTCTGTATTTCTCTGCCTTAAATGAATAAATAAAATCTTAAAAAAAAAAAAAAAGCGTCTGCCTTTGGCTCATGATCTCAGGGTCCTGGTATCCCCGCTCAGAGGGGAATCTGCTTCTCCCTCTCCCCCTGCCTGTCCCTTCAGCTCTTGCTCTCTGTCAAATAAATAAATAAAATTTTAAAAAATTTCTAAGCTTCCTGCTTGATGAACTTTTGGAAATTGAACACAGCCACGTAACCAACACTCAAGTGAAGAATCAGAAAATCCACTAGCACTTTGGACTGTTACATTGTGCTCTGGTCAGTTACGGCCAACCTGTGCCACCAAGAGTAACCAGCACACTAGTTTCTTTACAGATTTTTATTTATTTATTTGAGAGAGAGAGAGAGCATGCATGAACGGGGAAGGTGGGGGGAGGGGCAGAGGGAGAGGGAGAAGCAGACTACCCGCTGAGCAGGGAGCCTGATGCGGGGCTGATCCCAGGAACCTGGGACTGTGACCCGAGTTGAAGGCAGGCACTTAACCGACTGAGGCACCCAGGCGCCCCACACTCGTTCTAATACCACAGATTTGCTTTGCCTGCTTTTGAACTTCATGTATGTGAAACCACTCAGTATGTGAACTTCTTTTTTGTCCGGCTTCTTTCACTCAACGTTACATTTGCGAGATTCATTTACAGTGTCGTGGGTAGCCATAGCACATTCTCTCTCGTGACTTTGTAGCAGTCATTGTGTGAATATACCTCAAGTTATTGCGGCATTCTACTGTTGAGTTTTCCAGATATGTGTTACTACATAGGTTGCTATGAATATTTGCTGATGAACAGAATGTCTAGGTCGTAGAATTTGTGTGTGTTCCGTTTTATTAGATAATGCCAAAAGTTCTCAGTAATGATTGAATCAGCTTCTGCTCCCACCAGCAATGTACCAGACTTCTAGTTGCTCCTCATTGACACTTGGTATGCTCTGTCTTTTCATTTTAACCACTTTGCTGGATGGATGGTGGTATTGATTGCGGTTTTTACTTTTTTTAATCTAAATTTTTATTTTATTTTATTTAAAAAGATTTATTTATTTATTTATTTATTTGACAAACAGAGATCACAAGTAGGCAGAGAGGCAGGCAGAGAGAGAGATTGGAGGAAGCAGGCTCCCTGCTGAGGAGAGAGCCCGTTGCGGGGCTCGATCCCAGGACCCTGGGATCATGACCTGAGCCAAAGGCAGAGGCTTTAACCCACTGAGCCACCCAGGCGCTACCCTTAATCTAAATTTTTAAAGATTTTATTTATTTATTAGAGAGAGAGAGCGAGAGCGCTCACAAGTGGGGTGAGGGGCAGAGGGAGAAGCAGACTCCCGCTGAGCAGGGAGCCCGATGCAGGAGTCAATCCTAGGACTCCAGGATTATGACTTTAGTCAAAGGCAGGCGCTCAATGACTGAGCTACCCAGACCCTCCCGGTTTTTACTTTTTTAAAATTTTTATTTGTTTGTTTGTTTATTTATTTTTGAGAGAGAGAGAGAAAGCACATGGGCGTGGGGGGTGGCGAGGAGGGAAAGGGAAAAAGAATCACAAGCAGACTTTTAACTGAGCATGGAGCCTGACATGGGCTCGATCCTATGACCCTGACATCATGACCTGGGCAGAAATCAAGAGTCGGGACCCAACTGACTGAGCCATCCAGGCACCCTTGGTTTTTAATTTTTGTATTTCTTGGATGACTAATGAAATTGAACCCTTTTCTTATGTTTATTAGGTATTTGGATATCCTCTTAAAAATTATTTTATTTGGGGCACCTGGGTGGCTCAGTGGGTGAGCTTCACTCAGGTCATGATCTCAGGGTCCTGGGATCGAGCCCCACATTGGGCTCTCTGCTCAGCGGGGAGCCTGCTCCTCTTCTCTCTCTCCTACCTTGTGATCTCTCTCTCTGTCAAATAAATAAAATAAAATAAAATAATTTTATTTTTATCATTTTTAAGTAGGCTCTATGACCAATGTGGGGCTTGAACTGAAAACCCTGAGATCAAGGATTGCATGCTCTACTGACTGAGCCAGCCAGGCGCCCCTGGATATCCTCTTTTTGTGAAATGCTTATTCACATCTTTTGTCCATTTTTCTACTGGTTTCCTTTTTCTTTTTGATTTGTAGTAAATATAATCTCATAGATATGAGTCTTTGGGGGGGTGTATAGTCTACAAATATCTTTTCCCACACTGTGGCTTCTCTTAATTTTCTTCAAAGTGTCTTTTGATGAACAGAAGTTTTTAATTTTAATGTCGGACAGTTTATCAATTTTTCTTTCACAATTAAGTGCTTTTTGAGTCCCTTTTAAAGAAATCTTTGCCTATCCCAAAGTTATGGAGATATTCTGCTTTTTTCTAACTTTACAGTCTTATCTCTCACACTTGTATCTATAATCCATATGGAGTTGATTTTCGTGTATGCTGTGAGGTAGGGGTCAAGATTCATCTTAAAAATATGGGTTAATGCCATCTTGACCTCTGACCCCATCCACTCCCAGTGAAAGACCTACTTTAATCAAGAGGGGCTTTTGTATCCAAATGTGTCCTTTCACAGCCAAATTCAGAAGCAGCCCTCTGCTTCTGTGAAGGGGCCAGGGCAGAACTCTCAATGTGGGAGTTCCTGAAATGTGCTTGGTCCACCTCTTCCAAGGGAAGTGGCTAGACCATGAGGAACAAGGGACACGGGGACAGAGAGATGAAGCATCTCCACCCCTTTCAGCTGGGATTCCATCACCCATTGAATTGGGAGATTTAGAGATGCCCAGTGGAGCCCTAACTCCCGTGTTCCAAATCAGAAGCCTGGGACTTTCTGCTTTTTTTGCCCACATTTATTTACTCAACAGATGTCTGGTTGCCTACTCTGTACAGGCCAGTGATCACTGGGGACACAAAAATGGACAAAATGGACCACCAATCCCATTCTCATGGACCTTACATTCTGGTGGAGGGAGAAAGGCAATGAAAACATAAATAAGCAAAATACATAAGGAAATGTATGAAAGAAGATAATTACTATGGAGACAAACAAAACAGGACAGAGGGACTGCAAGTGCTGGGTGGTTAATTTTAAGTTGGATGGTCAAGGAAGGAAGGCATTATTATTGAGAAGGTGACATTTGAGCAAAGACCCAGAGAGGCATGCAGACCTAGGGTAGGGGGAGAGTTCTCAGTAGAAGGGACAGTAGCTATAAAGTCCCAGAGGCAGGAAATGGTTGCATAAGTGATGGAAGAGCCGAGAAGCCAAAAGGTATTTTGAAGCATTTTAGCAGAAGTCCCTATCAACCCTAGAGAGACAGAAGGAAGAAGCAGTGTTCTGGAACCCAGGGAGGGGATCACCCAACAGAAGCTGCAACCAAAGCTCAACCTTCCACCTGAGTAGGTCTGTAGGCCAGCAACTGGAGGAGATGTGGCTGGAGACAATACAGGGGGTAGAAATATTCTGATTTTCCTCTTCCTCCCACCCTCCAGTCTCCCATCATTGCCTCCTTTTGGCAGAACCTGGCCAGCAGCCAGCTGATAGAATTGCTGGTTGAAGCAGCCTGGGGAGCAGCCCCTCAAGATACAGAGCAGTGCAAAGAAGTTGAGAACGAGCCTTGAAAGTGGACTTTCCAGCAGCAAAATATCTCTTCACACCTACTGAAGAGCTACAATGAGAAAGATCAATCAAACCAAATGTTGGCAAGGATAGGGAGTACCTGGAATGCTTTTCCATTGCTAACGGTGTGTATGAGAGTAAAAGTACTTTGGAAAATTGCTTGGCAGTCTCTGATCGAGTTGGATAGACACCTACCTATGACCCAACCATTCTATTCCCGGGGATATGCCCAAAGAGAAATGAGAACCTACGTCCACAAGAAAGGCTTGTCCTAGAATGGGAACAGCAGCACTGTGAGTAATTGTCACAACACTGGAAACAACCCAAAGTGTCTACCAACAGGAAAACGGATTAAACTGCGGTTAATTCATACAATGGAATATGCATTACAATAGAAACAAACTACTGCTAGATGCAAGGACATGGATGAATCTCCAAGACATCATGCTGAGGGAAATGGGCCAGCATAACTGAGGAGAAACTACGTGACTCCATGTCAAGTACAAAGACAGGCAACACTCATCTGTGGTCAACAGGGAGGAGCGCCTGGCAAGGGGCACCAGGGAGACTTTCTGGGATGGTGGAAAGGCTCTTGACCTTGATCTGGGTGTGGATAACACAGATATATTTGACAAAACTCATCAATTATACTCCTAGGATCTGCGTATTTCCTATTCTATGAAAATGACACCTTAATAAAGGGAGAAAATGTAACACAAATAAAAGACTTAGAGCTTTGTCTCCCTTCCTCTGCCACCAGCCCAGCTCAGGTGCTCCTTGCAGGGCTGTGGCTGTCTCATCCCTCAGCTGTCCCCATCTGTGGCCCCTGCAGCTCTCCCCCCTTCCCAACCCCCGGTCCCCCGGCAACAGGGGCAGATCTATCTTGCCAAAGCAGCTGTGGGGGACAGCAATTACCTCTGGACGTGGCGCCCAGGGTGCCCAGTTTAAACCTCAGCCCTACCTTGTCCCAGCTGTGTCATTGAGTTGAGCCACGTCACTTCTCCTATCATCTGAAAAATGGGCTAACAAGACCTTCAGAGGATTGTTGGGGAAATGCAAATGAGGCAATATCGAGGAAAGCGCTTCTGGAAACAGGAATTCGGCAACCATAATGTATTGCTCATATCACTCAACCACAGGTGACCCTTCACAGCATGGGCCTGACCCCCGCACAGTTGAAAATCTGGGTATGACCCCCCAAACTTAATTATGGATAGCCTACTATTAACCAGAAGCCTTACCAGTAACATGGTCGTTTCATACACTATCTTTACATGTATCACACACTGTATTCTTAAAATAAAGTAATTTAGAGGAAAGAAAATCTTAAGAAAATCATAAGGAAGGAAAAATACACTTACAGAACTGTACCATGTTGAAGAAAATCTGCATTTAAGTGAACTCGTGTAGTTCAAACCTGTGCTGTTCAGGGGTCAACTGTATTTAAGAACTTTCCATGGCTCTTGGGCAGCACTGGCGCAGACTGGATCATTGGTCCAATTCTTTCCTCCTGGTAATAGGATTCTGCACCCATACTCTGTGTCACGTGACTCCACTTTCCCACTGGGCTAATGGCGGGCTTGGTCACCTGACTGGTAATGGCATGTCAGTGGATGTGAGCAGAGCATAGGATTAAAAATGTTTGTGCTGTTTGGCTTGGTCTCTTGAGCCTCTGTGCTTGCCGTGCTGGCCCAAGGAGAGCGTGGGGTGGTCTTGAGCCCAACCCACAGTCTGTGCGGAAGAAAAACAAAACCTGTTGTAAACCATGGAGTGCTCATGTGATAGGCTAGGCAGCATTTCTGCGGTAATGGCTGACGAATGTAACCTCAAGGTCATCCCTACGAAGTCTCCATTCGCTTACCTCTCCAGCCCCACTTCCAACAACTCAGCTCCAGCCAAACCAACCCGTTCAGCATCCCATGAAACGTAGCATTCCCTGTCACTCCCACTCGCCTCACTTAATGTGCTGTTTTTCCTTCTCTGTCTTTCCTCTCTCCCGAATGCCGAAGGTTTCCTCCCTCCACTGTTCCAGTCTGTATGAGTCTATACCAGCCATGCCTATCCTTCAAAAGCAATGGGAGTCCCACCTCCTTTTGGACGCTTTCCTTCACTGCCCAATCCACCCGGCCCAGGGAACCCTCCCTCTGCTGAGCCCCTGCAGCCCTTCCAGTCTATGTCCTTCATGGCATGCTGAGCATCCCACAAAACATCGGCTTCATCTTTCCAAACGAAAGCAGTGTCCGTCATCTGCCTGTGGCTTAGGAGTTTCCGGTCCCTATGGAATTGCTCTTTGGGCGATACCTGCCGGTGAAGGAAGAAATGAACCAAGGAGTGTAACTTGCCTCTGAACACCCAACTTCCTTGAAGTTCTGATTTACAAGTCTAGCTCCAGGGCCCATCCAGCTGGGGTGGAGAAAAGGCGGTGAGTACCACCCACCCGGCAAGACGGGAGAGGGCGCATCTGCCCCACGGGGTCAAGTGGAAGAGAAGGCTCTTCTCCTTCCCTGTCCCTATCTCATTCCTATCTGTGGCTCTATCTTACTGGCTGGCTGGGATGACCTCCCAGACTGGGAGGGAGCAACAGTGCAGCTGCAATCTAGACCGGTTTTCATCTTCGTGTGGGTGCCCGGTGCCTTGCATTGTTGCTCAATAAATATTTAATGTCCGATGGCATGAATCAGGCTCTGTTCAAGTGTGATTGGAAAATGATTTTATACTTGGCAGTTGGGGGTCCTGTCTCCCTGAGTTTAGAAAAATTAAAAAACTCCAACACCAGTTATTTTGGGTTTGGGTGATGATGGCAAATACCAGCAGCCTTTGGAGAGTTAAGGGGTCAAATGGCAGAACTCGGCTGTTTGAAGGGGTCTTCTGAGTGGACTTGGGGCATGTGTTAGAAAGCCCCTCTTCAGGGGCACCTGGGTGGTCCAGTTGTTGAGTGTCTGCCTTTGGCTCAGGTCATGATCCTGGGGTTCTGGGATCGAGCCCCCGCATCGGGCTCCCTGCTCAGTGGGAAGCCTGTTTCTCCCTCTCCCACTCCCCCTGCTTGTGTTCCCTCTCTCTCTGTCTCTCTCTCTGTCAAATAAATAAATAAAATCTTAAAACAAAAAAAAAAAAAAAAGAAAGAAAGTCCCTCTTCAGAAAGTTCCCCATACTCACATAACCACCGAATGACAAAAACTTTGGGCTGAAAGGCCCTTCTTTCAAAGCTCAAGCAGTTGTTTGAAGAGATGCAATCACCCACCTGAGTTCCCAAGAACTTGGCTGGGTGATATTCCAGGCAACAGGCAGAGGAGAAGAACATTTGCTCAAGGTCAAGTTCCCAGAGCTGGGCTGGTGGCTGAGTGGGAGCTCCAGTCTAGGTCCAGAGATGGGCCAGAGAAGGGCAACAGAACAGGGGTAGGTTTCAAGACAAATGTTCCTCATTCTGTACTTTCAGCTGAGACCCTGGGGCATAGAGAGGTTAAGCAGTACCTTGAGCCTCCCTACAGATTCCTAGGCCTCATGGAGGCAGGAAGGAGGAGGTGGGAGAAACTGCTCCAGAGCCAGGCTGTGAATGCCCTGTAGGTTGGGGCTGGGGACAGAGGGAGGCCGGGGAAGAGAAGCCAGGAGAGGAGTGTGGGGACATGGGCCCTGAGAAAGAGTCTCAGCATAGATGTGCTTCCAGCCCGCTCTGCAGGGAAGCCCAGGTCCCCCCAGGGCTTGGTGGCAGGGGTCCAGGGGTAAGCCTTCTGTGTGGGATGCGACTGGGCCAGGATAAAGGAGGAGGAGGAGGCAAGTGTTGAATTAAGGAGTCATAACTCCCGGGGAGTGACCCGGCTGCTCTGTGGGGCCCACCTGAGCCCCACATCTACGGGATTTATGCAGTTGCCATGCGTCCTTGGGGCCCTGACTCCTAACTCAAGTCATGGGGTTATTTATTCCTGCTAGCATCCACCGACAGGGCTGAACTCAACTCCAGCTAGCCCAGAGCACACAAGGGAGTGAGTGGGGGCCTGGGGACAGGGCAAGAGCGCTGTGCATGGGTACAGACAGACACACAGACAGACACAGACCAAAATGGCCCATAATCCCACCCCCTCCACCACAACACAAGCCAGCAAGTCCCAAGCTAGACCCAAGTGCCCAGACCCTGGAGAACCTAGGGGAATTGTGGAGGTTATTTTAAGGTTGTTTCCACATCCTTATCTCCCTGCCCCCATCCAACAAACAGTCAGACAGAAAAACAAACAGACCAGAGGCCCCAACTGTTCTCATGGAGAGGCAGACCCTCTCCTCCCTTCCCCCATCTCCGGACTCTTCCTAACCCTAATTCTTCCAGACAGGGCCCCATGCTTCTGTTAACCTCATCTAAAGCGGGAGAACCCTATTATCTGTTCTGAAAAATTGCTTTCCCCAGTTACTTTCTCCTGCCCCATTTTTCAGGAAGGCACTGGCAGGGCCTTGGGTAGGATGGGATGGGGCACTGGCTGGCCAGGTGAGCCCCAGTGTGTCCCAGCCAGGCCCTACATCCTGGTCATTTGGGTCAGAGATCCCAAGTGGACTTTTTTTTTTTTTTTTTTTTTTTTTTTGCTGTAGACTGATTTCTGTCCTCTGTATGAGAGACACCCAGAAACACTCAATTCTGGTCTTTGCAGAGAAGGGAACATTATAAAGAGTCAGGAAGGCTAAAGAAGGATATAAGAGGTCCATAATGGGAGTGGCCTTTTGTGTGTGCCAGGCCTCACCAGGGGTGGGGAGCTGCAGAAACAGAAATGCAAGACTGATTTAGTCACCAAATGCTGCTGTGTGGTTCCCCCGGGCCAGGCACCGTCCCATGCACCGCGCAGTAACAGGGGGAACTGACCCCCTGGTCTGGCCCTCTGAGAGCTTCAACTCTAGTTGGGAAAGAGAAAGGAGGGGTGTGGCTGGAGCAGGGTGGGGGAGGGAAGAGGGACCCTAGACAGAGATGGAGGGGTGGGGTTCAATGCATAGTGGGGTTTGTAGGCTCTTACCAGTTCAGATTTTACTTTAAACAAAATGGGAATGGGGGATCAGAGGGTCCCTGGAGTCCCTAGTCTTGTAGAGGGTGGAAGGGAACATCTGAAATGTGGGGGCCACAGGAGGTCTCTTATGAGCTGGGGTTCCTGTGAGGGGTACAGTGTCTAACTTAGGGCGTGGGGGGACAGGGACTCTCCTTGTTAGTCTTGGTCAAGGGGCTCAAATGCAGCCTATAGGCCTGGTCAGGCTTCCCCTCTCCTCCCCTTCTCTTCTCTATTCTCTGACTCCTCACTTCCCGCCATCTTTCCACACTCCCCATCTGGCCTTCCAGGTGCCAGGCAGCCTCTGCCTCCCCATCTGACTCAGGTCAGGGCCTTAGGAGTTCTGGATCAGGGCTTTTAGGCCCTGTGGACACCCATCCAGCAGAGGCAGCCCAGGGCACAATGGAGACATGACCCCTAGGTTCATGAGCCTGCCGAGCCCTGGTCTGAGGACAGGAGACCTATCCCCCATCTGGCAGCCCTGCACCTCAGCCTCCTCCCACCCCCACTGCTCTCCAGTTGCTTTGGGCCACCCCCTCCTCCTTTACCCCCATGCAGGCCAGACATACTCAGGCCAGAGCTCTGAGCTGTGAGAGAGACCAAAGAGACCCATTAGACAGTCTATCAATCTATCCAACGATCCGTTCGCCAGAGGGGCTGGGACAAAGCTCCAACGGAGAAGCTCACTAATTTGGAGAAATTGTGGGTGTTTAATCAAAACGTCCTTGCTCTTCAGGGGGTGGGGTGGGGGGAGTGTTCTTCAGGAATTTATTTGGGGGTTTTTGTGTTGTCCCAGGCAGAAGGGCAGGAAGCAGGGTCTTGTAGCTTGATCATCTGGGGTGGGGGCTAGTGAATGAGTGGGAAGTTGGGGGAGTCCCTGTCTTCTTCCTCATCCTTAACTCTCTTCTTCCAGTTCACATGGTGGGGGCAGGGAGAGGGGCAAGTCCCCTAGCTAGGCCCCGAGGGTTAGTGTCTTGGGTTCAGCCTAGTGACTGGAGGACCCTGGGAGCCCTTGGAGGATAAGGGAAGTCCTAGCCTGCCTCATTTCTGCGACTCTCTCCCTTTGTCTGTCTGTCTCTCCTGACTCCATTTCTCCATTTTTCCAAGAGCCTTCTCCAGTCCCCAAAGGATTAGAGCAGGAGGGGACAGTGAAGTCATAAGCCCCTGGGGTTCCAGGAAGCCCCAACAAGTGACCAGGATCTGAAGGCGGAGCAGGAGCCAGGTGTCCCAGGGCTCCACCCTGAGCCTTTCTTGGACCTACTCCAGCACCACCACCCCCACTGTCTTGAACAAAGCTGGCAGCGAGGCCTCTAAGAAGCCCTCTGCAAAAGCCTGGCATGGTTTCCGTGGTTTCTGTCCCAACCCTCCCGCTTGGGTCCACAGGGCTGCCCTTTCCCCTGGGCTTGGGCCTCGTCGCCAGCCCCCCTCCCCACTGCCCCAAGCTCTTCTGTCCTCTTCTGCCCTCTTCTGCCCTTTCCTCTGCGCGGAAGCCTACACCACAGTCCTGATCCTCCAGCGGAGGGACTCCTGCTGCCGGTTGAGGAACTGGCGGGCTCTGGAGCCCAGGACACCGCAGGTCTTGTTCCTCTGCGCCGCACTGCGCCCCGGCCTTGAACTACCTGGCCCAGCGCCCGCCCCGCCTGCCGGACATTGCAATGCGTCCCCGTGCCCTGCATGCTACACTGACCAGGCCTTGCTTGCCGCGTGGCTCTAGGGGGACCCCCGGACTTTCCAGGTTAGGAAGGGAGGGCGCTACCTCTTGCCTGAACTGGGACGGGGGAGGGGAGGATTGTGGGGCCAGAGGCGCCCCGCGCAGCGAGCACGCAGTGAAATGCTTGGCCCTCTGTGCTTTCTGAGCTGGGTCTGCAAATCCTGGAAGGTTGGGATGTGCTTGGGGAATGCAGTCTGCACCTTGCGTTGGAGATGAGGGTGCTCAGAGACACTCCCGCCAGAGCACGGGAGAGCACCCCCCTTCCCCGGAGGCCACTAACTCGGGGTGCTTTCACTTTTCTCTCCTGTCGCTGGAGTCCTTCTTTTCCTCCGCCGCCTCCAGCTTCCACTCCTCTCTCGCTGTCAGCGCCTACCTGCTTTCTTTGTCTGTCTATCTGTCCCTCTGTCACCGTCTCTCTCCCTCACTCGGGGTGTTTATTTAATTGTTTTCCTGAGCTCTGTGGCGGGTTCTCCTTGCCGTCAAACTCTGCCATCCCCACTCTGCCTGTGTAATTTAAAGCTATAGTTAAATTATGACTTCTCCGGACCTGTTGTGGCACCTTCGCCTAAGCCTAATTAAATGATCACATCCATTCTGAAGGCAGCTCTCTTCTCCCCTCCAACGTTAATTACAACATAAGAGGCTTTAATGGCCCGCCTCACCTCCAGCTCCTGGAAAGAAAGGTCAGGCGATTAATTTTCGTCATTAATCTTTTCCCAATGTGGACACTGTGCTGTCACCGGAGCCTATTAAACCCCCTTGTCCCCCCTTCCAGCCTCCATCGCCCCTCACCCGCTCCTCCCTGAGTGACTGCAGAGAAGGAAAATATTTAAGAACCACTTTGTCTCTCTGGCTCCCCCTCCTTTCCTGGAGACAGCTTCTCCTTGGGGGTCTTAGGGGTGGGGCAAGGGGGGGGGTCCCAAGTTCATTTCTCAGCAGCTTTGGAACACACCTCTGAAGACCGTTCACGTCTAAAATGTTATGAATCCAGGAGTCAGGCTGGGAAGCTGAGAGCTGGGTCTGTGGCATTCCATCACTCCTGGGGGCTGGGGGGGGGTGACTGTCGCATTTGTGTGGAGGTACAGAGAGGAGGACAGGGCTGTTGCTTGGCCATTCCTGCACTTGGATCCTCATAATAAAAAAACAATAAAGAATGTGTTGACACCCAGGGTCCTATGGTCTAGAAGCGACAATTTTTTCTGCAGTGATCTGGATGCCAACTGTTCCTTTACTCAGTCCTCCCTCTCCCTGCAACTTGAGCCCATTTGCTGGGGGATAATCTAGATTTCTGCAGTGCAGAGGGCTGAGGAATGGTTAGCCACTCCCACTGGGGAAGCTGATTCCAGACCCATCCCTTAGGAACTGGATGCACCCCCCTCCCCAGCGGTGATGGTGTTCCCAGGCTCAGTGAGGAGGACTGAGTGGGGAGGACCAACTGTGAGGTGGAGGGGGCCCTGTTGGTGAGGGGACAGAGGGGATCCTGAGAATGTGCTTTCCCAGCACCCTGAATTCCCACAGCAGGACCAAAAGGGGGAGAGGAGGAGTGCAAATAGGCTCTCTGCAGACAGCTTTTATACCAATCCCAGAATTTCTTTGATTTAAAACTCTAATCTAGAAGAGAGTCCCTGGGAAGCTGAGGGGTGAGGCTTGGCCGGGAGGTGCTGAGAACTGAAGAAGGGTGCATGTGTGAGACAGCCAAAACCATCTGGCTCTGTCGCTGCTCTCTGCCTGGGGAGGGGAGGGTGGTGGGTGTGGTTGGGATGTCCCAGGGACTGGCCAGTGGGGTGAGCAGGATTAAGTGACAAGACTGGAGGGGGTGGGGTTTGCAGGAGGGTAAGAATCCAAGCACTTGACCTCACCAGCTCTGCTGGGCCACACACCTTACCCCCCAGGAGTCAGTGTCATGCCCCTGAAGTGCTCCCTGGTTGGGGGGTCATATGGTCTATCCGAGGAGACAGAGTCACACACCTCTCCATGTCCTAGGAGATTCGAGAACCCCTCTGGATGGCTCTGCCTGGAACACAGACCCAGTACCTCAAAGACAGCTGGATTAACCATCTTTCAAACCCTGGAAACCCAGGGCTGCAGGGACATCTAGAACTTCTAGCCCCAGGTAGAGAGATGCTAAGTTGTGGTGGTGGTGGTGGGGGGGGGTCATGGGACTCTCATAGGAGCAAAGGACAGCATGGCCACAGCGTTCACTGATCCTAAATGTCCAGTGATGGACTTAGGAGAGGCCCTTTTGGGAATCCAGCCGAACCTCTGCAAGACCTCCCCAAGTGGGGAGCTGGGAGTGTTTGCTGGGCCAGGGGGAAGATGGGGAATCCAGTTTGTAAAAGGGATCTGGAAGACTCCACCGATGATCAGAACTGTTCTGTGTCCAACCAGGCTGGGTGTGCCTGAATCACTGGCTTTTGGAAAGAAGAAACTTCTAGGAAAATCAAGAATGAGTTGGCCAGGGCCCAGGAGGCTTGGATTCCTCTGACATAGCCTTCTTTCTAGGAAAGTGTCCCCTCTCCCCTCCACCCACCCAAACCTGACTTCTATGGGGATCTGCCACAAGGTAGGTGGCTGCCCCTTCCTGTGGCGGGGGGTGGGTGGGGGGAACTTCCCCATCCAGAATCAGCCCCTGCCCTGACACCCCCCACCCCCAACTCCACCTCAAGGACATTGGGGACATCACGTCCACAGAGCCCTGCACAGCCGGATAATAATAATTAATAACCATTAGGAACAATAAGGAGAATACCAGTGCCCAGTCAGCCCAACGTGCAGCGGCTTTTTCCTTTCTTCCTTTTTTTTTTTTTTTTTTACTTTAATGAAAACAATGATTTGACTTTGAAGAAAGTGACTTTTTTAAAGTGAAAGCTGGATTGAGTTCCTCATCCGCCCCCTCCCCCTTGCCATCCCCCTTCCCTTCAGAGCTCCTCCTCCCATCTTGCCCCCCCATTTTTCTCTCTCCCTTTTTTCTTTTTCTTTTAATACTCTGCGTTCTATCATGCAAATCCCCTTTCAAATTATGAGAGTATTAGAGCCATCAACGGTAATGTCACCGCCACAAAATGAGAGTGGGGACTTAAGCACCTAACGAACAATGAAATGTGCGAGCCCTGGGACAGGACAATTAAGAACTGGGCTTAGCCAGCCAGGGAAATTTATTGCTATCAAATCCATATTTCTATTTTCCCCCTGAACAGTAACCTATTTGAATATGATTAAAGGGTTTCATTACGGCAGAGAGAAAGGCCCGTGTCCCGCGGTTCCTGGTGAGCTCACAAACATAGGCTTGGAGCCGGGGTGCCCCTGTGAGGATATGGGTGGGGGAAGTGGCGGGGGGAGGTCGTGGAAGACCCAGGGGTCCAGAAATCCAACATTAAGGGGCTGGCTCCGGGTATAGAGGGTCTGGTGGAGGAGGTGGCTAGCTTGAAATGAGATCTGAGAGTCTCTGGTTCTCTGACTCTCTGCAGAAGGTTCTTTAGCAGATGGGGAGACCGAGGCACGAAGAGGTTGAGCAACTTAGCGAAAGTCACTCAAATCAGTGAGAATGGTAGATCCAGGATTGGATTCCCAACTGGCGCTCACCTCCCTCTGCTCCTTGCCTCCCTCCCTCCCCTCCCGCCCTCTTCCCTCCCTCCTCCTCCACCCCACATGCATTGCCCACCCCCCACCAAGTTCAGTCCGTTAAAGATACACTAAAAACAGGAGAAACCATCCAGGCTGGGTGTGGAGATGAGCCCAGACAGAGGAGGCCGAGAGCAGCATGGCCCATGTGAGAGGCGCCCATGCCCAGTCCTGAAGGGGTTCAGGATGGGTTCAGAGGGGCCGCTGTGGGTTATGGTAGCTGCAGAAGTCTCTGCTATAACACAAACAGATGGCAAAGGATTTTTCTCCCCCAGAAGTCTGCACATTATCACCCTGCCCCGCTGCAGAGCCTTAATAAGATCCGGCCGTTGCTCCTTCCTGCTTTCTCAGTGGCACCTAAACCAATAACGATCACGATGCCGGTGATAACCACACCACTCTCGGGCATGTGGGGAGCGCTTTAGCTGCAAAGGGCTTTCACACCCCTGTTCTTGTCAGATCCTCAAAATGACCTTTTAAAGGTGGGCAGGGCCGATGGCGGAAACCCGGAGAGGTTAAACAGCTTGTCCGAAATCACACAGGTAACCAATAACAGAGCTGGGACTGGCGCCCAAGACTGTCCGGCTCTAACGTCCATGTTCACACACGTGTGAGGTCTGGCGGGGGCGGGGGCAGGGTGCCACTGCACACACTTTGGCCCAGCAAACCACTCCCAGCTCCCCACTTGGGGCAGCTGCCTTCTTGCTGGAAGCCCTGAGGAAAAGAACAGCGGCCTAGCCAGACAGATCAGCTGCACCAGCCCTGGTGGTGGGAGGGTGACAGATGTCGTGTGGGATCACCCTCACACACAACACACGCTCACAGCAGCTGGGAGAGAATCATACAGGGTGGGTGGCAGTTGAGTGCTGAATTGTGTGGTCCTGAGCTGGGAGGAGGCCGAAGCGGGCCTTGAGACTACAGGATCTGGAGGAAGAGTGCTGGCCTCCCGAATGGGCCCTGGACAGGAGGGAGAGCCCTGGGGGGGGGGGATGGCCCGTAGGGGCTGGGGTTCTGAGGACGAACAGGCTGAGTGGCATGACTGGGCTGGGGGGTCAGGTTGGAGCTTCTCCAGCCTTTGGCTTCCGGTCTCACTCCTCTGACGCTGCCCCTTCTCCCCTCTGGGATAGCCCTAGGACTTCATACCTGGGGTTTCCAGAGCCCACAGTCTGGCACCCTGGGGAGCTGGTTTGAAGGGCATTACTAACGCTTGGATCTGCCTGGGACATCTTGGTGCACCTGAAGTTGGAGGCTCACCAGGGCAGGGCGAGTGGCATGCGAGGGGATGGCCGAGGAGGGGAGACGATCCCTTCTGGTACCCAGCAGCACCATTCCAAAGCCTCCTTCTCCTCTTTCCTGCCCATCTTGAAGTAGCTTCCCCCATCAGCAGCCCCTCCCACTGGACTCTCCAGAGTCTGCTTCTTCTCTCACTTTCTCTTCCAACACCCTGCCCTACCTTTGTTCAACAGACACCTACTAAGCTCATGGTGGGGATGTAAAGGTATTGCCCACAGCATCCTCGCGATCAAGGTGCTCCTGTCTCTTGGAGAAACGCGCATGCACACAGCAAAGAATCGTGATCCGAGGGCCGAGGGATGGACTCCAGTTGGGCAGAACCACCCTCTAAGGCAGGCAGGGCAGATACTGTACCCGCTCAACAGGGAAGTGAACGGAGGCTCAGAGAGCCCAACTGAATGGCCCCAGAACAGAACCCCTGCCACTGGCCAGGCCACCTGGCATTTCTATCCCTCCCTGTTTCCTTTTAGTCCTTCCTTCCCTAAAATCATCTAATCTCAATATTCAGTCTTGGCCTCTATTCTTCTACCCACCCAAGGGTGTTGCTTAAAATAACGAGCCCATATACTAATCAAAAAGAATGGACAAGTTGGTCAGAGCCATGGAGGAGGGTCCTGAGGCCCCCTGCTGGGCTGGGTGCTAATGTTTAGTTGCTGAATCTTGGGGTGGTCCGGCAAATCCCAGGACAGTGTCTAGGATGGTGGGGAGGGGAGCATTGTATGGATCAGGGACAATGACTATTAACAACCAGTACAGAAACTTGAACAACCAGCACAGGCGCACTAACATTCATAGCACCTAACTAGCAGGATGATGTCCATTCGTCTGTCCATCGGTCCGTCTGTCCATCCGTCCATCCATCCATCCATGAACCCCATCCATCCCTAAACCCATTCTACCCCAGCCCCCCTACTGGTATACTCTGTGCACCATAGGGCAGCAACTGTGATGTAAAAGACAAGCTTCCTTCTCTCTAGGAGCTTACGCTTGAGTTAGGGAACCAACATGGACCCACTGGAATGTTCAACAGCCCAAGGTATCTCAGGGCTGTGCAGGATGGGTTGCCTAGGGGGTGCTACATGCCTTAAGGGTCCACACCAGACAGAGATCATGTGGTGGGGGAGGCCACCGGGGCATGCACAACAAGGCTTTGAATGAATGATAAATCTCCCAGCTTCACCTTAGCCCAGCCCCCTGGGGGCATCACATGCTCCTTCTCCATTCCCAATGTCCAAGTCTGAATTTTGGTTTGTTGTTGTCTTGCCCACGCTCTGTCTCAGAAACTAGAGAGCAGGGGCTCAGATGCTGTGTGCTCCCACCCTGACCTCTCCAGCAGACCCACTGCCTCCTGCAGGGAAGGAGCCAGTCCGCGGTTGGGTTCCCAGATCCCTCCCCCACACACTTCCCCCTTTCCTCCCCCTCTCTTTCCTTCCTGGGGCTGTCAGTTTAATGGACAGGTGTTTAATTCCAGCCTGTCAGGCGCCTGGAAATGCCAGCATCACTGCACATCAGTTTGCCGAGTTTGCTCTTAAAAGAACAGCGAGAAGCTGAACTCTGCTATCTGCCGCTCGACCCTCTCTCTCTTTGTCTCCATCTCGTCAGGCAGATGTGCCTGCACCCTTCTTCCTGATGTTTTCCACCAGGGCAGCCGAGCGCAGGGAGGCTGGCAGAGGATGCAAAGAGCTTCTCCGAGTGCCTCCGATGGAGAGCGGGTTCCCAAGTGCTAGGTGTCATCAATTATGTCCCTGGCACGTGCTGGGCCTGCTTTTTAACTATTAAAATCACGTAATAGCTCAAGCACACTGTTCCTGCAGCCTCGGGGCAGAGAAGCAGCGGTCAGCTTCCCCAAGCTACATCAGCTGCTTCTCTCCTCTGTACCAGCCCAGCTCATGCCCGAGCCAGGAACTCTACGCTCATCTCTGGCCTGGAAAACACATGGAAGCCTCCCCAGACATCTGCCCAGAGAGCTCCAGAGCCCTGGACATGGGGTGGGGTGGGGGCTGGGGGGAGTGGGTCACTGCGGGGTCCAGAGTTCACTGTGTAATGTTACCCCCAGCAGCACTTGCCACACAGCTCCTCCCTCAGGTGTCAGGGCTGGGGGAGGGACAGGCCAGAGGTCTGGAAAGGAGGACCTATTTTCGGTGGGTAGAGATGAAGCCTGAGGCATTGGGTCAGAAGGGACCTAATGATAGGTCGACTGTCCAGTGAACGGAGCTGGACAGCCCAGTTTAGGCAGCAGAGGCACTGAGTGGCATCTCGGAGGGCCGTGGATCTCATGCGACCACACAGCTTCCCTCTACGTCTCCTGCCCACCGTGCCCACTTCCCTCCTTGCTTATCTATCTCTTTTTGCTTTGATACCTCCTACCTGTCCCCACACTGGACCTCCACCCACCCACATACCCCAACGAGGCATCACGGTTCCTAACGAAACGGAACCACTGCCAGATGAAATATATTACTATTAAATACTTAATTCTTCTAGTGAGCAGAGAGCAGGCAGTATGAATACGATTATTAAAGAAAATTACTTTGGCTGATCAGATATTTCTGCATACTAATTTCTGACCCCTCTTCCCTCACTCCCGCTCTTCGTCCCTCAGAGACCAGGACAGATAAAATTCCATCACAAATAGCTGATTACCGAGGCTTGCATTAAAAATCACATTTTCCCCCTGCCTCTCTCTCTTGTGCTTTCTCTATGCTGATGTCCTTGCTGGAGAAGGGGTGTCCCTAGACGTCAGCAACCACCGGACAACATCCGGAAAGACCCTATTCTCTCCCTCTCCTCTTTTCTCTCCTCATTTTCTCCAAGATCAGCACAACCACTATTCCAACCAGTTCCCTACACGGACAGAAGATCCTGCAAGTGCCAAGGACCCTGCTCTCAGCCTCTCAAACATCTCATCCTAGCCTCCTGCTCCAGCGTTCTGTGAAGAACACGGTGGGAATGCCCATCAACCAAGATGGCTGACTTTGCACCTGGTGAGGATGTCCCGCTCTAAGAGGACAGGAAGTGTGATCAAAGACCCCGCCCCACAGGGTAGGGACTTCCTAACTTCAGAGCTTTCTTTTTTTTTTTTTTTTTAAAGATTTTATTTATTTATTTGACAGACAGAGATCACAAGTAGGCAGAGAGGCAGGAAGAGAGAGGGGGAAGCAGGCTCCCTGCTGAGCAGAGAGCCAGATGCGGGGCTGGATCCCAGGACTCTGGGATCATGACCTGAGCCGAAGGCAGCGGCTTTAACCCACTGAGCCACCCAGGTGCCCCACTTCAGAGCTTTCTGATTGGTTGAGCTTTAGGCCTCTTTGTAAACAACTGGGGGACACAGAAAGAGGGAACTCATTCGTTTACTGGTCAAAGCCAGACACCTTTATGTGTGTATGTAGATGTGTATGTATATTTCTAATGTCTAAATCAAAATAACACTTGAACATTCTATGCCTTGATTTTTTCATCTGTAAAATGGGAATAATAGCAGTACCTACTTCGTGTGATTGTTGTGAAGATTAATAAATTAATATACGAAAAGCACTTAGAACACTGTCTGGCACTTAATAAGTAATCCATATAAGGGTTAGCTATCATTGCTATTATTGTTATAGATATTCTATATAATTTTAAAATGTACGCCCCACCTGCCCATGAATGATTCCTCCCTGTAATTCCCCCCATCAGAAGGAGTTTCTCCGGGCTTCTTTCCTAGATTCTCACTTGGCTTACTTCAGTTCTCAGTGCCTCCCAGATCCCCTTCACAATGACCCCTCAATCCCGCTTGGAGCCCCCCCAGCCTCAGTTCAGGCCACTGGCACCAAGGCAATTACCAGGGTTCTGGCAATCTGGAGGAAGTGAGGGGAATGTGCTAAAAATACACCCATTCCCCACAATCCTATAAGCCTTCAATTTACCTGCTTTTATAAAAAGATGCTTCCTTAGGTGTCACCAGTAGAAGGTATAATTACAGCCTGGGAATGTTAATTCCCTTGCTCCTGATATGCGGATCACTGCTCTGCGGGGCTCCTGTCCTCCTCAGAGCCTTGGGAGGGGAGATGGGCAGGCAGCCGGGAGGAACTCAGGGGGTGGGAGGCTAGCAATGCCTGGCCTGGAGACCTGCAGGAACTCACCGTCAAATCAGAGCATGCTGGCTGGAACAGTGTGTGTGTTTTGGGAAGGGTGCCCTCTCATACCTGGTGACTCTCAGGGACTCCTTGGGGACCTGGGGCTGGAGGTGTAGACACACAGGACAGAAGTCCTGACGGCCTTGTGGGGAAGTGAGAACCCTGAGTTCCTATGGCCTGCCTGTCTCCCTACTCCCACCCTGTGCCCTTTCAGTCTGTTCTCTACACAATAGCCAGAGGAATCCTCAGAAAACCTGACATAGAGTTCCTTATCTCACTTGCCTCAACACAGAGTCCTCAAGGCTCTACCCATCCTCCCTCCCTGCTGTATTTCTCTCCTCAGCCCTCAGCCTCACCTACCACTGTGTATGTTTTACTTCTTTGTTTTGTTTCAGTGTATATCCCTCACTAAGACAAAATCTCCAAGAGAACAAGGATCTTCCGTCTGTTTTGTTCCCAGGGCTCAGAACAGTGCCAGGCATAGTAGGAGCTCACTTAAAGTTTGCGCCTGAATGTGACTTTTCAGGAAGGATTCCTAAGCAGAAGGAAGAGCTAGTGCCAAGCAGAGGTTCAGGAGGGCCCCACACATTTGGGAAACATGGGTGGTTCTATCTACTTGGTGCTCAAGGTGCTCATGGAAAAGAGGAAGAGAAGGGGCGCCTCAGTGGGTTAAGCCTCTGCCTTCAGCTCAGGTCATGATCTCAGGGTGCTGGGATCAAGCCCCATGGTAGGCTCCCTGCTCAGCAGGGAGTCTGCTTCTCTTTCTTCCTCAAACCACCCCCGCCCCAAATAAATAAGTAAAATCTTTTTTTTTTAAAAGATTTTATTTATTTATTTGACAGAGAAATCACAAGTAGGCAGAGAGGCAGGCAGAGAGAGAGGGAGAAGCAGGCTGCCTGCTGAACAGAGAGCCTGATGCGGGGCTCGATCCCAGGACCCTGAGATCATGACCTGAGTTGAAGGCAGAGGCTTAACCCACTGAGCCACCCAGGCGCCCCTAAATAAGTAAAATCTTAAAAAGAAAAAAAAGAGGGGAAGAAAGGAGAGCAAGGACGGCATATGCATCTTTCTATGGAGAGGGAGAATAGGAGAGTTGCCATGATTATATTTGTGTTTCTGGAAGCTCCTGGGGCCTGGGGAGTGGATTAGGGCTAAACAGGACTGGAGACAGGAAGACCAGGAAGGAGGCTGCAGGAGGGAGAGCTTGAGATCCTGGACCAAAGCAGGGGTGGCAAGCCTGCTGGTGAGTTTTGAAGAGAGGCATGGGGGTCTGGAGTGGTAAGCAAGGGTGGGGAGCAGGCCTCCTCCCCCTTCTCCGAACAGGTCTTTCTGCTCCCCAGCCCCAGCCAGGCTCTTTCCCTGTCAGTCACAGCTCAGCTGGATCCCTGCCTCTGGATCCAGTTCCTCCATATCACACTGATGTCCTTTGAATGACTGGTGTCCCTCATTGGCCATTGTCGTCACTGCCTGTCCTACGGAAACATTTCATCAGGGCTTTTCCTGTGAACTTCTTTTCTTTTTTTCTAAAGACTTTATTTATTGATTTGAGAGACAGAACACGGTTGCAGGGGGAGGGGAGGCAGAGGGAGAGGAGAAACAGGCTCCCGGCTGACCAGAGAGCCTGACATCCCAGGACCCCAAGATCGTGACCTGAGCTGAAGGCAGATGCTTAACGGACTGAGCCACCCAGGTGCCCCTCTTACGAACTTGAGGGTAGGGATTGTGGCATTCCTATTGCAAGTCAGACAGAATTGCACAATGCTTTAGGGTCTGGCCCCCCTTTTTTCTTCTTTTTTTAAAGTAAGCCCTATGTCCAACACGGCAACGTGAGGTTTGTACTTACCACCCCGAGATCAAGAGCCTCATCCTCTACCAACTGGACCAGCCGAGCACCCCTAGAGACCTGGACTTTTGCCTCCAGATGTCTTGGGTTTAAATCCTGACTCTCCCCCTAATTGACTTAAGGTAAGTTACTTCCCCTTCTGTAAAATGGGAATAAAAATATCGCCTTGAAGGATTGTTCTGGGGATTAGCTCAGTTAATGAGCCTAGTAGGGATTAACAAGATGTAAGGGGCTTTCCTCAGTTCCCACAGTGCCTTGTTTCTCTGTAATTATCTAGCTGATCTGTCAGGATGCTGACCCTCTGCGACTACAAGCACTTTGTGGGCAGGCAGGAGCCTAGCCCAGGGCAATCCCTTGACATAACCACAGCTGTTAAATAAACACGGGCTGAATGCTGTATTACTAAACACTTAACACATTGAATTCAACCAAAACTCAGATGCCAAAGAAGAGAGTCCTAATCAAGCCAAATTGACCATGGTTCTTTCCAGAAATTCTGGTGTCCTGGGGGAGCTCAGACAGAGGGACTTCTCTGGAAAAAGGTGGGCTGAGTAACCTGGAAGAGGCAAGGTAGGCGGGCCCCTTTTGTCACACCCTTCTCTAGAAAGGAGGAGAGGAGGTCGGAGCCTCAGCTCAGGCCCCGCCTCAGGGAGGGTGGGTATAGCCTGCTGAGAGACCTGAATCCCGAGGGAGGTGGCTCCCTGGCCCCCAGCCCGGCTCTGGATGGAGGATTCTGGGATCGGAGGCAGGGGTGAGGCTTGGCCTGCTGGGCCCTCTGGGGAGCTGGCAGGCCCAGCCACAGCCGAGCACTAGTCCCAAGGCTATATATACACAGGACCGGAATGTTTATTTTTCCTTATTGACTTTCTCCAAATAAACCCCTGGCCAGCAGAAAGGGGCTCCCAGCAGCAGCTGTTTACCCAGTGTTTGTGATAAAGAGGCTTCTCCATAGCAACAGGTGGCAATGGGCAGCTCTCGGAGAACACTGCAGGGCCTGCAGTGGGGCTGTGTTTACTCAGAGGGGAAGAAGTAGAGGCAGAGGGAGAAGGGAAGGAAGGGAGGGAGGAAAGGAGGGAGGAGGAAGCATGAGAGGAAGGATGGGAGGAAGGAAGTCAGACCAGGAGCCTGAGGGCTGGCAAGTTCACAGAAGGGAAGACCAGGAAGGAAGGCTCAGACAGAGTTTGGCTGGTTCTGTCCTCTGGGACCCTTCCACCGGTGAGCTCCTGGCGGGCCCAGAGGAGGGACGGGCTGGCAGGTGACGCGTAGAGGGAACTGTGGCCTTGCTGGGTGTGGGGCAGCTGTGAGCAGGAGCACCTTGCACAGGAGCCACAGAACGTGGGCTGGCATGACCTAGGGAAAGTGTGAGTCCAAGTAATTGCCTCATTCAGTTGCTCTGTGTGTGTGTGTGTGTGTGTGTGTGTGCGCGCGCGCGCGCGCGCGCACGCGCGCACATACCGTGTTCTTCCTCCCTAGAACGACATGGATTTATTCTACTAGAGTTCTGGAGACTGCAAGTCTGAGATGAAGGTTGAGGCAAGCTTCAATCCTTCTGGAAGGCTCAGAGGGACACAGCCCTCTCTCTGCCCCCATCATCCCATGCCGTTGTCCTATGTGTGTCTCTGCGCCTATGGGTACATTTCGCTCCTGTAAGGATGCCAGTCACCAGATTTAGGGCCAACCCTTATCCTAATCCAGCAGGACCTCGTCTTAACCAGACTTACATCTGCAAAGTCCCTATTTCCAAATAAGATCCTAGTCACATGTACCGGGACTCAAACCCGTCTTTTTGGGGAACACAAGTACCTACCATGGGCAGGGACGGCTGTCAGTAAAGCTTGGGTGATGAATCCGCACACAAGACTCTTAGGAAGCAGAAAGCTCGTCCATGCACTCACCAGTCCACCTCCTGCCAAAGAACAAGGTGGTGGGTCTGGGTCAGGAAGGAAGCCCAACTGTGTTGTTTGGATGCAGTCCTCAGAGAGGAAGAGGACTTGAAGCGTCAGGAGTGGTGCCTGTGTCCGTGTCTCACACCCTTAGTTGTGTGACCATGGACAGGTTCCTTCTTCCCTCAGCGTTTCCATCTTCTCACCTGTCCTGATAATATGCACTCTCCCCATGGGGGGGGGGCGGTGAGAATCATAAGGCTCTTGGCACGATCCCTGGCATCTAGCAGGCACGGCTCAAAGCACGAGCCATTTTTATGATTTTTCACAGGCCCTGGCTTTTCCATCAGAAGCACATGAGACCTGCTTGGGAATGTCACCCCGGGGTGCTGGCCACTCCCGTAGACCGCAACCTCTGTTCTCGAGGTCAGCACAGGAACCCGGGTCCTAGGGGGGCACAGCTGGCTGTGGGTACAGCCCCGGTGGGGTCTGTCCCAAGACATGGTGTGGGAGAGGGCCTCGGCAGAGGTCTTCTTGCTAGGGCCGGGCTCCCCACCCCCGGCAGGCAGAGGTGCCCCTTGGCTGCCCTCCAGTTCACCAGAAGAGGTTTAAGCCAGCACCTGAGTCCACGCAATCTCCCAGTAGCTGGAGGGTGTGAGGGGAGCTGATGTAGACACACACACACACACACACACACACACACACACACACTGCATAGACTTCCTCCTGCAGATAGCCACAAAGACTTGAACCACATGGAAATGCATCTCCAGTCCAGCAGCGCTGAGTCCTCACAGCACACGG
Organism: Martes martes; assembly: GCF_963455335.1. Lineage (NCBI taxonomy): Eukaryota > Metazoa > Chordata > Mammalia > Carnivora > Mustelidae > Martes > Martes martes. The sequence goes on along the minus strand of NC_137893.1, from coordinate 87,703,431 downwards.
AAACCTGAATTGATTAGCTCATGTGCAAATCTTTCTTGAACACCTACTATGCTCTACGAACTCTTCTGGTCCCCAGAGAGACAGCAAGGGACACATCATGGAGATTACATTTTAGCTAGAGAGACAGTAAGAAGAACGAATGGGGGAAATCATATCATACATGAGAAGGAATTTAGTACTTTGGCGAAAAACGAAGGAGGGAAAAAGGAAAGGAGTGTGAGGAGCCTGAAGTCTGAACCAGGCCCTCTCCTCCTTCTTGGGGTCCCCTTTCTCCCCCAGGGCCGGGGCCTGAGCCAGAGCCCCACAGCCCCAGTCCTGCCACTCTCCCCGCACCGTGGTGTGGGCCAGGGATGGTGGCTAGAGGCGGACATTTGCCTGGTGGCTCCTGGCCTGGCTAATGGGGCACAGCCTGTGTCACATGCCGGCAGCTGGCGTCCGCGGCGGGGCGGGCCGGCGCTCCCCCGAGATCTGTTGCTCTCTAACTACAGCGTGTCATCCTCCTCATTACTATTCTAATCCTCATTACAGGGAAATGTCCTCACACTCAAACACAACAACCACGCAGCGCTGTTACACAGCCCCGTGGGGAGACAGGGCATTTTTCTGGAGCTGCCGGCGAGAACAGTCAGAGCAGCATGGGAGGAAGAGTTGATGCCTTCTGGAGTTTCTTGCTGGGGGTGCAGCCCTCCTCGGATGTCAACTTCTTCTCTCCTCTCTGTCCTCTATTGTCGTCCTTCCCAATGAGAAGGCAGCTGAGTGTTTACTCCAGGCTTGCGCCTGCTGCTGGCTAAACCAGGAGGACTTGGAGCCCAGCCTTGCCCTTTGGTTCATTTGTCTCGGTAGCCAGGCACCTGCCACAGTGCTGGGCACATAGTAGGTACTCCATCAGTGCTGCTTGCCAGGGTAAGGGCAAGCAGGACAGGGGAGGAACAGGAATGAATGCGGAGTTTGGTGGGGATGAAGCATGGTCTACTTCCCTAGGCCCTTCGGTGGGTGAGGCAGAACACGGGGAGGCTGAGATAGGCAGCTTCCCCGTCCCCGCTGCAAGGATCCGTGCTCTTCTGGAATCCTAGTCCTTGAAGTCCATCATTGAGGAATAATTCCCTTGTGCTAAACGGGACCTCATCCTCTGCCCACAGTTCTTATTTAAAAAAGCACATGTTCTCCCTGTAAAAGAGATTGAATGTGGTGACCTGCAGTTTGCTGTTGAATGACCTTGGGCAAATCCTCGCACATTTCTGGGTCTCTGTGCTCTGGTCTGTAAAATGGGGCTATGACACATGCCTGCCTTGAGTTTGTTGTGAGGATTAACTGAGTGACCCTTTCTAAAGCACTTAACATGGTGCCTGGCACCTGGTGACGGCTCAGGGAACGGCAGATGGTGTCCGCGTGTGAATCGGGGGCATTTCCCCAACAGGATACAACACGGGAGTGGGCCAGTGAAGGAAGATCTTGCTCGACTGGTCATCTCCCCCAGGGCTGGCCTGCGACAAGGGAGGAGAGTCAAGGGAGTCAGAACCTCAGGCACCTTGGTGGGCTTGGGCCTGGGGACGGGGCACTGTGAAGACAAGGAACAGGGCCAGGGTTTGGGGACCCCAAGCTGGGGAGAGGGGGGATGGGAAAAGAGAAATGAGAGGTAAGGCGCGAAGACAAGCAGGTTTACTTCCAGCCCCCAGCAAGCGATGAGCACAGGGGAGACAGCTAGAGAACAGAGCCCTCAGAAACTTTCCAGCGCATTCCTGCTAAAATTAGCCCCGTCTTGCATACGCAACTCTATATTTAAACCCATGGCCTGTCAGAGTCACTGCTGTGCAGCCGGGTTTGGGGCCCAGTGCCGACACAGGGGTGCAGGCGGCAGCCCTGGGTGTAGGCAGGGTGACCAGGCCACGGGGTGAGGCCACCAGCCACCCACACCAGTGTGTGCAGAGTTGCACGCCGGTACATGCGTGTGCAGCATGTGAGGCCGCCTCTTGTCCCGGCCTCACAGGACAGAATCCCAGCAGGGGGTTCAAACACAGTCCCGTGTGCAGGCACGTGCAGAAGGGACAGGGGCAGACAGGTGGAAAGAACATGGAGAGGAAAGAGGGAGCGACTGGGAGACAGGGACAGCGGCAGAATGAATGAGAACAGAGGAGGGAGGGGTGGGTGGTAGGCTCTCCCCTTGGGTTGGTCTCCTAGTCCAGCAGACCAAGGGGTTGTCCCAAAGGGGGCTCAGCCTCCTCTGAACACAGAGCCCCCCAGCTCTGCTCTGAGGGTGAGGGGGAGCCCAGGCTGCTCCCTCCTTCCCTGCCTGCCTTCCAGCCTTCTCCAGGGAGCACGCTGACTGATAAGAAGCCGTTTTACCTGAGGCCTGGTACATTAACTTTGACACTGAAAAGGGGATATTTTATTACCCAGGAATATTTCTGCATCTCTTCAGAGATCTTCTCACTCAGCCTGCACCCCCAGCAGCCAGCCTCTTTAGACAATTAAAACCTACTCTGCCTTTAACCCCACTGTTCCAACCCAGCTATGGGCCCCAAAGAGAAGATCTCATATGTGGGCAAATGTCTCCTTTATCCTGTGCAGCTGACCCCTACTCCTTGCCCTACTGGTGTGTGTGCGTGTGTATGTGTATACGCATGCATGAGTCCACATGCTGTGTCCTACTGGTGTGCGTGCATGTGTGTGTGTGTGCATGCGTGTACGTGTGTGTGTGTATGCATGCACAAGTCCACATGCTGGGGGCAGGTGGGGTGACCCACGAGGCCCCCCCACTAGGCCCTTCCTTCAGCTCCAGGCTCTTCTGATCTCAGACTGGCCAGGGGCCCCGGGCAAACTGAGTCTGTGAGAAGCCAAACAGTGTGACTAGTCCAGGGTCACACATGGAGCGCACGAGTCATCTGGGCCTGAATCCCTGGTTCCTTACTTTTCTGGGTATTTTCTACCTTCTATGAACTAAGTCCTGATCACCCTTACTGTGTGCCGGGCTCTAACCTCTCCTTTGCCCTGAGACTCCGCTCTGGCTTTGCAGCTAGGCTGGCCAACAATCTGGTCTTCCTGTGACTGTCTTGGTTTTAGTCCTGAATGTTCTGCATCCAAGCCAGCAGGGCTGGTCACCTTATTTCCGAATCAAAGTGATTCCCCCTGTTTAATATATATCTGATGATAACAGCTAACATTTATTGACTTCTCTACTATTCTCCTAAGTATTTGACACAGATTCATTCATTTCGTGCACGTAGTAACCCACTGAAGTAGATCCTATTATCCCCATTTCCCAGAAGGGAAAATCGAGGCACAGGGAGGTTAGCATGGAAAACCTAGCTGAGAGGGGAGAGTCAGGATTGAAGCCTGCATACTCTCACCCCACAGGCAGGACTCTTAAGTCCTCTCTCGGGGTTGGGGGAGACTCCCACTGTGGTTGGTAGATAAGGCTGCCTCCTTGCTCAACCAGACTCTCCGCCGAGCAAAACCCTTGTCTCGCTAACCCTGGTGTCTGGTGCAGTGCCAGGCATGTGGTACCACCAGGAAGAACTTTGCTGATGGAATCCAGGCCAGCCTTCCTCTCCCTCACCTGACACCCACTCCTTCCCTTTGTCCCATGGCCTGGGACTCTGGCCTTTGGAGCCATCTTCCTTGCTCCTAGCTGGTATCTTTTGGGCTCCTAAGTCCTTTATTCCAGATATCTTGAAAGAAAACTACTTTCCTGTGAGCCAGCAAAGGTCAAGAGAAATCAGTGCACGTGTTCTGAGAGGTTCCAGACTCAGTCTTTGGCCCGAGGCCACCGCAGACGCACCCTCCGCATGGTTCCAAGATGGGAGCCCCCAGGCTCCGGAAGCTGGACACCGTGGGCAGCCTCTGGATCCTGGGGCCTCTGCTTCAGTCACTCCGTTCCCTGCAGATGCAATCCTCACCGAGGGGTGTGGGGGGGTACAACTCATGCAGTTTACGGTTTCCAGAAACCCTTAGTGAAATTACAGCTTTAATTAAATACAGCTGGCTGTACGTTATACTCCATATAATTATCGTGTTATTATTATTATCACTTAGACAAAAGTTCAAACAAAGTTTATTGTAAATAGCATTTGACAGAAACAACTGGAAGAGCTGAGGGCTATTGGCCTGCCTGAGTGACAGAGAGGAGTGGCCTTTTGGGGGGCACGGGGGTGCGTGGGGGCAGCTGGGGAGACAGAGCCCTGGGACGGAGTCCGGCTAAGTAGCCATGTGATCTTGGACAAGTGCCTGTCCAATCTCCAGGCCTCGATTCCCTGTGATGGAGACATTTTATTTACCCTCCAGCTATGTGTCAGGCAGTGTTCCAGGCTCTGGAGCTCAGTGGCCAACCAAGCAAACAAGATGCCTGCCCTCCGGGAGCTTACATTCTCATGGGAGGGAGACAGACACAAGAAATGAATATGTGAGTAAATGCGCAATATATCACCAGGTGGTATGAGGAGTATATATGAGGTATATATGGGTATATATGAGGAGATATAAAGCAGAGAAGGAGAGAGCAAGAGGGATTAGAAGGACCTGGTGGGGTACTATTTCAAGAAAGTCACCCCCCAAGGGGTGACATTTGATTAGGGACCTGAATAAAGTGTGGGGGTAAGCACTGGGAAACAAAGAAGGAAAAGCACACCCAGCAGAGGGAAGGGCACTAGCAAAGGCCCTGAGGCAGGAGAATATTTGGCAAATTTGAGGACAGATGAGGAGACCAGAGTGCTGGGAGCAGAGGAGGGGCAGAACCGAGTGATAGGAGTCGAGGTCAGAAGGAGAGTGGGGCATGGAGCATGTGAGGCCTGACTGGCCTTAGAAGGGACTTTGGATTTTATTCAAAATATGAAGGGAAGCCACTGTGGGGTTAAGGGAAGGCAGGGGACATCATGATCTGATTGGGCTTTGATTCAGATTAGACTCACCAAGCTTCCTTCCAACTCTGACTCGCCCTGACTCTAAGGTCCATTACTGTGGAACAAACTGCCCCAGAGCTCAGTTGTTTCAAATGAAAATTTATTTTTAGTTGTACTGGTTCTGTGGGCTGACTGGGCTCAGCTGGGTGGTTCTTCCTTGGGGGTCTCTCTTGAGGTGTGATCAGGTGGCAGGTGGGACTGGGGTCATGGGAGGGCTGGTTCCGGGGGGATGTCCACGCTGTCTTCTGCACTCACCTGACTAGATGGGTGCTTGGTCAAGCATCTCGTTCCCCCCTCCTTGAGGCCATTCTGGGTGGCTCGCTTGGGCTTCCTGCCAGTTGGATTTCTTTCATGGTGCCTGACAGTGAACCTGTCAAGACATCCAGGCAGAAAACCTTTTTCTGGCTAGCCCTGGGGGTCACGCAGTGTCACTTCGGCCACCTTCTATTGGTTATCCTGAGCTGCCCAAGCTTTAATGTGAGAGAGGTCTGCATGTGAACATGAATGCAGGGAAGCATGGTTAATTAAGCTGCCATCTTTAGAGACAAGCTGCTATAGTTTCTTACTAGAAGAGCCACAGAAATGGAAATAATAGTAGCTACTATTCACTGAAGGCTTTCTATAAAGCAGGCACTTCTCTGGTTTCCATATTTGAACTCATTTCATCCTCATATCACCCCTAAGAGGTGGGTGCTATTGATAGCCCCATTTTACAGATGGGCAAGCTGAGGCACAGAGGGGCTAAGCATCTGGCAATAGGTCATATAGCTAATGAGTGGGGAGCTGTGATTGAACCCAGGCTGTCTGGCTCTAGCCTTTGGTTCACTAGACTCTGGTTTTGTTGACAGTCTAGAGCGAGACATTCCACAGAGGGAATTTCCCCGGTCTCCCCAGCTCCCCTTCCCCGGGGCATGGCAAGGGTCTGGCTCAGTTAGCTGAGATGCATGGCGCAAGAGGAACTTTTTGGAGGCTTTCTGAGTCTGCTGCCTGAACACACCCACGGACCTGCTGATGGTGCCTATCATCATTTTGACTCCCACATTTGTGAACTGGAAGGCATCTTCACTATCAGGCCCAGATCGTATGGTGGAGACATGGGGATAGAGGCCCAGAAAGAGGCGGGGACTCACCTGAGATCACCGGGGTTGATCTGCAACACATCAGTGAGACTCACAGCCCAGATGTGGCCCCACGACCGCACACGGGGTCCTTACTTGAGGTCCGTGCATGGTGGAAACGGCACAAGTGGGACGGCAGCCCCAGCACCTCTCTGCTTCAGACTCTGCCATGTGGTGCACATGGCCCTGTGTGTGGGGCTATTGGGCTGTTGAGCCAGAAGTGGGGGGGCCTGAGCTCAGGCTCCAGGCAGAGAGGCAAGGGCCCTGGGATGGAGCACAGGGCACAGTGCACCAGGAATCAGAGGAGCGTAGCCAAGTCCCAAAGTGAAATAACCTCAGTGCCCCAGCAACACGGGGTGCCCTGGAGCCCCTTGATTCTCGTGCCAGGGCATGGGGCTTCTGAAGATGGACTGGTGGCAGCTGGGAATCAAGAGCCCTGAGGGTCAGGCATTTCAGAATTCTCTGGCTTCTGGTTCCATCCAGAGCAACTATAATGGGTGAGGGGTGGGGGTGGGCTTAGATGCCATATTTTCCTTGGGGTTCTCCACCCTGTGGCTGGCCGGCTGTGGGGACGGGGCAGGCCATTCCCCGGCTTCTGCTGGGGGCCTGCTGTGCACCCTCCCTCCCGGGAGTCCCCAGGCCCATCACCTGGCTGGGAGCGTGGAGCAGGTTGCTAACTTCTGCTGACACTGGCAGGGCCAGCCGCTCCCAGCCTGATACCTCATGGCAGCCACACTTGCACAAATCCTTAATTGTTTAGTTTAAAGAATTGTGTTTTGACCGCGAGGGGATTTTGGCTGGAGCTCAAGAAGTGATAATGATATTTCGCTGCCAAAACGTCTCCTTGGCTCTGTGTGTGTTAATGTGCACTTTCAAGACGCTCCAATTAACTGCATCAGCTCTCGGGGAGAGAAAGGGAGAGGGAGAGGAAGCAGGCAGGAGAGAGAGGGGAAGGAGAACACCAGTGATCCCGAGAAGGCAGACAGCACTCCCCCCATCTTTTTATTAGCAAACAAATGGGGGGGGTGGATGACAAAGTTCTTGAAGACAAGTGCCTAGTGAGGTAGTGCTTCATGCTTTTGTGGGGGGGGGCACAGGCTAAGCTCAGGGGAGGCCCCAAAGCTCGATGCCCCAGCCTGAGCTGAGGGTCCCTGGCCTCTGTTTCATTTGCCCCCAGTGCGGTCTCCTCTTCGTTCAATCGGGATCCTTCGTGCTGGCCTCTGCCTCTGTAGGTTTGGTTTCCACATTACTCAGAGGGAGAAGAGAGAGCTGATGCACATCCCTCCTCTGATCCTAGCCCTCACCTCGGCCTGCCACCATGCTGGTCCCCTCCCCTCCAGCCACTCTGAACACGCTCGCTCGTGTACTTCAACGGCAGACATCGACATCGTGCTTTTGCTGTTCCTTCTACGTAGAATGCTCTTCAGCAAGACACCTGCTTGGCTACCTTCCCTACCTCCTTGAGGTTCAGACACAGATGTCACCTTCTCAGTGAGGCCTTATTCAAAATTGCAGCACATGCCCCATCACCTTCTACCCCCTTGCCAGCTTTGCCTCCAGTGTTTACCACCATCTAACACACAATTTATCGGGTTTTGTGTTTTATTAGCTGCCTCCACCACAGGCAGTTTGCCTTGGAGGGGTCGGAGTTTTGTGTTTTGCTCACTGCTATGTATTTCCAGCAAGTAGAACAGGGCGCAGCATATGGGAGGGGTTCAGCTGATATTTGTTGATTGATGACAGCATGAAACAACTCGGTACTTATCGCCATGCCTTGTCCCAACGAGGCTCCCTACACCGAATCCTAACACCAGCTCTCAGCGCACCCCTTGATTTAGGCCTGCCACTACACTAACCCCACCTGTAACATCCAAAAACTCTTTCCCCTCAGACCTCACTCTTACTCTCTTGCCCACCCCCATTCAAAAGCAGCCCTCACCCTTCCCTTCACCTCTGCTCTTACCCTCCCCCCACCATTCAGATCTTGACCCCTTCCCCCATCCAGCCCTTAACTAAATGTCCTCTGCCTTCTGGAAGCCTCCAGTTCCCGTGTTTTGAGATTCCCTCAACTCCCCAGGCCTTGAAGCAGGACCTCCCACCAAAAATCCCACCAGGGGCCACACTGCCTGAAACCTGAAAGAGGGAAGGGGGTCCCCGCTCTGGGTTGCTTCCTCAAGACCACCCTCCCTGCATCCTGAGTTGTCAGAAGGGCTGTGGAGGGCCTGAGCACTGTCTCAGGTCAGGAGTGGCTGTGGGAGGGTCCTCCCCTGTGACTGCAGGGTCCCCTAGGGGTGAGAGAAGGAGGGGGAGGCATGCCTGGCTCCCCATCTCTGTCTGCCCCAACCCAAGCCAGAAAATGACTTTTCCACATGCTGGGTTGTGAGCTCACAACAGCCTCCCCCATTCCCACTCACATATATACTCACACGGGGCTCCCGCTCAGAAGCATCTAGAATCACAAACACACTCCAAAGCTGCAGTGCATGTGGAAGCAAAGCTTTCTCTACAGCGACATCGACATCAGCCCCACGGGGACGACCCCCACCCTCAACTCCGCTGCCCCAAAGTGGAAGAAAGATGGGGCCCAGAGGCTGCCCGGTGGAGAAGGAACGGGTGAGGGCTGAGGCCTCAGTGGGACTGGTCAGAATCCCCCTCCCCTCCGCGGCCCTCCTGCCCCTCCCGCCCCTCCCTCCGGTCTCTCCTCCAGCCCCCTTCCTCCCCACTGCCTTCCCCCCCTTTTCCAGTACCCCTCAGGCCTCCGAGGGAGGGTCAGCGCTGCCGGCTCAAGTTACAAGAAGTTGAAGACAGGAAGATTTAGCGAGGGAGCCGGGACCAGCACAGTGTGCTGTTTGTGGGCCTTTGAAACCGGAGGCTGAGCGGCGGGGGTGGGGAGCGGGCGGGAGGCCGCGGACACTCGGGTGAATTATCGCTCCGCTCGGGTTCTGACTTCCAAGGCTCTGGCCGCCCTCCCCCGGCCCCTGCTCCTGTTTCTCCAGGTGCTGGGGTGTTTTCCTACGTGTTAATTTGCCCCAGTTGACGCGCCCATTCTTGGCCCTGGCCCCCCAAGGGGAGACGAGCCCGCCCTGGGGTAGGTCATGCGGGGTGGGGGGGGGGGCTTCGGGATGGAGAGATCCGGGAGGTGCGCCCCAAATCTCGACCTGGGCCGAGAGCGACCAGAGATAGGGTGGGTGTTAGCTCATAGACACCACATTGTCCTCCAGCCCGGCCGCCCCCGCTCCCCCCAGCCCCAGACAGGTCCTGATGGGCCTGCTCGTTCACAGCGACCCCTACTGGCACCTGCGCCCTTCGCAGCCACCTCCTTTGGGAAGCTCGCTAGGGCTTCCCCTCCCTGGAAAAGGGCCCCGTGGAGAAAGTGAGGAGCTTTTTGGTTTCACCCATATCCTGACATCCTGTCACTTCATGTTCGCTAACACATCATGAGGGGAATCTAGCTCTTCTGTCTGTGATTTTTAGAGACGGGGAAACCGAGGCTCTGAGTGGCTAAGAGGCTTGCCCGAGGCCACAAAGCTGCTGAGAAGCAAGGTCAGGATTCGAACTGAGGTTTTCTGAGTCTGGTGTCCGTGACCTTCCCCTTCATGCATATGGGAGGAGGGTGTCTGAAAGACAGGGAGGGGACCACAGAGCCGCTTTGGGTGGCTGGGGGTGGGGTGATAGACCCCCCAGACAGGGCAGGGGAGGCGTCCTGCAGCAGAACATTCAGGGAGGCCAGGGAGCGGCCTGACCTCTCTGGCCCATCGGTTCTGGGTAGTCCTCTTTCAGGCGGGCTGGGACCAGGGTCTGAAGTTGGAAGAAGAGTCTGTGGCCCCCCTCAGCTGTGCCTGGAGGGGGCCTGGAGGGCACCCCACCTCCCACCGCCCCTACCCTACAGGCCTGAGGCTCAAGGAGGGGGGCCGATTCCCAACAGGTCTAGGAGCTGGAGGCTGTGGATTGTAGTGGGACTTTTTCTGTTGCTAAAGTACAAAGGGTCTCCTGGTGCTGGGCCCCTCCCTACTTCCCTTCCCAGGCTGGGCCAAACTGGGGTGGGGGCACTTCTCCTGACAGTTGTCCTTCTTGAGCCCTGCTCTCATGGGCCAGGGCCTGCCTCATCCGTCAGGCAGAGGAGCCGTGGCTCACCCACCCCACGTTCTCACTCTGACATTGCTGCACCTTCCTGTTTCCCTGGGTCCCGGCTGCAGGGCCCTCTCTCCTCACCTTCTCTCCTGACGATGAACAGAATCACCTCTGTTCGACCTGCCCTCCTGTTCTCTCCGCAGCTCGCATGTTTCAGCTCCGGGGGACCCTCTCCCTAGCAGGTGGGCTGTGGGGGGACTGCAGGCTGGTGCGCAAGGAATGGATAATGGTCACCTCCCTCCCCAGCCCAAGGGGAAATGACAGACCTCGGGAGCAGAGCTGTGTGACAGGCAAGGCAAGAAGACAGAGGCATTCAGAATTTGGGATGCTTCAACCTCCCTATCAGCCTGTCTGTTCATCGTTTCCCTTACTGCTCCCTCCTTTCCCCCACCCCCCTGAAGCCAGAGCTCTATCCCTACCCAAGACCAAACCCCCGACTCTCCTGCATCACCTTGGCCTTCCCCGCCCACACTTTCTAACTTTTGGGGCCCTGCCTCCTTACCCCAGGAACCCCAGGGCTGAAGGGCAAAATAGGGGGTCAGGGTGGGGTGAGCATGTTATGGGGGGGCGCTTAACACCTTCTCATCACCGCATGTGCCAACCTGATGCAGATGAGGTCAGACTGCCCTGGGTTTGAACCCAACTTGACCCTTTACCCGTACAGTCTTGGGCAGATTATTTCATCTTTTGGGGCCATGATTTGGAAAAGAATCCAGTCTTTTTCTTATTTATCCTCTGGAGCTGGCTGTGAGGACTGGCTGTGGCTGGCACGCAGTAGGGGCTCTGCAGGTGATGCTTTATTCCGGGCTTGTTGGCAACTGGGTGCCTGGGGTTGGTGGGGGGAGGGTGTCCTTGGGGAGAGCAGAAGGGACGGGGAAGGCAGAGTTGGCTCCATGGGAGCCAGCCTAGAGCAAGCTCAAAGACCCCTGGAGGGGCTTGGAAAATTCTGGGCATATTTGGGGCTGGGTGAGGATGGCAACTAAATGATCAACAGCATCTTAGCTGAGTGCCAGGAGTCACCTTGGCCGTGGGTTAGGCATGATGAAGGATCTAATGCAGAATTTTGGAACATCTTGCATGTGCCACAGCCTCTGTGGGACCCATTGTGACGAGGTGACGGGCACATTTCCTGCCCTCGTGGTGCTAGGTTTTGCACTGTAGGGAAGTGACAGTGAACACACAGAACAATTGCAAAAGACTTGCAAGGAAATTAACAAGGGGCCTAAGGGGTGGTTGCTCAAGAACGTGGCGTGGACATGGAACTTGTATGATAAGAAGGGGCAGGAAAGGGCACAGTAGGCAGAAGAGGCGGAGGGTATAGAGGTAATAGGGCAGGAAAGATCTTAGCTTGTTTGCAGAACTGAAAAAGAAAAAAGAAAAGAATAGATAGTGACGACAGGGGTGAGTGGTAGAGATGCAGTGGGAGAAGGGGAGAGGTCCTAGAATGTGTAGGGGGGATGTTGTTGGCCACAGGGAGTTGAGCTTCTCTTATAAGTGAGGTTGGGAGTCATTGGGAAGAGAAGAGTGACCCCATGTGATTAGAGTTCCCAGAGTGTCCCCTGCTGCTCCGAGAGGAAGGGGTGAGCAGGGAGCAGGGCCTGATGGGGGCTGAGCAGGGGTGAGGCAGGAGTGGAGACTGACCTGGGGTGGTAGCTGTGGAAGTGAGGAGAAGGGATGGGTGTGCCTCTCTGGACTGGCTGATGGGTTGCAGGGGAGGGCGCGGGTGAGGAGAAGGGGGAAGGGTTTGAGCAGTTTTTGGTGGAGGTGAGCCCCAGTTCCTGAGCAGACAAAAGGAGGTGTGGGGAGGAGCGCCAGAACCCTGTGTTCTGTTTCATCTGAGGTGTCTGTGAGGATGGGAGGAGGTGAATGGTTGTTGACGTGAGTCGGGAGGGAAAAGTTAGGGCTGGAGATCCCATCTTAGTGTCTTAAGTGATAGAGTCTCTAAAGCCGTGGTCTTGGATGAGACCACAGGGAAAACGATGTCCACAGAGGGCAGCCAGCCTGGGCATGAGGGAGCCCACTGGGGAGGCTGGCAACAAAACAGCCAGTGATGGGGACCCAGGCTGTGAGCAGCAAGGGTGAGGAGGGGGTGCTGGGAAATCTAGGAGACGAGCAGTTCTCCATCATGAGGGCACCTCTGTCATGTCACATGCACAGAGAAGTGGAGGAAGAAGAACAGAAAAGTGGCTGCCCGTCTTGGCCATGTGGGGTGGTTTTGGCTCAGTGTGTCAGTGAGAACTGCGAACAGTGGCTGCAGGTGAGACAAGGGAAGGAAAGTCCTCTCCAGCTGCAGCTGTTGGGGAGGTCCCTGAGGGAAAGAAGGACAGGGTGAGAGGTTGAGTGTCTTCCTTTCTCTCATCCTTTGCTCCACGCACCCTCTCCCTCTGCTTTCTCCGTGTCTCCAAATCCTGCAGCACCAGCCATTCTAGTTATGGTGGAAACTGCTAGTATCCATTCTCCTCCTCTTCCTTAGTAAGGGAATCATCAATTCTTTTGTTCCGCTCAGAATAAGGATTATATTTCCCAGCCTCCTCTGCATCTTGGAATGGCTATGACACCGGGTTCTGGCCCATAATATGTCAGTGAAAGAGTGTGGGGCTCCCAGGAAGTCTTCTCAAATAAGAAAAGAATCCTTCTTTGAGTTTCCTTTTTGCTGCTCACTGGGATGAAGGTGGGATGGCTGGAGCTTGAACAGCCCTTTTGAGTCATATGGTAGAAGCAATGTACTGAGGAAGATAGAGCAATGGAATAGCAGGCGCCTGGATCTTTAATGACTTTGTGAACCTACCCACCTGACTCTGAACTTCCTATATATGGGATTTCTGTATGTGTGAGAGAAATAAACTACTATAAGTTCCAAGCAACAGTTGTTTTGGATTTTCTGACATTTGCAAAAACCTAATCCTAACTGATACACTAGCAAAGCAGGAATTGCCTGGGAGTAAGAGGACAGATGATTATAGCATCCTCTCACTTGAGCTTTGAGAAAGGCATGGCCTTGAGAGTAAAGAGCGAGGTTGAGAACTCTGACTTCAGTCCTCTGACACTGGTTCCCTGGAGGGCTTAGGAGGCTTCCCTGGAGGTTAACGACCAAAGGGTTTGCTCAGCTGGGACTCTGAGGAGGGCACCCAGTATGCTGGTTTTCCTGTCTGTCCCTGGCACCCAGCCTGTCTTCTCTCTACCCTTCTCTGCTCTGCTCTGCTCTGTGCCGGGGAGGAGAGTCTGAGTCCTCTGGCTTCCTATTGGGTCCAGACAGTGGGGGTCCAGACAGCAGGGAGTTGGGGGTGGAAGTCTCACACTTCTTGTGTGGCTCCATCTCCCCAAGACTACAGTTCCTGCAGGGCAGCCCCTCCCCCCAGGTTCTCACCTTCACGGGATTCACACAGCACTTTTGCACCCTTGACCCCTCAGACCTTGGGTGGTAATGGCATCCCATGTTGCTTGTCTCTGGTGCCTTAACACTCCCAGTTCCTCCTCTTAACTCTGGAAAGATTCCTTTCTTCATACCTTTTCATTTGAATCAACTGGAGGTGAATCTGCTTTCCTGTTGGGACCCTGCCAGATACAGCACCTTCTGCTCGGGACACAAAGAAAATGCCTGGAGACAAGAGAGGGACAGCCAGATGGGCAGAAACAGACAACCAAAAAAGGACAGAAAGCCAGAAACAGAGAATTTTACAGGTAAACACCGTGGTGAATAGAGACGGAGCACACAGAAACAAGAGCCAGGCATGGAGGGAGGGACAAACAGACAGGGGAGACCAGACAGAGGCAGGGAAGTATAGAAAGACACCAAGTCACACTGAGAGGGAAAATCAGCAAAGGATGAGACAGAGTCTCATGAAGACAGACATTGGAAATGGGG